>NC_133771.1:124401904-124482063 GCF_003597395.2 Chelonoidis abingdonii
CATGTAAATACAAAACAAAACATATAAAAGCCTATTGTTTTGCTACCTTTGTACTCACAACTTTGAAACTGAAGATTAGAAACTTGAAGATAGAAAGAAGCCTCCCATAGCCGAGAGACAGACAAAAGACTCAGACCCAACATTCCCTCCCTGAGTTTTGAAAAAATCCAGTTTCCTGATTGGTCCTCTGGTCAGATGTTTGGTTCCCTTTGTTCCCTTTACAGGTGAAAGAACCATTAACCCTTAGCTATCTGTTTATGACAGCTACCTATTCACCTTTAGTTGAATGTGTAGATGTTCCCTTGTTAGTTGTAATCTCTCAGGAAAGGGACAGCTCTGTCACTGTGGGCAGATCAGTTACAGTTAGGAAAACTTAAAAGGTTCAGGTGAGATCCTCAACCCCACTCCAGGCCATTTATGCTAGGTAAAAAGTCTGGAGCCTCTTAAAGGGCCCTAGAAGACCCACAGCTGGTTTGGGGAGGAATCTCCCACTGTTGGCACTCTGGAGAAAACTGTAACGGCTCCCTCTGAGGACCCCCTTGCAAATCCTTGTGTAGGTGGCATGCTTGTCAGTAATCAGGGCCAGCAGCAAAGGCAGTGTCCTGATAACCTCATGAGCCCAGCTGAGCTGTTGCAGGGCACCTGACTGGCTGCACTGCTTGATTGGTTAGAAGAGTCAGCAGACAGGATGTTAAGCCCACCAGGAACAGTTCACCAGCTGCTTAAAACATTTGCTTATGGCTGTGATAGCTCCTGTGCCCACCGTAGTCTCAGCCCATCTCCTGCCTTTCCTCACGCCAGGTAACCCGAATCTGAACCTGGGTACCAACTCTTAGCACCAGCTGTGACCCTTGGCTCTGGCATCTACAGCTACTGACTTCTGTCCACAAGGCATGAATGTCCATATCCCGGACATGAAGGAGAGTTGTGTCAGGTTAGAGTTACAGCATACAACAGTGAAGAGATTCTGGGCAGTGCTGGGGCCACAAGAGCACTCCTGGGAGGCTGCCATAACAGACAGGCCTCCAGAGCTATGTGATTTATGCTGATGGCCCCAGCACAATCCAGGATCGAGAGGATACAAAGGTAGTTTAAAGCCACTTTAGGGCTCTGCACCCATTGCCCATGGCTGCCTCTTAAGCTATGGCTACAGAGCTGCTAGGAATGAGTCTCACAGCCCGGGTTGACAGACACTACCATGGGCAGGAGGGATAGCTCAGTGGTTTGAGCATTGGCCTGTTAAACCCAGGATTGGGAGTTCAATCCTTGAGGGGGCCATTTAGGGATCTGGGGCAAAAATCTGTCTGAGGATTGGTCCTACTTTGAGCAGGGGGTTGGACTAGATGACCTCCTGAGGTCCCTTCCAACCCAATATTCTATGTGAAAAACCACAATGTGAATATTCTGGCATGGCCTGGAGCTCAGTCCTTTTTACAGGACTGATCTCATGTTTTCTTCAATCCAATTCTTTACACCCTTCAATGGAAAAACAGACACATCCCTCCAGGCACCTCAGGGACTCAACCTTTTTCTTTTGTTACAAATAGCAGCATCAACAGCCATATTGCAGAATCATGCAGGCCTTTCTATCTCCTACCTAGGATAGTCCTGGCAGAACCATACTGGTACGACAACATGTGTACTATAGAAACAACATAGTGAAACCTTCTGATTTCAGGTGTGGGACTAGAACGAACTTCTGGATCTAGAAACATCTTTATCTTCCAAAACAGGAACCCTGAAAGTTTTACTTGTAGCTACATGAAGGGTTTCAAAAATATTGGCAACTATTTTAACAGGAAGATTTTGGGGCACTTTAGTGAAACAGAAAGACCCACCTGTAATACAATAAAACAGACAGATACTAAACTTGGCTAGTGAGCAGAATGAAAAGCATATCTACACTTAAATCACACCATGTGCAGTGAGATTAATTGGTGCTGCCAGAAATATTCTAACAAGCCAAAATGGTTGTTCCAATATAAAAATATAGTATTTCCTGTCATCCTCCTCTCTTCTGTTCTCATCCACTCCTCCCCACCCTTCTTCTGCACTCAGGATAACTGGATAGCTCTTTAAAATAACCAGTATTGACATAGTTAACATTGGTTTTTATAGCTTTGCAGTTTTAACTTGCTCTTGTTCATTTATGTCAAATTAACTCAAAACCACCTGCCTCTGATTTTGCCATATACATCTCCCTATAGATTAAATTAATTTAAATAGCTATAATGTAATTTGACACCCCCTCTTTTCATTTATATGGCTAGTTCAGTCTACATCATTCTGATTTACGGGCCAAGTCCTGCAGTGATAAATGGGCCTACAAATTTACCCTAATTATGAGCTCAACTGTAAAAGCTCATAAGATGTCACAGTAACCCATAACAACAAATGTTGATAGGAAAAGGTACAAAATGGAGGCAGACTGAACTAGTCCAAACAAAAAGGCCTACTGATATAACTCAAGGACTGTTAAGATCATGTCTGGGAAACAAGAAAAGTGTGGACTCAAATCAGTGAGCCAAAATTTGTATGTGGGAAACTAGATCTAACTGGTAGACACATGAATGATTGGATGGGATATTCTATCCACCATTCCCTTGGTGGGTCCTTAAAGAAAGAGACTTTGGGGAGAAAAATTGGCTACTGGAGCCAGCTTCACCATTGTGGTTGCCACCACAGTGGGACCCGAGACCTTCTGCATCCTAATCCTGAGAGATGTCCTAACCAGAGACAGAAACCCAGATAGAACATCACCACTCTGCTGGCTCCAGCTGAATCCCAACCACAACCTGAGATGAAATGGGATCAGACTTCACACAAAACAAACTACAAGAACAGCTCCAGATCTAAGTTCCCCCTAAGCTGCCTGGCCATGCAGCACACTGTCAAGGGCTGCACAGGCAGGGAGAGACATCTTTCCCCTGTCCCCAGGTTGCTGTAGCAAGAGAGGTCTGGGTAAAGTACCCTTTCTGCCACTGCAACCCCAGAGCAGCCCCACCCCAGAGCCCTCACCCCCAGCCAGAACCCTCACCCTACCCTCTGCCCTAGCCTAGAGCCCCCTCACATACCCCTAACCCTCATCCCCAGCCCCACCCCAGAGCCTGCACCCACAAGCAGAGCTCTCACCTCCACCTCACCCCTCTGTCCCAGCCCTGATCCCCCACAGACACTCCAAACCCCTCGGCCCCACCCCCACCATACATCACCTCCATATGGGTGCACATAGCAAAATTCATTCTGCACATGGATGTAAAAAATAAGAGGGAACATTGCGGAGTCCAGGCCATTTCAAGTAACCTTCCCCCCGTACCAAAGGAAACTTAGATGGTATCAAAGATGGAAGTTACTAAGACTGTCAAACAAGGGGTTTCCTCCCCTCTAAAAACTCTCCAGCTCAAGGCAAAGGGAACAAGCGGGGGTTTTTAAACAAAAGCCTTATTCAATACATTTCAAATGCTGTACTGGATTTTCCTTTTCTTTATCTTTAATAAAACGTTTAAAGGGTTTTTAACGGTGTTTGAGCCAGGTATTAAGTAGGCTGAGGTCTCTGTATACCAAACCCTGAACCTTTTTTAATGCTAGATAGTGACTGAGTTATGTTAACACCTTTGGTCCATTTATTTAATCTAAATTAATACAACAGTCCTCATCTGGTATAACCTGGAGTAGCTTGACTTACTGCATTGATTTACACCCACTGAGGCTCTGGCCCCATGTGTCACTTCAAACCACTGAGTAGAAGTAGTCAGCTTGTTATAGCACTTTTCAGAGGTGGGATCACCTCAGATCTAAATTGTTATAGTCCAACATCCACTTTATAAGCTTCTTCCAAAGGTACAGAAATAGTAGCTAATCAATACAGTCAGTATTTAAACAGCATCTGTTAAGGTTATATACTCTCGTCTCCCCACCCTGTCCCCACCAATGTAAATAAAGACCTATAACTCTGCCCTATGCTCTCCCTGGCACTGGGTTTACAGAAACCCTTACATGTCAAGTCTGTGGTTAGGGCTCTGTAAGTTGGGAGAAGGCAGAAGTACCGAACTGCATCACTATGGAAAAAGGAAACCAGAAAAACAAGTCCAACTTGAATTTTAAACCAATGTGTACGTTGTATTGGCCACAGGTAAACTTGAAAAATAAATATTGACATTTAACAACAAAAGAAAGTAACTGTGTATGATAGCACTGATTGCTACATACTGAATCCCCAGTCCAAAGCAATCTTCCCTCTGGGTTGGTATCACAGTTTCAAGGTAACTGAACCTGTATCTCCCCCTGCCCCTGTGTCCACTGCAGGATTGGCCAGATGGGTGACAGCTGGAGACCTGAGACCTATCTCTGGGGAGGGACCCTTGTCCCAGTCACTTCTGACTAGGGGTCAAGGCAGCACAGCTCCCTGCCGTACACTGTGATGTCCCTAGCAAGCCAGTCTGCCTAAAGGCCAACACCTGTGCCTTGCTTCCTCCCTGAGGGCTATGAGTAGGGCCCTACCAAATTGTGACCATGAAAAACACGTCATGGACCATGAAATCTGTCTTTTATGTGCGTTTACCCTATACTATACAGATTTCACAGGGGAGACCAGCATTTCTCAATCTGGGGGTCCTGACCCAAAAGGGAGGTGCAGCAAGGTCACAAGGTAATTTTAGGGGGGTTGTGGTATTGCCACCCTTACTTCTGCATTGCCTTCAGAGCTGGGTGGCTGGAGAGTGGTGGCTGCTGACTGAGAGCCTAGCTCTGAAGGCAGCAGCGCAGAAGTAAGGGTGGCAATACCATACCATGCCATCCTAACTTCTGCGCTGCTGCTGGCGGCGGCTCTGCTTTCAGAGTTTGGCTCCCAGCCAACAGCCGCCACCCTCCAGATGCCCAGCTCTGAAGGCAGTGCTGCTGCCAGCAGCAGTGCAGAAGTAAGGGTAACAGTACCACAACTCCCCACCCACACCCACTCACACTAACCTTGTGACCCCCCTCCCCACACAACTCCTTTTTGGGTCAGGATCCCAACAATTACAATACCATGAAATTTCATATTTAAATACCTGAAAGCATGAAATCTATGATTTTTAAAATCCTACGGCCATGAAATTGACCAAAATGGACTGTGAATTTGGTAGATCCCTAGCTATGACCAGCATACTGCCAGCAGTTACAAGTTAACACACAACTCCTTTTAAGCAATCACATTAATTCTTAAGGAAAAAGCATTCCAGAGAAAACATAAAAACAATACATAGATTTAATCACACCCTAAAAATGCCAGGAGTTACCCATCAGTGTTGTGGGACCAAAGTCTTTCCAACACTTCCACCATGCCCAAGAGCCCCTGCCAAATAAAAAAGTCTTGCCTATTTGCAGGATCAGAAAGTAGGCCCAGAATCAGTTTAAATGCAGTTTTTTTCTGCCAAAAGCCCTTTCTTTGCTTTTTATCCCTGGAAAAACCAGTTTGAACCAGTACGTGCAAGCTTCCCCAGGTGGAGTGGTACCTCTCTGGAGGGTTACAACTTATCTGATTCACCTTAAATCACACAACCACAACTGTTTTTAGTTCCTGCAGGAGTTGCGGTAATCTACCCACCATGGCATTGCATACAATGTCTGGTTCACAGCGACACACAAACTTAATACAATTTGGTCCCCAAAGATATTATGGGATTGCAATATCTGTTGGCACTGGCATACAGTCAATGGTCCATCATGATATTAATGGTACTAATTGGAAATTCCATGTCAGGCAAGTATAGCTTTTAAGTCCTGGACACAGAAATCCATAAAGATTCCATGGAACTTTTTATGAGAATGAGGCAGTGGATCATATACATAGTACATGGGTAATGGGAAATAATGGCACTCAGATCATAGGTGTATGCAGATTCCTCACCTGTACAGTGTGGAATGTTGCTATGGGTAGTTAGCTGTTGTATTCCACCACACAGTAGTGCTTATCAGTGCTGCCTATAATGCTGTGTATAAAGTGGTTTTATAAAACAGTGGGATCCTTCTGAATTTAAATTAAAGTAATTGAAAATATTGTGGTTTCCACCCCCACCCCCTGTTCACCCTTCTTCCCAATAAGGCTCATGGCCAAAGTGCTCCAGCAAAAAAGATTTCTTTTTCTGTAATCTCCAAAAAATAATATAAGCACTGAGCTCATGCATTCCTTGGTATTAAGCCTGATCCTTTTGAAGTTTAGTCCTTCTCGTATAAATCTATTGACCTAAGGGTTGATTTTAATAGTGCATGTCAGCATCTACTATTTTGTGCACACATCTTCTGCATATGCATCTACAAGGGATTTTTGCAAAGAATGCATGTGGCTAGATAGTTGGCCAGCTAGCCACCAATCCACAAAAATCCCCAAATTTACTGCAGGCATGCTGTAAGCGTGCAAGAAAAAGTGTGTGCGTGAAACGAGACTACTTTTTAAAAATCAGCCCCCATGAATCACGCATGTGTATTTCAGCACACAGTGTACGATCAGCTAACGGAAGAAAATACAACCAGAAAAATACTACAACAGTAAAGTAAATAGAAAGCCAGCATTGAAAATGTCTTTTGCTTAAAAGGGTTAATTCTCCTCTTGATTCGCTTGAATCACGTCCACTAATGTTGATTCATAGAAGCTCAGTGGGAGATATTCTCCAAATGCACACTCACTTGGGCTTTAAATAAACTAAGAATGAGAGCTTCATTCCCATCCCCCTTAATTTTAAATGTCTCTTTAAGGACTTATCTATTCCTCCTTTGTGATGCGAGTTCTGCATTGTCTATTATAGGGCAAGAGAACTGGATACCTGTATAATTAAGATTTATTTCCAAATCATATCTGGAAGAAGCTGAGGCAAACATTTTCTCGAGAACTAAACTTTATTGCATCACAAAAATTCTGCCTCTGTAGGATGTCTTGCTGTAACTTTACTCCCACTGCATCGTCACTACAATTTTTCCCTCTCTCTGTTTTTTAAGATATATCCATGAGTTGTCAAGTCTGAAAGATAGTTTAAACAAAAAAAAAAGCTAACTACTTTTGATTAGTTCTTTGCATCGTAATCTGCGTCCTGCACTACTCTTAACGTTTTCCAGACTGCATCTTTCTCTGTCTGCTTAGCATAGGTACCTTAATTGAAAGGGCAATGTGCAGATTCTGAACAGTCAGTAAATGTGTCTCTAGTTCCCAAAATATGGAAATTCAGTAATTTAACCGAGGAGTGGAGGAATTATAGTGCATCAGGCCAATGGTCCATCTAGTTCAGTATCCCATCTCTGATAATGGTAGGTAACAGATGCTACCGAGGAAAGTGCAAAACCGATAATGGAGAAGTCTGGCACAATCTTCTCTTAGAATTTTCTTCTAATTGGTTGGTTCCTCCACCACCTCCAACCACCACCACTGGAGCAATCCATTAGACACTACTGCATCTGCCTTTTTGTATTAGGGGGTGTTCACAGTCTATCAGAAAAAGGGTCTCATTCAATAAAAATACCAATTTATATACTGTGTCTGTGTATGTGAACATCACACAATTCATTTTAAAACTGGTGATTCTATTTCACTTGGAGCTAAGTATTTTGTTTTTTCTTTAGAGTGCTTTGGAAAACTATGCAAGAAGTGGTGGAAAAAAAAACTGTCCCTACTCGCTACCCCTTGTGGCTTCCAAGTCCTTTGAACATAACAGGCACACCTACATCTAATTGTAAACACGCTAGTCTGGATATTCAAACAAAAAAAAATAAATCTGGTTGTCCAGTCATTATTCCTGCCTAAATAAATATAGTCTGGCTAATGCCAGCTCATCTGCACATAGTTTCGGGATGAAGAAAGGCAAGTTTTAAAACAGCTGCTGTTACTGAAAATAGTCTTTTAATAGGAAAAGGGCTTCATCTGTGAGGGGAGTGAGCCTGCTTCTCCCTCTCAAGTACTGTACACACAGAGTTAAAAATATATGGAAAAAGAGGTGAAAGAGAAAAACAACAACATGTAATGCCAATATTTCTCATTAGTAATGGTATCAAATAGCTAGCATTCTGCCAGAGCATATCATAGCTATTTCTGGTAAAAGCTCCAAGCTTGGATCCAAAAACAGATAAACCACAGATCTAGAACATGAATCTGGAACCAGACGAGCCTCTAAGCCAGTCTGAATCTGGAGCCAGATGGCTTCCAATTCAACCATCTTTATCAACTGAACCTGCAGTGCTTATTAATATGAGTAGGCCATCAACAGCCTGCAGAATTGGGCCTTTTGGCCCTGATTCAGAAATGTTATCAGTGGGACTATACATGTGCTTGAAATTAGGCACCTGCTTAAGCACCTTATTGAACTGGGGCCTCACCCTGTTTTACTATCCACAAAAATTATTTGAGCAGTGTAATATTAATATGAATTACCTAGATCAGTGTTTAACTAGTGGGTTGTGATCCTTCAGGGGTTCACAAAAAGGACTGAAGGAGGTCATGAAGAGCTGAAAGCATTGTCATAATCAAAAGTAAAGAAAATCTTGCTCCCCACCCAGACAGCCCACCTTTACCTTGCAAGATCAAGTATGCTCTGTCAGTCTCTTGAAATGGGCATGCACACTATACAGCTTCAGCACTGTATACATTTTTTACTCTTACTTTTATAGTAAATGTAAGCTGATTGTAAACACTGCCTTCAAATGAGGGATTATCAACCTAAAAGATTTGAGAAACAGTGACCTAGATCAAACTGCATTAGACTGCAACTATAACAAAGTAACAGAGATTTTCTGCACAGAAAGTCCTGTGCACAACTAAAACAACTGTAACCAGATGGGAAATAAATGAGTTTTCCTCACTTTCAGCACACATTAATATATTTCAGGTTGTTTTTTTTTAAAAACAGCAACTTTCAGAGTAAAATTTTGGACAGTTTCTTTAGCCTAGAAAAGCTGCAAAATGCTTAACAAGATGGCTGCTTCAACTTTTAATACATATTATTGTAACCTTAGTAAGAATGTTTGAAAATTAAGATTTAAAGTTTTGTGTATTGGCAGCCTGGTATTCACTCTCTTGCAATGTCCTGAACAGCTGTTCTGCCTCATTTCCTCCCCAGCTGACTAAAGGCAAAAGTTCTAGGGAAAGGAAAATATTTCAGCGATGTTGTGGGCATGTAGGTTTTCTGGTGGAATTCTTCATCATGGGGGCTATGATCATATGGTCATAAACCCCTTCCAGGAAATGCTCTGGCACTTGATCACTAATGTTTAATTTCAAAGTTGAAAAGAATTGTCACTACTCCTGAGTAAAGTTTGATGCAAATTATAATCTCGTTTAAAATAAAAATAGCAAACATTAAAGCATCTTCTTGTGGTAGTCTGTATTAGCAAAGTATATATACAGATTTGTCAAGGCTCATGGCCCAGCAGCATTACAATACTACTACCGTTAGTCCAGGATGCGGCACCCACACAGCTCTGCCATGCTAGCCCACCAGAATGCTAACCAAGGCACCCTACTGTTCCATTTCTGGGCCTCGCATGAGCTTCTGGATATACCTACAAAACAACATATGCATGAAGATCAGCAAGCTTGACTGTTTTGATTAAGATGGTTTTCTCTCCAGTGGCTCTAAAACAGATCCTGCTAAACCTCTACTACTACACGGTGTGAGTCATTATAATGCACAGGGTGCCTCAGAGGTGCACAGTGAAAGGGTATGGAAATCTGAACCAAAGTGAAGAATGACCCAGAGGAAAACAAAGTGTAAATTACAGCTTCCCTTGGGCAGCTTTGCTTGAAATACCCATTGCTTTTTCAGTTGAGATAACAGTGGCATTGCCCACAGTACCTGAAGAACAGTGTTTAAAAACCTGTTGAAACACAGTACAAACCTGTCTGCAGCAAAACTGATTTGGTAACGCAGGTGAGTAAATAGGGGCAGGGAGGGTGAACTGTGTTTTTAAAAAATATAATAATAATAATCTCTTTGCACACTTAAGTGTGTTTAAAGAGTTTGTTAAAAGGAGCCAAAGAAAGCGCTCCTCCCCCTCCACACACACAGATGGATGACTCCTGTAAAATTGCTCACCTGTTCTCTCTCAACCTGAGATAGCCTGAGGTGTAGCTGGCACAGAGAGGCAGCCACCTACCTGGTGATGCTCTCTGCATCTGCTCCCTCATAGCTAACAAGGGTGCTGGTAAATGATGGTGAAAAGAGGGTGGGTGGAGATAACTGCCAGGGGAAGAAGGAATGATGGAGAACCACACAAAGGGGCTGAGGAAGAGCCAACGTGAGTGGACTGAGGAGGAAGGAGGGGAGTTATCGATAAGGGAAGGTTGAAGAAAAGAAGGCCACCAAGAATGGAAGATGAACTGAGAAGAATGAGGCATGCAGTGAATAAGACAAGGTTTGTGTTATTCAGATATTCTGATTTTGTATCCTATAAAATAAAAAAAAAAAAAAATGAAAACCTTTGCAAATGGTTCCAATATACATTTTAACAAACTGTCCAGCTTTCTTCAACACTTTTCTCTGTTAAGCAGCTTATGCTAGTTGCCAAAACATGAAGTAAAAGACTCTCATAAAAAAAGATTTATAGAAAGTGCTCAACTCTATTGCATTGCTAAATGTTTCCAATACTACATCTTCACCTGCCTCTGCTTTTATATTTTGTTCTCTGAACCTGATTTGTTGTGCTTAAAAGAAAGCGTATTGTTAACACCCCAGTCCTATGCCTAGGCAAGTATTTTCTTTACCAATTCAGACATTGAGCTCTCTGTCAATAATCCTGACTGGTGTGTTCATGTCGCTAATGTTTTCTACTGCAAATTACAAGTACAAATGAATTACACGCACAGGGACTATTGAATCTCTGACATGTCATTGTCCTCCAAGTGACAGCACACTCCTAATGATGTATGGGAAGAATTTATCATGAGAACAGGGTGCTCTAGCAATCATTCCTTGAAGGCAAAAGACAAATTTATACATAAGTGAATGAGACAGCACCCGATTTAGAAAAGAGAATGTTTCATATAAATCAACTTTCTCTTGTCATCTATGATACTGAATGTATTAGGCAACTCTGCTCCCACACATGAGACTGCTGCCACTTAATCATAACTAGGACCTTTTCCTCTAGGGGAAAAAGGTCAGGGGGAAAGATGACAAAGATGGAAATAGATTCTTGGCCTGCCTGTCTCCCTACAAGAAACCCATGGTAAGAAAAGTGTCCTTGTTCTGTTTAGGATGTGAAATGTTCATACTATTCAGTGTGTTTCCTACATTCAGTGAAAACAAACTTTGAGCTGCACGTGTTCATCCTATTACCGTGGTCACCGACATACTCAAATTAAAAGCTTTGTGGGGTGATTTCCTCTAGGTTAGCTCTCACTCATTCACCTAATCTTATATACTGTCCCAAGAATTCTAATCCAGATACAAAGCCAAATTTAAACACTGAAGCCTACTGTTCCCACCAGATCCCATTACCATTTTCTTTCTTGAAGGGGCCTCAAACTTAAACACAAAAACAAACAAAAAACCCCACCACCACATTATTGCTACTAAGGTCTGGTCTACACTAAAGACCTATATTGGTATAACTACATCGCTCAGGTTAGGCCTCATGTACACTAGAAACCTTGTAGCAGCACAACTGTATCGATGCAGCTGTAAGAGCGCTCGTGTAGTGTTCTATACCAACAGGAAAGAGCTCTCAGTTGCTATGACTGTGGGAGAAGCTCTCCTGCCAACATAGCACTGTGCACACTACCACTTATGCCAGTGAAATTTATGTTACTTGGAGGGGTGGGGGTTCACACCCCTGAGCAACATACATTTTACTGACAAAAGTGGTAGTGTAGACATGGCCTTAGAGTACTGTAACAGATTTCTGTTTTTGAAGTTTGTTTGCTTTGAACTCCATGAGACTGTGTTTACACTGTGTGTCCATACAGGTACTAGCACAATGGAGCCTTGACTAATGCCCTCAAGCATGAATAAAATGCAAATAGACAGCATTGTGTGTGTCCTCATTTCCCTGAATACTTAACTTGTGGTTCATCCACACTACAACTACAGCCACAATTGTTTTGTAACTGGTTAGAAGCCCGGTCACCTTAACAGAGGATAAATAATCTAGTTATGTTTGTTTCCACACAGCCAGCAAAGCTGTGTTTGCATATTTGCATATCCGCATATCCACCCACACCTGCCTTGCTAGCCGTGTTTGTATTATTGCTTTCTGGGAAAATCTGGCAGCTCTCTCTTTACTCAGCAAGGAAATGTGGGAGGAACACAGCACTATTAGAAAGAGAAGGAGGTTCCTGGATAAAGCTGGGTGAATAATGGTCTTTTTTGTTTTTGTTTTTAATAATTGGCAATTTAAAGAAATTTTTTTTTAACAAAGTCATTTTGGATCAACAATCAAAACTCTTGGGAAACTGAAAAGTAAAAAAAAAATTTGGGTCAAATAAAACGTTAGATTTCAAACATTTTAAAAACTTTAATAAATCAAAGGAACTACTGAAATAAAAAATTGTTTTCAGACCAAAAAAAAAAAACCATTTGATTTTTTTCTGAATTTGTTTTCTAATTGAACAATTTTGCAAAAAATCAATAAATTTGCGAAACAGTTCATTGTCACTGAATCTGCGTTTTTCTCCAAAAAAAGTTTCATCTGAATTTTTTTGCCAACTTCTATTTCTGGACATTGTTAGAATAAATGAGAATTATTAATTATAAAAATAACACACACATATATAGCATCTTTCAGTCCAAAGCGTTTTACAAACTAGGGGTCAGCTCTGGCATTTACTTCATATTACTTAGTGGGAACTTTGAGTGTGCAAAGAATTCCAGTATCTACATACATAAATATGTCACCTTATTGCTGAACTGCAGCCACCTCTGGAGAGGAATATGGGAGCTGTTTAATAAGGCTACACGGCCATTTAGAACAGGAAGTGAGAAGCAATACAGCAAAACTGCATGGGGAAATTTACCATTGCTGTTTGCAGCTAGTAGCTGTGTTGGTCCCAGGATATTAGAAAGGCAAGATATTATTGGACAAACTAAAAATAAAAATATTTTACCTCACCCACCTTGTTTCCCTTGAGAAATTTAGGCAGACAGGAGCTTGACTTCTACCTGTGCAGATAGGACTATCCCAGGTTCTCAGTGGTAAAGGTGTGTTTAATTTATACAAGGCTGGCTAGGACAGATGTTCTGTCTGTACCAATATGAAAAGTTCCCTATTGGATGGATTGGCATTTGGCATATTTTCATGTGATATGTTGTTAGTATTTTTAATCACTACTTACCTTACAAATTACTTTATGCTCTCTCGTTGTTAGTTCATGTTTATACAACACTTTGAGCCCCTGATTTATACAACACTTTGAGCCCCTGATTTGAAAGACACTAGATAAGAGTGCGGTACTAGTTCCTGTCCTTCAGGGAGGCAGGATGCGGTGCAGCGTGGTGAGTTTTGCTTGTTGGGATCCAGATCTGATCCGTGTCAAAGTTTAGGAGCTTCTGGATCTTGCCCTTCTCATTAGCTTCCCAATGATAGGCCTGGAACTGCCACTTTCACTCCTCCTCCAAGTCAGGCGGGTGCCGGCTGTGGGACGACTCTCCTCGCCCTGTTTTGTCAGTCTGGGAGCAGCCCAGCAGCTGCCTCCTCCCCGGGGAGCAGTGATTCCAACCCCGCCCTCCCCTCGGGGCGGAGGCAGGCGGACAATGGTTTTTACCTGTCCCAGAGCGGGAGGAGGAGTCGCCACTGGAGAAGGGAGGAACAAAGTCAACTCCTAGTTTACCCGGGACCGGCGCCGCGGGTAGCGCCAGCAAGCGGGCGGCCGCTAGAGCCAAGGACTCTCCGGCAATCCAGCCGGGTCACCCTTTGCAAGGAGCCGGGGCGGCGTTGGCCGGGAGGGAAGAAGGACACAGCGGCACTTTGTGTTTCCCCGCCGAGTTGCTGGAGCCTGTTTCTGCGCTGGCAGCTCGCGGCGATCCTGGGGCGCCCTCGGCTCCCCTTCGTGTGGTGGCGGCGCTGAGCCCGGCAAGGGGAGAAGCGGCGGCGCTTTCTCTGCCCTCAGCCCATTGGTGACTTTGGGGCGGGGGGCGCTACCGCAGGGAGCCGTCTCTCTCCCGGACCGCACGCGAGGGGTGGCAGGGTGGGTCCCCGGAAGGGGAGAAGCGGCGGCGCTTTCTCCGCTCCCCGTTGTTGGTGCCCTGGTTTTTGGCGGGGAGCGGGTGCGTTCCCCGGCACCTCCTGCGCCTTCCTCCCTATGGCCAGCCGCCCCCATGGCTCCGAGCAAAGGGCTGCGGCTGCTCTGGAAGCAGGAGCCGGCTCCGAGCGCCCTGCTCGAGGCGCGCAGCCGCCACGACTGTCTGCTGCTGGAGGCCGGCACCGTGGCCACCCTCAGTAAGTGCCTCTGGCGGGCAGCGGCCGGGCGTGGCTGCGCTGAGCGCGCACCTGGGGGTGCGGGGCGGGGTGGGTCAGACTGGGGCAGGGCGGGTTTTCGTGTGGGCACAGACCAGTATCTAAGGGCTAAACGTCCAGAGCCAGCTTTTCAAAGAGCTCAGCCTCCTACTTAGGCACCAAAATAAGGGCAGATTTTCTAAAGTGCTCAGGGTGTCCCGGGCTCAGTCTGCCCTTGGCTGGGTTGCTGTTGTCAGGATCCGTACACGTGTGAAAGTTTGGGCTGCTCTGCAGAAGGCTAAGGCTCTAGCAATTACACCTGTCGGGGGACTGGTAGCCTCCTCCCCACAGCGGGACAGCAAGGCCAGGGTGACACTAGACTTTTTCTCCCTACTGTAGTTACTGTTGGCACAGCCTCATCAGCAGTCCCAACACTGGAGATACTAGTGTAGAGGAGGCCTGGAGCCTTCAGAGATCAGCATTGTAAGGCCTAACCCCCACTGCCTTGCCACTTGCTGTGAAGTTTTCAGCCCCAAATTAGGTGTTTAGGTTCCCCATACCAGTAACTCTCAACCTTTCCAGACTATATTATATCCCTTTCAGGAGTCTGATTTGTCTTGTATACCCATAAGTTTTGCCTCCCTTAAAAACTACTTGCTTACAAAATCAGACATAAAAAATACAAAAGTCTCACAGCACACTATTACTGAAAAATTGCTTACTTCTCATTTTTACCATATAATTATAAAATAAATCAATTAGAATATAAATTTTGTACTTACATGTCAGTGTACAGTTTATAAAGCAGTATGAACAAGTCATTGCATGAAATTTTAGTTCATACTGATTTTGGTAGTGCATTTTATGTAGTGTGTTGTAAAACTAGTCAAATATCTAGATGACTTGATGTACCCCCAAGGGGTACAAATACTCCAGGTTGAGAACCACTACCCCATACAGTGCATGGAGAGAGAGTGGTGCCCAGGAAAGGGACTTTCAGAAGCCAGCCACCTACTGAGTTCTCAAAGCCACCTGAAGCTAACCAGGAGTGAAATACAGAGGAAAGGGGGGGAGGAGCCTAGTTACCTGAGTGGCTAACATGGTGCACCTGACTGACAGGCCAGAGATAGGCACCTTCTGCCACTTGGGATCCTTAGCTGCCACCACTCCTTCCTGAAGTTAGGTACAGAAACCAGGTCTGCTGCTTAGGTAGTTTATGTCCTAGCAGCCAAAATCATCTGTTTGTGTCTGTCTCCTGCTCAGGCATGTCATCTTTGTCACGCTCACTCTACATTTCCTTGTGCCCCGGCTGGCTTTTTTGAAGATCTAGTTTTATCCCTCCACCTTTCAGTAGACTGTCTCTAGCTCTCCTGCAGCGCGTTCTGATGGGCATTAGGTGTTAGGGCCCAGCTCAGAGGACACCTACAGGATCAAGCCTCACTGGCAAGATAAGGATTCCCCTGCCTAGTTTGAGAATGTCTCCTCTGGGGCTTTGGCTTGAACTAGGGCTCTGAGCAGCTTGTTAGCTGTGGGGCAGCTCAACACTTAGGGGACAGTGCAAATGCTGACCTTTGAAAATTTAAGCACCTAGGGCACTTTGGCCCCTATGAAGTAAAGTCAGTGCTTAATTTGTGCCAGGGCTGAGCCCCAGCACCTCTGGGCTTGGCAGTTCTTAGCCCCAGCATCTCTGGGTTTGCTGTGTCATTTATGAATGTAAAAAAAAATTGCTTGAGCCTCGGCATCTCTTTCATTACAAATTAAGCATTGTGTAGAGTGAATAAGAGCTTTTGGAACATCACTGGCACCTAAGTGGAGAATTTAGGTGTCTAAAGAGGTAGGGAGGTGCCTACGGATCTGGGCCCAAGTTGCCAGTGGCCACCTGCACATTAACCATTGTGCCTTCTAGACAATGCATTGTTAAAATGTGGATAGCCTGTATGCACTAGATATTATTTTTGGTTGTTAGTCTGTTAAGTATATAACAGTTAGGTCCTGTTCCTGAAGTTGGATCTGTGTGACACGTCACCGTGGAACACCCATTATTTCGTTATGGCTCTGTCCAGACACAGAGGTCCATATACACAGAGCAACTTAAAGGACCGGGGCCTTAGACTTTTTGGGGGGTGAGAACTGTGTAATGTATGCTTTGTACAGCGCTAAGCACATTGCCAGCACTTAACAAATAATAACATGTATGATGTGACTGAGTTCATGTTATAAATGTTAAGATTTTTATCATTCTTTGATAATTTAGAGCAGGTTGGAAAAAAGTCTTTTCTGTGGAAAATTTGGACTTTTTGGCAAAAAACTGAAACATTTCAGTCAAAAAACAAAATACTTTGATTCTGAAATTCTGTGATGTCTCGTGAGAGTTGCAGTTCAGGTGTTTTATACTCCCATCCTTCTGTATAAGCTGGGCTTTTTGATTGGACTACATCTTCCATAATGCAGCATGGTCTCCCCTCATAGTGAGGGGATGCATTATGGGAGTCCCACAGCTGGGGTGCATCATAGGAGATGAAGGCCTGCTGGGAGCCTGGCCCATGGAGGAGAATGGGGACATGAGGAAACTGAACTACAACTTCCATGACGCACGGTGGAAACACATCCAAACTGAAATATTAAAGTTTTCAATAGGTTTGTGGGGAGGGGGGTTGGGTTTTTTTTTTAATGGAAAAAACAAAATTTTCTGTCAAAAGCAGACACCTCAGGAAAAATTTATTTAATGGAGAATTTTTGACTAGTCCTACTGCTGCTGATTTGTTATGGCTTAACTCTATTGGAATATTTACATCAAAGGATACTTTATTTCTTGTGAGGTTCACTGTGGAATTTTTTTTGTTTCAAATTTACAGCCTGAAGTTACATTACTTCTGGTGTGGTTACCTAGTTTCCCCATCCTGAAAGGAAGATTAAAACAAAAACAAAAAATACCTGTGGCACTTTAGAGTTGCACGGTTGTACTTTTGTGCAACTTCATATGGGTTTAAACATCCATGCTCTTTAGAGTCAAAAACCTACAGCTGCAACACCGATGTGCAAATCTATAGAGCAGTAGCCTCTTATATACTTAAAATTGTGAGAAATTCTTTGCTGAACATGCTGAAAAAAAATGTCAATCCCTAATCATTTTATTTAAAAATATTTTTTCATAGTTACCAACCAACAATTAGTCATCAAGGACTAGGGCCAGGGGACATTTGAAGTTTTTTAGGGGCAGGGGGAGGGGTTCAGTTCCTTTGTTTATTATGCACAAAAAGAGACTCATAATTTTTTATTTAAATAGGAAAAGAATAAATATTTTCCCTTCCCCACCACTGTTAGTTAAAATCACAGAATGGAATGATAGCAAGTATGGAAACAGAGATTTTACAAGAAAGAAATTTAAAACAAAACTGAAACTGATCTAAGCCCAGTATTTCAGTTTGTAAATCTTTGGCCACCTCATAACTTAGAACCTCTTTGTTCTGTACAATGAAAAATTTAAAATCACATTCAAAGCAAATTATTGGACACCTTTTTTTCCCCTTTGCAAGCCTCCGAATGAGTCAGAATTACAATTTCAGTTGTCCTTGTGTCTGCCTGTATTTCTAGTGTGTTGTACAGCATACAATGTCTTTATCATATTCCCAGATAAAAAATACATTGAACTGGAGTTAAGGTTGGGCGTACATATCAGTAATGGGAAAGGCACTATGAGGCTGTTGTAATTATCTCCAAAGTCAGAGTTAAATGTAATTTAAAAGATATATTTAGATTTGGAAATGCATCTACGGCATTCAAACAACCTTAACTCCTCCCTATAGTGATGCCATGTAATAGCCAGACAGTTATGATTAGAGCATAATAAATAGTGTGTGTAGTCCTAGATTAGATTAAATTGATATTTAAAGATACATTTTATTTTTAATTTCTTTCCTTATAGTGTCACCATGGGGTGAAGTTAAGGTTGTTTGGGTGCATTAATAGTGCATTTTGAAAGAGGGCATTTTGCCAGTGGCAGCCCCACAGCTTCAGTCTCATTTTTTAACAATGGAAGAGGATAGCCATTTTGAAAGAGAACAGTTCTTCATGGAATTCACAGTAGAATAACATTAAGCTTTAGCCTCTGCTGAAGAAGCAACTTTCACTTATGAAGAAGAGTGGGGAAAATTATTATTATTAAAAACAAGTCTCTCAAAGATTGCAAGTCGGAGAAAATAGAGGTAGACACTGTCTCTGCCTTGAGGACCATACAATCTGTGAAAATGAGCAACATGCCACGACCCCAGAGCTGCAAACGTGTAGGAATGTGTTAACTTTATTACTTATGAATGAATCCAGTGAAATGATGTGAACGGGACTACCTGTGGTAGTAAAGTTAAGGAAATGCATAAGTATTTGCAGGATTGGAGCCAAAGGGTGTGGGACAAGGATAAAATTCAGTTTGTAAGCTCTTGAGGCAGAGATTGCCGTTTATTATATGTTTGTACAGTGCCTAGAACAACGGGGCCCGCCTGGTTGTGGCCTTTAGCTGCTATTGCAATACAAATGCTTAATCATAATAATTACACATTTTATATACGTCTGCTATTTTAAAATTAATTTTAGCTTTGTAATTACACATACATCTAGACCTTTCCCTAGCTGCTTCTTAACATATTCTTTCAGCAGATCTTAGTTAGTCAAACACAATCCACAATCTATTTGACTGCTGTACGTTGATTAACATGTAATTTGAACATATTTATATTTACTAAAATACAGAAAGGAACCCACAGTGTGATCTATTTTTCTCTCATGCTGAGATAATTGTATGGCGAAGTTCAAAACTGTGTTTGCATTTTTAAAACTTTGCAATCGTAAATGTCAAATTATCCTTTTATTTTTGGAATCTTTTGTAGTCTGTTGGAACATGTTCTATACAAGCACTGATGCATTACATTGTGTGGGCAAATTGTTGAATACATGTTTTGTGCACTTGAGGGTGAAGTTTATTAGTGATGAATGTAGTTTATAGGATTTGTATTTGTTATCCATTAGAAAACTATGTTAATTATGCATAAATTGTTCCTGATGGGCTAGGTCTACATGTCATAGATAACAATAGCAAGTTAGATATTAAAATAATATATTGCCATGTTAAGATAACTAAGCCGCCACAGTCACAGGTGTTTTATGACTTGTATGTTGCACAACAGTTGACCTTAAGTTCATCAAAGGAGTTTCAGAGCAGGATTTCGCTGTGTATGCTGCTATGTTTACCGACAGCCCAACTCCTGCTACACTTTACACGATGTGTTTTTCATTATTCTATTACCAGACTTTTGTTGGGATGTTACGTTTAAAAGTATATACTATAAATACTGTGTGTGTGTATGTAAATCAGCTTGCTAGAATGTGAATATTTCCAGTCTAATACTGAAGCCCTGAGAACTAACCTCTCTGAAGTGCTATTCCTAGGGCGACTTTTTGGAATGATAATGTTTAGTTTCTAGAAAATTGCGAAATCATCTGATTTTTGTTAATTTAACCTCTTAATGCACTGACCGTAATTCTGGCCTCAAACCTCATTTTGTAAAGTGATAACATTTTCCTTGACCTACTTGGTATTACAGAATAGATCCTGATTGCTGAAAGCCTGTGTGGAAGGAGGTTGAAGCTGATTTAGCAGGACTGAATGTGCGAGAGGCAGATTTTTAGTGAAAAAAATAATTATTTTGTTTGTTGGAACTGGTAGACAGTGAGTATACGTAATGTCTTTGGCTTTTTTGGTGAGGATGGGAGAAGGAAGTCAGAATCAGCTTAGTCCATCTTAGTCCATCAGCTTAGTCTATCATATTTATAGGATGCCACTAAGCATAATCCTAGGTAATATGCTGACTATATTGTTTCTCACAGTGTGATGTGAGAAACACATGTGATCAGGTTTCTATTTGTTTTGTGTTTGCTTCTTGTGGAAAAGTTCTCATGTTTCTCTGGTTAGTAGGAGAAGCACAGGTGAGGTGAACAAGCTGCTGCTGCCTCCTCACATCACAGCTTTGATCCTGCAAATGGTTACACATGTTATAAAAATTACACACATGAGTACGTTGAGTTAAGCAGGTATGCAAGTGTTTGCAGGATTAGGACCTAAGTAGGCAGAGAGAGGAGCTTGATCCTGCCCCTGGATACCAGGCTCTCTTCCTCCCGCTCTTTTCTTGAAAAGCCCTTGCCTCTATGTCAGCCAATGTTTTTAGGTGTGCCTGGCTCCCACCCTAATTTAGCTGTAAGGATTGTGGTCTCTGAGGCACTTATAAAAGTACCAGTTACTTGAGTTTCAAACATTTATGTCCAAATTCTGCTCCCACGGAAGTCAGTGGGAGTAGGATCTGACCCTTAAGAAATACAAAGGAAACTCTATAAAGGATTTTGCGCTCTGCCACATGAATTGGCCACTGTTACTTAAAGGGCATAATTCACAGAGAAAGGTCGTGCTTGATAAGTGAATTTTGAGATGTAGGAGTTTGAGTGGTGCTTTTCATTAGGTTCTGAAATAATGTTTTTATATGTTGTATGGAAAAGTCATCACTTTTTATTGGATTTATTAAAGGCTAATTGCATTGTGTCAGTACATCTGCTTGTGCCTTTGTTGGGGATAAATTTTTGGGAAGAGAGACAACTTGGTATAGAATTTAGATCAAGGGTGTCTAATATTTGATGCTAAGAAAGGTGCTTGAAGAATGTTCTGTGTTCTATGTATACCTTACCTCCTCTAAACCAGAACAAAATTATACTTATTGGTGCAGAAGTGGATACCATAGTGTATGTACAAACACTGATAGGAGAGATATCTTGTATGAAACACTAGTGGGTAGCGTCACTGAGGCTTGGTAATTACTAGAAGCATTGTGTGGTTCCTGTAACAGTTATTACAAAATTAAATGAATACAGTATGTATTTGAAAACTACACTTCTTCATCCATCCAGATGAGTAGGAAACTTCCTGGGTGAATTCCATCAACTGCTGAAGCATGTAAATTTTCATGTTTTTAAAAAAAAAAAAAAAAGTCTCTAGTCCTCTTGGTTGCAAAGAAAGGTTTCCAGATGTGAACAGAGTATTAACCCTGTGCTGTGTTGTTTTCCTACATTTGCAAGCAAACAGCTCCAGGTACTTCTTCTGGTTGGGGTTTTTGCAAGCTGCAGTAGTGTGAAACAGACTCCTCGGTACCCCATGGGCAACAGAGAAACCAGCTTGGGTCGAGTCAGTTTGTTGCTAGTCAGGAAAGCTCTCAGTACTTAGCATTGCACCAGCTAGAGAGAGGCAATTGCAAATACGTTATTCAACAGATGCCAGGGAAACTTGTCAAATAATATAGTCCAGCGGGTCTCAAACTGGGCGGTCGGGACCCCAGAGTGGGTCACGATTCTGTTTTAATGGGGTCACCAGGGCTGCCATTAGACTTGCTGGGCCCAGGGCTGAAGCCGAAGGTGAAGCCTCATCGCCCAGGGCCAAAGCCCAAGGGCTTCAGTCCTGGGCAGCGGGGCTCAGGTTCCAGGCCTCCCGCCTGGGGCTGAAGCTCTTTGGGCTTTCGCCCCCTGCACCCAGGGCAAGCTCAGGCGTCAGTCCCCTCTCTGGGGTCATTTAGTAATTTTTGTTATCAGAAGGGGGTCCTGGTGCAATGAAGTTTGAGAACCGCTGGCACTCGACTAACTTTTTTTGCTGCTATTAGAGCCCTAGTGGAAAGTTACTTTAAAAAAGTAAAAAGTTGACTAATGATTTTATAATTAAATACAGTAGATTGCTGTTTTATTCCTTTAAATTGCTGGGGGGTCTGGTTTGGGGTTTCAAAAAGGGTTAATTTAAACATAACTTTATATTATAAGGAGAACTGGTAGTTGCCATCTTATGCATTGATACGTTTCACTCGTAATAAAGAAAGGAATTGAAGCTAGAATGTTTAGGGTGTTTTGTGATCTAGTGAAAGGGAAAAAATGGTGCTTGAAAGGTTACTTTTAGGTTGAATATTATTTCAGATGTAAAGCACAAACATCTTTCCCTGTGTTGCTCAGTGATAGCTTAGGCTTTTACAACTAAAATTTTTTTAAAGTTCTACAGTAGTTTCACTTCTTGGACTGTTTACTGTTTGTGCTTCATCCAGCTTGGACAACCATAGATACATTAATCTTACTTTTGTTTTTAGACATTCACATTCTGGTTCTAATTCTCGCACCCTAGCATGAGTTGCAAACAGTAAAGGGGAATGTTTCAATCAAAACAAAAACGCTTGGCTTTGTTTACATTTATTTTACATTTTGTTAAAAAATTCCTATTAATTTATGTTTTATATATGCTTTTTCTAAAATAATAAGACCTAAATGTTGGGCCTAAACTATCTGATCGTTTCCCTTTAACATCGCTGTTTGTTACCCTGAGCTGGGTGAACATACCATTATCTGTGCAGCTCAGCAATGGCTGTTGCTGACCTCAGTTGATGTGGGGTCCCCCTCCCCAGGGCTCTGATAACAGAAACATGTAAGTCTAGCTCAGACAGAATTCTTTCTAGGGCATACCATTGCACAGAGGGAGCACATCCAGTACTGCATCTCTTCAGGAGTGCTGCATGCTACCTCTTGCATGCTGGTCTGGCTCTGCAGGCTGGCTCGAAGTGGGTGAAGGGTAGGCCATGCCTGGGGACACACAGACTGAACAGTCCTTACTCTCCCCTGAACACAGGGATTGTAATTGTGGCTGGCCTTTGTACCTTGCAGTGGGGAAAGACTCCTAGTGCCCTACCCTGAACTTGCATAAAGGCCAGTCACAATCTAGCCCAGGGACAGAATCCTGTTTTGGAATAGCACTTGTTGAACCCACTGATGGGAATGCACTGCTAGTGTAAACGGGCACAACCCAGTTAAAATCAACAGAGCAAAGCCTATGTATATTAGGGTATGTCTGCTCTGCAAAAAAAAAAAAAAAAAAAAAAAGTTCAGCCTGTGGCAGTGAATCTCAGAGCTGGGTGCTGGCTTAAGCTCATGGGGTTTGTGCTATGGGTCTAAAAATAGAAGTATAGATGCTTGGGCTGGAGCCTGGGCTCTGAGATGTGTGTCTCTGAGCCTGAGTGCCAGTCAGAGCCCGGACATCCACACTGCCATTTTTAGACCTGTGTTGCGAGTCCAAGTCAGTTGAACCAGGACCTGAGACTCACTACCACAAATCTTCTTTCGCAGTGTAGATATACCTTTAGTGCCCAGTGAATTAGGCCCAGTAACTAATTTGCTGTTCACTTTGATACCATCTGGCTTAATTCAGATTTGGTCTGAACATCTTTCTCCTCAAAAAATAGGAAACCAAATACTGTTTTGATTTTGGACCACACAGTTACTCAGGGCTTGTCTACAGTAACAGCAGTGCAGCTGAACCGGTGCAGCTGTGCCGCTGTAGCGCGTAGTGAAGATGCTACCTACGGCAACTGGAGAGCTTCTCCATCGGCTTAGCTACCGCCTCTCGGGGAGGTGGAGTACCTATGTCGGCAGGAGAAGCCCTTCCGTTGACATAGTGCTGTGTACACCGAGGTGTTAGGTCAGTATAACTACGTCGCATAGGGGTGTGGATTTTCCACACCCCTGAGTGATGTAGTTATACCAACATAAGTTGGTAGTGTAGACCAAGCCTTAGACTGTAATGTCTTTAGGGCAGGAGCTGCCTCTTTATCATGAGTTTATACAGTGCCCAGCACCGTGGGGATGGGGCCTCTAGACTGTACCACACAATACATATCGTAAATGGGCACAAAGACTCAGTCTGTACAGACCCGTGGACTTTCCCACCCTCCGGATTTGTATAGCCCCCATGTCACCAACTACAGCTGTGTTTGGCATGTTGTTAGTTACTGTGTTCAGAGGCTACTATAAATGTGCAAGGTTCAATTCTGGGCTTCATCTCCAAGGGGCGCAGCACAGAAGATGCAGCCTTGGTGTGGAGGGATGGGCAAATGTGGCTTGTTGCAACATTTGTGCCCTTTGGATTTGAAGTTCCTCCAGGGGACAAAATGGTGCCCAGCAAAAATGAAAACAGCTGATGTAATTTCTCCTATCTGATGATAATTTATGCCAACTCATCCTGGGTTGCCTATTGGATGCAGCACAGCCTAGAATCCTCATAGTGCCATGTGCTGTGCGCAGCCCTGCCCCAGACACACTCCCTGTGCTAACTCTTGTGAGGGGAGCAGCATAGAGCCATTTCTGGAGCCCCTACTGTACCTCCATCAGGTGGATTCTCCCCCAGACCCTGATGGCACATTCATGATCCCTGTACACTGGTAGGGCAGCATATAGGGGCTGGACTGGGGGAGAAAATCTGTCCTTGCAGTCTCTGCAGCTCAGTACTTTGAGGAGAATCATTAGAAACATTGCTGATAAGTTAAATGATAATATTTTATTAACAAAGCTAGGCCACAAGTAGGTCTGTACCATACAGCCCATGAGAACTGCTCATGTCTGCATCTTGGGTTTTCTCTCAGTGCGCAGCCAGCCAAAGTGTCTCCCATTTAGCTAACTGGGAGATAACAATACACAGTCTACCTTCAGCATTCCATCTTTTGTTCATTGACCTGGTAAGCTAAGGCCTAGTCTACACTAGAAGAGGTTTGTTAGTATAGCTCTACTGGCTACATCAGCAGAAAAGGGGGTTTTGCAAGTATAGTTTTCATGTTTTTTGTGAATGAAACAAGCCATGCTGCCAAGAGCACTTTTCACTGGTATAAATGTCTACAATAAAGCTGTTGCTGCTATAGAAATATCATGAAAAATCACCCCTCTGACCAACATTACAATACCAACAAAAGTTTCTAGTGTAGATCTGGCCTAAATGACAGGATGTATCTGCAGAACTGTTTGCAAAACCAAGCTAGCCCAGGCTTAACGTCTGATGTTTGCTGAAACTTCCATCTCTGTTCCAAGCTCTGCTAATATGTGTGCAGTGTGTTGGCAAGGCAAGCTAACTTCTGTGGCTTTTCTGCACACAGCAACATCAGCTGCTGCTTGCCATGAGCTGCACGTGGTGTCATATTTTTATATTGCTTAATCTCACATTGATACACATACTGTACACTTTGGTCTTTAGTTTACATCATGCCCTTAACATACATGTTGCTGATGACACATATTCCAGTCCCTGGTTCTTGAAGAAATATCTCCATTCTCCCTGCTGCCTCTTGTGTCTAGCCTGCGAGTTTGTTAATCTCACCTCCACCCCCATCTGTCTGTTATCTCAATTTGCTTAGCTATTTCTTTCAGAGTGATAGCCGTGTTAGGGTATGTCTACGCTACTCACCAGATCGGGGATCGATTTATCACATGTAGTGTAGATGCAATAAATCGATCCCCGATCGCTCTCCCGTCGACTGCTGAACTCCAGCTCGGCGAGAGGTGGAAGCAAAGTCGATGGGGGAGCAGCAGCCATCGATCTCGCACTGTGAGGATGCGAAGTAAGTGATTCTAAGTCGATCTAAGATACGTTGACTTCATCTACGCTCTTCTTTTAGCTGAATTTGCGTATCTTAGATCAATTTTCCCCCTTCCCATCCCGTGTAGACCAGTCCTTAGTCTGTATCAGCAAAAAAAATAAAAAATGAGGAGTCTTTGTGGCACCTTATAGGGCTGGTCTACACTACAGGGGAAAATCGATCTTAGATATGCAACTTCAGCTACGTGAATAACGTAGCTGAAGTCGAAGTATCTAAGATCGAATTACTCACCGTCCTCACGGCACGGGATCAACGTCCACGGCTCCCCCTGTCAATTCCGCAACTCCGCTCGGCTTGGTGGAGTTCCAGAATTGATATAAGCATGTTCTGGGATCGATATATCGCATCTCATCTAGATGTGATATATTGATCCCCGAGCAATCAATTGCTACCCGCTGATACGGCAGGTAGTGAAGACATAGCCATAGACTAACAAATTTATTTGTGCATAAGCTTTTGTGGGCTAAAACCCACTTCATCAGATGCCTGGAGTAGAAAATACAGCATGATGAAGTGATGCATCTGATGAACTGGGTTTTAGCCCATGAAAGCTTATGCCCAAATACATTTGTTAGTCTATAAGGTTCCACAAGGACCCCTTGTTGTTTTTAGCTATTTCTGTCATCTTCTCTTTTAATGAAGGTTGCAGTGTTTGGGGCAAGGATTTTGCTTCTATCATAAAGTGTGCTTCTGCTGCCATTAGAAAAGGAGGAAAATGGTTTTCTGCTCGTTCTTTCTTTGTTTATGATCTATAAAGATGGCCTGAGAGGATTTGGTCCAGATTTACAGTAGTGTAACTGAGATCAGAATAGGGTCTCTTGTGTACTCTGATTTGCTCTTTTGCCAGTTTTGACTTCATTAAAATACATTTTTTGACTCTCAAACTCATTTTTGCCATGCTGCTTATATTGAATCTTGTTGCTATGTATAAAAAAAATCCCAGTTTGTTGTTTCCCTTCCATGTTCTCTGTCTGTCTTCACTCTGACTGTGAGATTGTTGGTGCAGGGATGGTCCCTTCTCATATGTCTGGAAAATACCTAGCACATGTGGGTGCTAGTCAAACAAATAATTATTTTTTTTTAAACAGCTCTGGTCTTAGGGTTGTATGAATTAATTGTTTGTGCGTGTGTGCTTTTATTCTGATAGTGATAGTCCATACCATATGTTAGTAGATGCAACAGTTAATTAATGATCTGTTTGTGGATTTACAACTGGCTCCTCTCTTTTTCCTTTGTGTGGTGTTTGAACAGACTTGTTTGCACGTTATAACACTCAGGCCTGGGGTACACTGGGGGACGGGGGGTTTGAACTAAAATAGGCAACTTCAGCTATAGCGTAGCTGAAGTCAAAGTATCTTAGTTCAACTTACCTGGCAGTCCTCACGGCAGTGAGTCGACCACCGCAGCTCCCCCATCGACTCCGCTTACTCCTCCTGCCGAGGTGGAACACAGGCATCAATTCGGGGATTGATGTGTCGCGGCTAGACGAGATGTGATAAATCGATCCCCGATACATCGAACACTACTTGCTGATCCGGCGGGTAGTATAGACATATCCTCAGTCTTTTATGGGGATGTTCCATCACTTTTAAATAGCTTCCTTGTTTAACACTATAAACCCCACATGCTTATTCATGTTTATCTAATTGTCTTGTTTGTTGAGTGAGGGGAGGGATTTGGTACAGGACTATACCAGTCTGAAAACTGAATTGGGTAACTAAGGCTTGATGCCTTTGTATTGTGTTTCTTCTCAGCTCCTGAAGAAAAGGAGGCAATTAAAGGGCAATATGAAAAGCTCATGGATGCCTATGGCTGCTTGGGAGAGCTCCGGCTAAAATGTGGTAAGTAGCTTTTGAGATAAGGACAGTTGTTAGATGCCCAAACAAACATGGTTTAATCCCAGTGACCAGAGAGTTACCTAATTTCTGTCAGTTTTGGAAGACATTTGGGGTCTTGCTAAATATAATATTTTATTGATGCAAATGTATTTTTTGAAAACTGTGCATTGGGTTAAAAGCACACTCTCAAGTATTATCTTAAGAGTTTTTAGGTTAAGTATCTTGCGTTCCTTTGTTTCATCAAGATCCTCTTAGCAACTTGTTGTTTTTCCTTCCACTTTTGTATAATACAAATGTTGATTTTTTTCCCCTCCCTTCCTTTTGTTTTGAATTAAGCTAGTTTCAATAATGGCTCTTATGATTACTAAGGGCCCAGTTGTGCAAATGTCAATGTACATGAATGACTTAACTCACATGAAAAGCCAAATTGACTTCAGTGGGCCTTCTTGCATGCATGAGTGTTTTCTGAATGAGCCCCATTACTTCAACTAACATACTGCAGCATATCAGTATACATCAGCATTGCTCTTAATTTTCATATACTTTCAGGAATCTTGAATTAGCAAAGAAGCTGCCACTACTCTCTACAACAGGAACATATAATGATTTTTTGTAGTGCTATAGGAACAGAGCCATATCTCACTGATTTGAGGGCGCTCAGTACCTTGTAGAATTGGGCCCAATAAAAATACATTTCAGTTCAGTGCTTAATGTGGTTTTAAACCAACATTTAAGTAAATGTTAGTGCTTGTAGAATGTGCCTCATTTACAGCTTTAGAGACTGAAATTCTCTATGTATAATGCAGGTAATAGCTGTACAGACTTTCCCACACTGCCCTGGCAATGAGCCTTAATCTTGACTTGGAGGTGTGAGACTACTTCATTTGCATTCCACATCTACTCAGTCCTTGGCCTCTTTAATGAACCTGCCAACAGGGATAACAAACATAGTAATGGGTGAATGCCTGTATACAGGAACTAATATAAGATTATTTACTTAGGCTTTGTCCATACTAGCACTTTTGTCGGTTGTCGGTCAGGGGTGTGAAAAAACACACCTCTGACCAACATAAGTTTCACCAGTAAAAGCACTGGTGTGGACAGCACTATGTTGGCAGGAGAGCGTCTCTCGCTGACACAGCTACCACTGCTTGTTGAGGGTGGAGAGCTCTTTCCCGCAAGCATAGTGTTATGCTATAGAAACCACACCGGATCTTTTATAGAAGATGGCAAAAACACTGCATTTATTGAAAATACAACAGTTAGCATATGCTTTTTAGGCGTGCACGTGCGCGCGCACACACACACACACACACACACACACACAGTCCTGCCAGCTGATGTTTATAGTTACTAGTCTGTTGTACTTCAAGTCAATCTAATGGCCAGTTAGATCAAGCACGAGTGAGGAGCTGGGCTCTTGTCGGTTGCGATCCAATGCTCCGAGGCTTTGCAGGACTGAACCCAGAGTTCCATGGCAAAACCCCAGCTTTATAGGTATAAATTTTGAGTCCGTGCATTTTGCAATGTCATCCTGAAATCATTAGTCCTTAAGAGGTGTTATCATTTGATGGTTATTGTCGGGCTTCTCATCGTTGTCATCTATTTGTTGTCTCGTCGTCAGGGGTGCCTGCCTCGCCTCTGAGGTCATCAGTGCTGCTAACGTGTTTAGCATCGGATACAATGGATTTTTTTTGATTGTCTCCTGGTCTTTCCAAGTCTCTCACTTTTTCTGGACATTTGTGATGGCTTTCATACCTTATGTTTTCCTGATGCGTGCATTCTTTATTCACACAAACAGTCTCTTACAGAAACCTTCAAAGATATACAGACAGCAGTATATATTCAGCAGAATACATTGTAAATGAAGCCTTGCTAAATCTTATAACTAAAACAATTCACATTGGGGCTTCAGGCCCTCAACATTCCTCTAATCTCCTTACCATGGATACAATACAACAGGGGTAGGCAACCTATGGCATGGGTGCTGAAGGCGACATGCAAGCTGATTTTCAGTGGCACTCACACTGCCTGGGTCCAGGCCACTGGTCTGGGGGGCTCTGCATTTTAATTTAATTTTAAATGAAGCTTCCTAAACATTTTAAAAACCTTATTTACTTAACTAAACTATTGTTGTATGTAATGTATTATAGACTTATAGAAAGAGACCTTCTAAAAACGTTAAAACGTATTACTGGCATGTGAAACCTTAAATTAGAGTGAATAAATGAAGGCTCGGCACACCACTTCTGAAAGTTTGCCGACCCCTGCAATACAAGATCCTGTCTCTTACATTTCTTTGTTTTAAGGTTTTAGTAAGTATATTTAACTAGAGTGCCTAATTTGTAATACATATAGGAAACCATAGTAGACATTATAACTTATCCTAAAACAAAAGAGTGACCATAATTAGTTGTTCTGGTCTGTTGTTTCTTTCTGCTATTCAGAAAGGGTGGCTGGCAGGATAAAATCAAATCATACATTAATTCTTATAGTGCTATATAAAATCCTGCTCCTACAATAGAGTGGCTACACAGGAGACCTTACAGAGGCATTGTGTAGACATAGCCTAGCTCATTACTTATAGGACACTGAACAGCTGTTAGGGGCTAATGACTTCAATTTGAATGGATTTGAAGCAGTTATTTACAGATGAACCCTCCATATCATGGTGTAAATCTGCAGATCTGTCTCACTACTTGAAGCAAGAAGGGGATTTTTTGATTTGTTCAGTTTGTTGTGAGGTGATTGAGCAATTCTGTTAAATTGAATGGCAGTTTTGTTCATGCTCTTGAAAATAAAATAGAGAGTGTATGGTCCATTTTTCTTGGCATTCCTGAGAGGAATTTATTTATTTGTTTATTTGTTGAGAAAATCTAGTTTTTTCTGGTGACTATGACCTGAGAAATTCCCCCTGCAGAGCTCTGCCAGTGCATGTCTATCTGGTCCGAATTTTACCTCTGTACTGTTCCCATTCAAAGCCACTTCTGAAGAGAGACTGCCAAAAATTCTGTTGTTGGCTTGATAATAAGGACTGACTGCAAGTTATATTTGCATAGTTCTCTTTAAAAAAAGCCACAGAGGGCTGTACTTAACAGACCAAAGGTTCCCAAACATTTCCCAGGGCAGATTACAGAGATTAGAGAGAGAGAATATCATTTGCGTGCCTGCTCTCTCATTGGTAGTTGGGGTACCATTTTTCTCTGGTCCCAAATATGTGACTTCACAATCCCTACAGCAATTGCTTCCATGGAAAAGTGAGACCAGGAAGATATTTAATGTATTTTTCACTTCTTTTAATGCATTTTAGCAGCTGGAAACAAGGAGAACAGCGCAATGCAACCAGCCAGCTCTCTGCCGTGCACCAGTGTTTTGCAGACCACAGTTCAGGAACCTATGGAATAGGCAGTGACAGAGTGGTCTATTTGACCAGTTGGTCACTATGGGAAACCTGCAAGCAAATCAGCACCTTTTGTGAGTGCTAAATTAGCCAAAAATATTTTGAAAATACTCTATACTCTTCAAAGGCATACACAAAAGAGTGTATTTGCCAAGCTGAGAAACAATCTTTTGTAGGAAATACAAAATGTGTCTGGGAGCTCTCCGGGCAATGAATTAACCTGTAAATACCAGTACTTAAGGATCAGTATAAGTCTTAAGTCTCCTTGTCTGCAGAAGTTTAGTGTACTCCATTTCTACCTGCCAAGGAGAGTAGAGGCTGCTTTTTACGTTGCCTTGCCTTTGCACAAGAATGCTGATGGACCCTGTGAAGCTGCTCACAAAGTTAATGTTTCCCAGAAATGACAGCATTCACTCGTGTGCACTTATGTTGATTTGGATGACTCACTAGATTCCCCGTTTTCTTTTTGTTTGAGAGGAGCTGTAATAGCATTAACAGCTGAAGGTTTCTGTGCTGTGCTTCAGCCAAGGTTTTGCTTCTCAAGGCAAGTTTAGCAGTGATGTTTATTTTAAGCAGTATGCTAACGCTGGGTTTATGGTATTGTACAGCACACTGTTCAGATGCAGTAGTGCCAGTAAAAGATATGTGTATTGTATAAGGTAAATTCTGAACACTATCAACTATGGTGGTTGCTTTATTTGATGAAGTAACAGATTTCTCTTCTGAGAAATATTCTCTGTGTATGGATATATATACATATGCTAAAACGTAAGAGATTTTCACAGGCACAAAGGACAGGTAGGTGCCCAGCTTCCATTTGTGCCTTTAAAAATTGCCTCCTTAAAGTCTAGCATCAGTGCGTAGAGGGACGAAGAAAAGTTTTGTGGTTAAAACACTGTGTTGGGATTTGGGAGATGGAGTTCTATATGTGACTGCCACAGACTTCACTTATTCTCTGAGCCTAAACTCCCAGTCTGTAAAATGGGGATAATAGTACTTCACTGAGAAGAGGTGAGGATATGTGTGTTGATGACAGTGAGGCACTTGGCTACCATAGGGCTGGGAGCCATATAAATAGATTATGGGTCTATTACAGGAGTGGGTGGGTGAGATTCTGTGGCCTGCAATGTGCAGGAGATCAGGCATTAGATGATCATGATGGTCCCTTCTGGTCTCAAAGTCGGTAAGTCTGTGAGGAGGGTTTTTTATTTAAAAATTAAATTTAAATTCAGTCCCCATAAAAATGGAGATTAATAGAACCCTCAATACAGATAGTTGCTGTATAAATTGTCAGTGAAGGTAGCTTGATGAAGCCCAGTGAACAACTGCAGTTCACAAAAGAAAATGGGATATTTGGGTGCAATAACATAAGGCTAGAAAAAAAATTCTGAAAAATACTGTATTTTATCAAGCAGAGATACATGTTTTCATTAGAAGTCCGGTGTCCTTTGATCACCTTACCTTGAAATACAGCGGAGACTGAATAGGAGGAGATGATTGAGTTGTGGTATTTTCATATAACGAGAGTGAAAAAACATGGGTGATTTCACTTGGAAAAGGAAAACGAGAGGAGTAGATTGAGGTATTCACAGCAATGTGAATTGAGAGTGAGAATTGACTAGTTTCTCCTTTTTACTGTATTTCATAATAGAAATCTTTGACACCTATGACATATACTGTGGGAGAAAATGAATAACAAGAATCCTATACACAGGTTTAATACAGAAGCCACATTTATTGTTATCAGCAATATTCCAGAATTATGCTTCCTGGGGCATCCTCACTGAATCTTGGTCAAGGCAGCTGATTTCATAGGAGCTGAACAAAAAGTATTAAAGTTAATTTTGTCGTATTGTCTAGCTGAATGTTCTCCCAGACTCACCCTCCCACACACAGCATTCAGCGCATATTTCTGCGAATAGCTGAGTTTTCCCATTTGCTTTAAAGGTTTTCTTTTAAGCCAGCTATGATTATTATAGTTCACCACTGGGCTACATAATGATCTCAGTTACTATACATCAAATTTACACCAAGATAACTGTGTTCAGAGTCTAACTCATTATCCCTGAAAGGATAGTTTTCTTGTGTTTGCTCTAGTGAAATGGAAAGTGGACTCCTCCATCTTTCTCAGATGTTCTTATTTTCTGTATCTGACTTTGAGGCATCTGGTTCTGGCCATTGTGGGAGACAGGATACCGGACTAGATGGGCCAGGGTCTGATCCATTATGGCTGCTTCTGTGTTCCTAAACATCTGTTAGCACCGTAGTGATGACAATGTCATTCCACATGTGTGTTGTAACGGCTGGAATGAAGCAGGAATGTAGATTTTACCCACTTGTAAAGTAAATTCTAATTTTTATTTAAACAACAATTTAAGTGAAGATTCAGAGTTTCTAAGGCAAGAGGTACTTTAAAAGTTCCACTGCTGGCATTGTTGCTTGTGCAAATGTGAAGTGCCTATTAAGACCTGGAGCTCTTTGATTACTCTTCAAGGTTTCCTTTTCTGGGTTGCTTTAAATTGTTTCTTTTCTGCTGGCTCTGTGTATCAAGCGCTCTGTAGCTGTTTAAGCTGCATATAATATGCTTTCTGCTACTGACCTGGGATGTTGATATAAAGGAGACTTTTACCATATTTTTGCTCTTTTTCTTCCAGCTTATTTGCATTCTTTTGTCATCTAAGATTTGTTGTTTTGAGAAATAGGGCTGGATTTTGGCCTGTCCCTCCATAGGTGTGCAAGGAACCTCCTGGCCACAAATGAAGGCTGGCCACAATTAGAGTACGTGCAGTCCCCTGAGTACAAGGTTTGCTTCTGACTAGCACTGCTAGCAAATGAAAACTGCAGGGAATTGATTCAGGGTTAATTTTCCTTCTGATCTTAAAAGAATACTTGACTGCCTCGTAGAAATGTTTTTCTTCTAATCTTGAAGCCAGTTACATTTGGTAAAGCAACAAATGTCTATGTCACGTCTGCAGTAGTTTTTTAATTCTCCTGCTTGTGCATTCAGTAAAACAAGCATAAACCTTCTGACTGCTGTTCAGCTCCTCCCAAGTTGGTTCCTCACACATGTGCACAATGCTAATGCAGCAAGAGGGATCAAAAATGAAACACATAATGTAGTTTTGATGTGATTTATACTAATATGGTAGTTCAATTATTTGCACTTTTTCAATCAAAGTTTTATTTGGAATCCCAAGGGATGCAACATTAAAATATTATGACAGAAATAAAATGGATAGAGAGCTACACATGTGAAAAGTTAAGGTTAGTGATGCTAACAGTATTCCTCTATTTTGAAAATAAAAAATTGGGGAAAGTACCATATGGATCTACAGGGATGGCAGTATGTGTCTTATTTTAATTTCTCTCCCCTCATGATTACAGTATCTGCTGTATATCTTTTTATCAGTGTGAGTTCTGTTTCTTGAAGCCATTCCCTCTGTTGGCAAAATATCACAGCATTAATGCCAATCTGTGGTTCAGGAAAATTTGTAAACTATGATCCCGTGGGAATTCCGGGTTGTCATCAGTTCACATACCGTAGGAAATAGGCTACCATATGACAAGCTGATTTTATTTTTTTCAAACAGGAAGCTCTCTGTGGCCTTTTTTTTGTGTGGAGACTTACTGCATAATAAAAGTGAAATTGTTTAGAGCCTAGAAAACCCTCCTGTAAAATCTTGTTAGATGAATGCTTTATTTCCACCCAGTCAATCAATAATTACCTAGCATATTAGCAGTTGTAAATTTCAGGAACAGAAAAAATCAGCTTTTAATTTGTTAACCTAGAAGTGTCTTGCATATTAACAACAACAACAACAAATAGATTTAGCAGTGTAAACGAAGGCTATGTCTACCCTACTAAATCTGGGGGGGTGGAGGTGGGTAACACCTCTGAACGACAAAAATTTTGTCTTTCACGCCCGTGTAGACAAAGCCTAAGGCCGAAACCCTGAAAAGACTTGTGTGTGCTTGATTTTAAGTGTGGGTAGACCCATTGCTTCAGTGAAACTATTCCTGTCTTTAAAGTTAAGCACATACATAAGTCTTTGTAGGATCAGAGCCCAAGAGCTGTGTAGCTATTCTCACATTAAAGCAACTATTTAAAAAAAAAAGGCAGGGAGCAGTTGAAGTGATATATACCTGAAGAGGAATCATGTTTTTTAAAAAAAGTTTTAACTGGAAATAAATGAAGTTGGATTTTGATTTATTGCTGGGTTCAGAATGAGATGTACTCATAGTTGTTATAATTAGACATGTATGGCCTAACTGCTCCTGGTAAGTACAGTAACTAGAGGAGTCGGCCCTGCAGCTGGTAATGCTACTATTGCCACACAAGATGGTATTTCAAACAGCATGATTGGGTAAATAAAGCTTTTGTTTTATTCTCTGGGTCTGTGTTTTCAGTCCAGCAAAATGTCTAAGTGAAATGACGAATGGACATGGCTCAGTCTAGGCTCGCATCACATGTAATTAGAGACCACTTTTTTTTTTTTTTTTTTTTTTTTTTTTAGCGGGAGGGGTGAATTGGCAGCCTGTGCTTGGGGAGAGGCCCAGGAGTGAGATAACACAGGGAGCAAGTTTTCTTAGAACTGAGAGAAGAGCATTTCCAAGGCTAAGCTGAAAGTGCTGACAAAGAAGGAAAGAGGTGGAGCAAGTATGGAGGAAGCTGCATCAAAATGTGCGTGGGAAACTAGCTGGTGACCCACCAAGCATCTGAACTCTGAAAAAGAAGAGTTGAATTTTTTTTAATTTTTTTTTAAAGGATGGAGAGTACAGTAAGTCTGACTCTCAGGGCTTGGTTTTTCATGATTGGAGACTGGCGGTTTTGAGGCCATGCCTAACTCCAGGCTCAAAAGAGACATGATTTAGTGTTTGAGAGTGGTATTATATTGATAGCATTCTTATTATTGTGCATGTTTCTGAAAGCTTGAGAAGCGAGATCTTCACCTCCGCTCTGGCCCCTGTACGTCGCATAAAAGGGCCAGAGTGGCCTAGGACTGTCAAAGCTCCAGCTCCATCTCCATCCAGTGAGGATTCCCCCCGGACAAGCATTGTGAGACAGCCTTAAGGCTTCCTCCTGGGGACCCCTTTGCAAGCTTTGGTGTAGGTGGCATGTTGGAAGGGGAGGGGTCACAGCACTGGAGAGTCTGGGGTATGCTGTGCCCCATAATGTAGCCTTGGGAAGCTGCTGTAAATTAGAGAGGCCTTCAGGGCTGCCTAAGATGGTATGTATATAGAGCCTGTGGCAGAGCGACCCTCCCAGCCTGGGACAACAGACTTGGACCTGCAGGGCTAGTACTTTAAAAAATATCTGTGCACTTCTAAGTTGCAGCTTGGGCTCTGATGCCTAGGGTGGGGTGGGGTGTGAGCTTCAGAGCCCAAGCTGCGATGTCTACACAACTGTTATTAGTGCAGTAGCACCAGCCCCTGAGCCCAAGTCCATCTACCTAGGCTGGGAGTTTACTTACTGGAAATTTCTCAGACCTGAAGAAAAGCGCTGTGTAAACTCAAAAGCTTGTCTCTCTCACCAACAGGAGTTGGTCCAGTAAAAGATGTTGCCTCACCCACCTTGTTTCTCTAATACCTTTAAAGTAAACAGAGAAGCCTTGCAGTAGAGAGTGCTTAAACTCCATATCATGGGCCTGCTCTAGCTCCTATTGCAGTTGGTGGCAAAATCGCTAGGCCATGTCTAGACTCGGAAAATAGGATGTTAACAACAAACATGATTTTAAACAGGACATCACACCTATTGTAGACAGGGCAAGTAGTGTTTAAAAACATGTTAGCTGGTTTCGGTCAACCCGAGGCTCCCATCTAATGTTGAACTGGCCAATGACCTGTCTTCTAGACACAGTGCTTCAGTGGGAACAGGTTGAGGCCCTCCTCAAACATCTGGGGCCCCAGGGTGGGTTGCACATCTCAGATGCTTTCATATTTAAAAAAAAGAAAAAGGTCTAATATCTCAGGCAAAGAAATAGTGAAATATCTTGGGTTAGAGTCTGTTAGGGTGACCAGATAGCAAGTGTGAAAAATCAGGAGGGGAGATAATAGCTTGCCTATATAAGAAAAAGCCTCTAATTTTGGGATATCTGGTCACCCTAGATCAGGGGCGGGCAAACTTTTTGGCCTGAGGGCCGCACCGGGTTTTGGAAATTCTATGGAGGGCTGGTTAGGGGACGGGGGGCATGGCTGGCCCCAACCCCCTATCCACCCCCTCCTGCTTCTGGCCCCCCGGGACCCCTGCCCCATCCAACCCCCAGCTCCCTGTCGCTGACTGCCCGGCCGCCCCATCCAACCCCCACTCCTTCTTGACTGCTCCCCCTCCCAGGACCCTTGTCCCCATTCAACCCCCTTGTTCCCCACCCTCTGACTGCCCCAACCCTTATCCACACCCCTGACCAGCACCCCAAACTCCTGTATCTTCTATCCAACCCCCTAGTCCCCTGCTCCCTGCCCCCTTACCACGCTACTTGGAGCACCGGTGGCTGGTGACGCTACAGCCGCGCCGCCCGGCTGGAGCCAGCCATGCACCGCACAGCACAGAGCACCGGGTCAGGCCAGGCTCTGCAGCTGCACTGCCCCAGGAGCTTGCCATCCTGCCACCCAGAGCACTGCGCCGGCCGCAGGGTGAGCTGAGGCTGTGGGGGAGGGGCTGGGGGCTAGCCTCCCGGGCCAGGAGTTCAGGGGCCGGGCAGGAGGGTCCCGCGGGCCATAGTTTGCCCACCTCTGCCCTAGATTCTGTGCTATGCTATCATGGCTTTAAGCCATCTTTACACCTTTCCAGTTGTGGTGGCTCCCCAGGGTGGTGCATTGCCTGGCATAACTTTGGGCATGTCCACATAGCCTGTGTGGCAGCAAGCCTCCCATCTTGCCTCTCTAATATCCTGGGACTGACACAGTTACACCACCACTGCATACAACGTTAAAGATAAGTATGCAGCACCTGGTGTTGACTGTCACACAATGGGCTGTTTACAATACACCCTGTTTCCATTGTATTTTTTGTTTGTATTTCCCCTCTGTGGTTCCTGGAGCGTTTTCTCTAGGCTCCCAGCTCCTCGGCCGCCACCTCTCTTGGGCAGAAACCAAATACCCACATCTTTCTCCTTCCTGAGTGAGGGTTTTGCAGACTGGGTTTGCAGGGTTCCTGCTGATGCTTGATATCCCCAGCAAGCCAGACTGCCTACACATGCCAGCGTCTGTGCTTTGATTTCTCTTTAAAGGCTATGAATAACTACAATTGCCAGCAGTCACAGATTGCCACACTGTTCTTTATAAGCAGGCATATTTATTCTTAAGGTGAAAGCATTATAGAGAAAACGTATAAAAACATAGACGTTCGTAGACTCATGCTAAAAGCTTACCAGAAGTCATCCATCAGTCTTATGGGGGGCCTCAAAACCCTTCCAGCTTTTTCCCAAAAAGGATTGGGGCCTCCCCTGGACAGAAAGTCCTGTCCATTTGCTGGATCAGAAAGAAGTCTCTGGGTTGGCTTAAACTCAGACTTTTAATCCAGAAGTCCTTTCTTTGTCTTTTGGTCTCTGAAGAATCCAGTTTGAACTAGTATATGTGAGCCCCTTCAAGTGATGGTACTTCTTTGGAGAATTGACTACCTAGTTAATTTGCCCCACTGTCCTTAGTTCCTGAAGGAGCTGTGGTCATCCTCCCACATGGAATTATATACAGTCCCTGGCCCACAATGATACATAAACTTAATACAGTAAGATCTCCCAAAGATATTGGCGGAAATTGCCATATCTGTCACACCCACCACACAGCCGTCAGTTTGTCACTGCCACCTCCCTCATGCTGAAACTGACTATAACAATTTGTGTATATTTGTGTTTCTTTACAGGATCCCTTAATGCTGCCCCCAAACTCCTCCCTGTGGGCCAGATCCTCAGCCGATGTAAATCAGCATAGCTCTGTTGACTTCAGAGGCGCTACACTGATTTACACCAGGTGAGGACCTGGCTCATAGTTGGTAAGCAACCCAGAACAAGGAATATTTTTCTGGATCCTCTCTCTTAGATGCCACAGAATAGTGTGTGATCAAGTGTGGTCAACCATTAAGCTAAATGATGTAATCTCCTGGTTTTAATCCTTTATAATTATGCATAGTCAGTTGCAAAATAAGTGGGAATAAAATACAGGGTTATTACCATTTCTAACGCTCAAAGCTATAGTACTAGCTAAGAAAATATAACATATGTGCTTAACAACGCCCCCCACCGCCAAGAATGGGAACATAGTGTACCCTTGTTAACAGAAAAAAACATTATGAAAATCACTTTTTATAAATAACCACCTGCATTTGCCTTTATTGTGAACTAAACTCTGCAGAACAGCATGAATAGATTCAAACAGTCTCATGCTTCCTGCTAAAGTCCCACACAAATGTTCTGGGCTCCCCAAATATTCCCCTTAAGACAGATTTTCTCCCCTGTTCTGATGTCTGAAAATAAGAGTCGAGGGGAGTGTAAGTGCTTAAATGCCTTTTTATCGCAAGCCTGATTCCCTACTACAGACTTATGTGTACACTACAGAGTTTTGTCGACAAAAATTATGCTGACGTACAGCCACCACGTTAATTAAACTGCTGTTGCATGTCCACCCTATGCTCCTTGTGTCGGCAGAGTGTATCCACATTAGAAGCTGTTGCATCGACACAGAGCAGTGCACTGTGGGTAGCTATTCCACTGTGTAACTGGCTGCAGGGTGCTTTGGGAAGGGTTTGCAAAGCCTCCGGGGGCAGGTACAGTGTCACATGATGCAAGTTTCTCAATCCCATTGTTCCATGGGCATCCTAGTAGATTCCTAGCTGCTTTGCAACTGAAGTGTATATGGGTAGGAGGAAGGAGGAGAGTGTGTGACAGGGAGTGTGTGTGTGTTGGGTGGAGGGAGGGGAGACAGAGACAGATTGTATGTTGGGGGAGGGTGTATGTAAGAGAGACAGAGTTTGTGCTGGGCGAGAGTGGGTGTGTTGGCATGCTGTCTTTTTAAGTTCAGACAGCAGCTGGAAGCAATCGGTCCTGAGGCAGGGGGAGGGGGACACCCACACACACACCAGACCCACCTCCCATCCTGGCTCAGCACAGCAGTCCCTCCTCCCTTCTGCCCAGGTAGCAGCAGCCTGCCTGCTGCTGTGTTCCTGATGCAGGGGAGAGCAGAGTTCCAAGTTGCTCTTTGCTGCCAGAGTGGCATGCTTAGCTGTCAGAACTTACTGAAGCTTTGAAAGAGGGGGGGGTGCATGCCTGCAAGGCAGCCAAGTTCACAACAGTGAGCAGAGTGGTCACAGCAGAAATCATGGGATACTGGGGAAGGCCAGTTAAGTTGACATAATGAACGGCAGTGTCTACGCTGACGCTTTGTCACTTTAACTTTGACACCAAAAGCTTTGTGCCTCTCATCGAGGTGGTTTTATTTTGTCGGCAAAACAGGAGAGTTTTACTGACAAAAGTAGCATTGTAATGCATACACCTCCATTGTTTTGTTGGCAAAAGCTGCCTTTTGTGGACAAAACTGTGTAGTGTAGACAAGGCCTCAATCTTTCTGTACATTAACCCATTGTATTCATGCTAATTGGAACAAAAGACTTCAGGAGCCACCTATGTGAGTAAACAGAACTGTGTTCTGCCAGCATGGGTGATATTTGCATTTTATTACTCTGTTTGAGCTAAAAGCTTCAAGTAATTGACAAATGTTTTATCGCAGGGTTTCACCTGAAACAAACCCTTTGCACACTGAGAAAAGGATGAAATTTTCCCCGTGCAGTGAACCAGCACCAGGCCCCAGTCCCACTTAAACCCTCAAAATAGGCTTTGTCCTGGGCCTCCACACAGGGCCAACTTTCACAATAGCAGAGGGAAGAGTAGAAACGTTTACAGTCTGTGCAATATTGCTGCTCATTAAATGTGTGTCATAACTACATTGTCTTTTTAACTTTCCCCTGTAACTTATCCTTGTAGATATTGTGATCTCATGTTAGCCACATGCATCATAGGTTTTTTTTTGACTTCCTCTGAAGCAGGAGATACTGATGGCTGGAGGCATGAGAGCAGACATGACAGATCGCTGGGCTGATTTGGAATGGCATAGCTTGTGTTTCTATATAATTCTTATGTAACTGTCACCTTTTAGGTAACACTCGGCTGCATTTTCTGGTCCTGGTGACAGGCTGTACATCGGTGGGAAAAATCCTGGATGCTGAAGTTTATAAAATCACCGCAACAGATTTCTGTCCCCTCCAGGAAGAAACCAAGGAAGAGGATCGTGTTAATGCCCTTAAGAAAATCCTGAACTCTGGGATGTTCTATTTCTCCTGGCCAAATGCAGGCTCAAACTTTGACCTGACAGTGCGGGCCCAGAAGCAGGGTGATAACAACTATGAATCTGGTAACTCCTTCTTCTGGTTAGTACTTCATGTTATCTCCAAGTTTTTAGTCAAGCCCAGCTTCCCTCTCAGTCTCATATAACCCCAAAGAAAAATAAAGCTATAGATTTAAACCTAGATATGTTTTGCTTAACTAACATTTTACTTTACAGGGCATGTGCTCTGGCAGATTCATGGTCAATCAGGGTTGAACCAATAACATCTAGATTATTTATGTAACCCAGCTGCAAAAACAAATTTAATAATTGGAGTTTCTGGTTTTTCGAGAAAGAAAAAATATATTTGCTATATTTACTGTATACAATATAAATGCAGATAAGTAGTTTACTTCCCAAGGTCTTTTAAAAATTATTTGTTTAATAAGCATTCTTAATGTGGTAAAAACCTGTACTTGTGCTCATACATCACTTCTGCTGTATTATGTTGTATGTCCTAATTCGCGTGAGTTTAAAGTCTCTAGATTAACATTGCAGTAGTGTACCCTAGTTTCTACATTGCAAATATCTGTGTTAATCCATTAACTTGCAACTTACTGTAATCAAACCATTGCACATATGCTAACTCCTCTGATATGTTGATGTGGACTTATTTTATTTACCGAGTAAAACAATTTTAAAAACAAAGTAAAAAATATGTCTCACTGCAGCAAAGATTGATTGAATGGAAAAAAATGCACAGAAACGAGGATCCTTCCTGTGTGGGCCCACTGCAGAGGAATTTGAATTTGTTTATCCTACCAGTTTTGATAGGGTGCTCCAATCCCCCTCATCCCATATATATATATATATTTTTTTTTAATGATAGGAAGTCACATAGGAAGCTAAACTGTAGTGGAAATAAATAAGAAGTTATATAATGCATGTGAAAAGTAATAATTTGTCAGAATTACACCTAAAGGTGCTGCTAGTGTGAAATACTTCTTGTGGCCGGCAAGTAAATATCATTAGCTGAACAGGGTTGTAATAGATGATTAATACGTAAGGCAGAGCAATTCAATCTGGTAAATAATCTCTCCAGCTGGGATGTGATTTCACCTGATAAATGGTGTTTAGTTCAGACTAGTGAAATACAAAACCCAGTTTCAACTGTGTTGTGTGTGCCTTCCTCATGGAACTGCTGGCACAGCAAACCAGCTGTGTTCCAACAGAATTAAACTGCCAAATTAGAGGTCTATTTTTAATATAAAAATAGTACAATATATACAGTTGTTAAAGGCTTTCTCTTGATAGTTTGCTCTCAGAAGATACATATTTGAATTCAGTGGCACATCTGCCTTGTGTATCAATCTGTTGTGCCTTGTTAGATCAGTCTTAGTTTATGTGAAAGCCCTATGCTTTTATGTGTTGTCTGACATAAGATCCCTTGTATTTCTAAAATGAATATGTGAAACATATATAATATGAAATTTTAAAAAAACTCAAGATAGGCCACTAGTATGGAAAAATTTCATCCCCAATTTCCAAAGTTTGGAAAAAAATAAAAACGGGTGAAAAAAGGTTCTTATAATAGAAAGTGTCAGGCAACCTTAACTGTAGGCAGCGCTATCTGTGGACCCTATAACATGAACTGCAATAAAGAAATCCTACTGGAGTTTGCCTTGGATAAGATGGGTAGATTTTCTTTTTATGTGGAAGGAAGGAGGAAAATGTAATTCTTTTGTAGCTGGTTTTTAGCTGTGTTATATAAAAATAGTAGAACAATTCTTCACTTTTTTCAAATGCTTTGCTCTGTGAAGCGCAAATCTTTAGTAGGATTCCACTGGTAAAGTAACTGTAATAGGGAATTGCTGATGACTGATGGAAGTCTATTGGAGAGACTATGCATGCCTCTCAGACCTGGTCACAGACTGGCTTGCTTAATAAAAATAGCACAAAGAAAATACTTCCATTGTAAACCATGCAAAACTCAACTTGTAACATTTCCTTTTAATTTTAGGCCTAGTTTATGCTGGGAAAACTTCCCCTGAAATTCCAACAGGTTTTAAAAAGAGTTCTGTATAGGCCAGGGCAAAGTCTTCTGGACACATGGGCAGAAGTATGGTGGCTGTCACACTGTTAAAATCTCTCAGTTTCTGTGAATTATGGCTTTCACCAGGATTGTCATCTATTAATTATTAGTTTCAGGTAAAGTGAGGTAGGAGAAAAAAGGAATAACCTCCTATTATAAGCTTTAATTAGTGAACAACGTGGGGTGCAACTTGTTTCTCTCTCTCTTATTTTTTGAGTAAATGAATCTATGCTCTGTTGAATTTTGCAGGAACCAATTGCTGCATGTGCCCTTTAAACACAATCAGGTGAACTGCTCCGACTGGCTGCTAAAAGTGATCTGTGGCATAGTGGACATCCACACTGTCTATGCCTCTCACAAGAAGGCCAAAGTCTGCCTCATTTCCCGGATCAGCTGTGAACGAGCTGGGGCCAGGTTTCACATACGAGGGGTCAGTGATGATGGACACGTGTCTAATTTTGTTGAGACAGAGCAGGTAAACGAATGAATGGATCCTATGACCCTAAATAATTCAGTACATCAGTGTATAATTGGGGAATCGTTTACAGCAAGAATCAGAGGAGCTCGGAAAATGCTTTTTGCATGCAGTGTGTTAAGATGCTGTTATGCATCAAGTCTCTTCACTTTTGCTTATTAAGCTCCTACGCAATCAGTTCTCCTTCTGTACCTCTAGCTTCTTGGGCAATCATAATTTATGTTTTTGATTTATTTCCCACTGTGGAAGCTCTAGCTCCCCTGGCTTCTGTCAAATTATAAATGTGCATTTTTCAGTGGATTCAGAAATTCCTGTCTTGCACGACAATGACTCATGAGCAAAATCAACTGATAAACCAGTGTTTCTCAAATGGGGATACGTGGATCCCTGGGGGTCTGCTGGCACTGCTGATCAACTCCTCCCGCTCCCTCCCTTCCAGTGCCTCCTGCATACTGGGGAACAGCTATTCAGCAGCATGCAGAAGGTGTTGGGGGGACAGGGGGAGGAGCAGGGATGGGTCCTGGTCAGGTGAGGGAGCGGAATCATGTCCGGGGCTGCTGGCCCCGCTGATCAACTTGTCCCCATCCCTTCCAGTGCCTCCTGTACACCGGGGAACATCTGTTCAGCGGCATGCAGGAGGTGCTGGGAGGGAGGGGAGGAGCAGAGAGGGGGCATGCTCGAGGAACGGGACAGAAAGAGGAGGGGCAGGAGTGGATCGGGGCAGGAAGAGGTGGGCTGGGGATGGAGTCTTGTGGGAAGGGGTGGAATGGGGACAGGATCTGAGGCTGAGCAGAGGGCTTGGGGATCTGCAAAATTTTTAAAATCAAAATGAGTGTCCTCAGGTTGCTAAAGTTTGAGAACTGCTGACATAAACCACAAGGTTCTCAATGGCTCCAAGCATCCGATCAACCAAGAGGCCAGTGCATCATCATCAAGAGGAAAGTTTTTAAAAATACAGTTATTATAAAATGACAGGGAATTTTGCTCTGAAAATAAAATCTTTTTTTTTTAAAGTACTTCTAAAGTACAACTGATTCCCCATGCAAGAGAAGGTGGGAGATAGCAAATGTGAAAAATCAGGACAGGTGTTGAGTGGTAATAGGCACCTATATAAGAAAAAGCCCCAAATATTGGGACTGTCCCTATAAAATTGGGACATCTGGTCATCCTAAGAAAAGCAAAAGTTCTTTTGAAAGCTCTAGTAACTTCATTCCACGCTTTTTTGTTAGGTCTGGACTACACTAGAAAAGGTTTGCTGGTACAGACACGGCTTCTACTGGCAAAAATGTGTTGTAACCAGTACAGCTTACAGTAGTTCACGAAATGAAATCAGCTATGCCAGCAAAAGAATTCCCCCCGTGTAACTGTGTCTATACTAGGGCTTTTGCTGGCATAAAAATGTCATAAAAATAACATTCCTAGCCAACATTATTATACTTGCAAACGTTTCTAGTGTGGACCTGGCCTTAATCTCCTTAGCCGTCTTCCTGGGAGGAAGAGGGTCTTGTGGTCAAGACACAAGACTTCATTTGTGACCCTAAGCAGGCCACTTAACCGTTGATCTTGCAAACACTTACGTGCATAAGTAGTCTCGGGACAGCATTTGTGCACATGGTTACTTTATGGATAAGTGTTTTCAGGGTTAGCGTCATAATTTTTTGTCACAATTTTTCCATCTGTAAAAAAGGAATAACAACTTCCTACCCCTCAGGACTTTTGCAAGGCTTAACTAATACAATGTCAACGTTCAGATACCATAATAACCTCCACAGTATAATGAGGGAAAGGTTCTGGAGCTTTGAAATGCAATGCACTAGTCAGGAGGAAGGTGCATGACAAAGAAACCAGGAAGTGCTTGAAAGATTAAAAAGTTCGTCTAGCCAACTAAGTAGAGCAAAGAGGACAAAGAGAGAAGCTGTCATCTGGTCAGTGGCCAGGAGGCAAATTCCAATACATCTCCATTGGGATAGAGTTGGCTTGGCATATGGAGTGTGGTTTGATAAGAGGGGATAAGGCAGGACTTTATACTTCAGGTTTGCCCAGCAGAAAGGTGGAAACCCTGCTAGTTCCAACTAGTGTTGATAACAAACACAAGGATGAAATGTGTTAATTTGATCTGGTTCCCTAAATTAACATGACCAAGCTATCTTGGTCATGTTAATTTAGGGAACCATATCCACTGCTATCTACATACTACACAGACCACAGTGAGGGATTATGCCATACTCTATCAAAGAAACTGAGGAACCACCTGATCAGCATCCTATACAGCAAACAGGAAAACATCAAAAAAGAGCTCTCCAACCTGGAGACTTTCATTAATAACCAAACTTCCATAAAAACAGACTTCACTAAAATAAGACAGGAGATCTACATACTCACTTCACCTCTCTACAAAGGAAAAAGGACTGTAAGCTGTCTAAACTCCTACCTGCCACATGGGGCCACAACCGGTACCCCTAACCCACCCAGCAATATCGTCAATCTATCCAACTACACACTCAGCCCAGAAGAAAAGTCTGTCCTATCTCGGGGACTCTCTTTCTGCCCTGCCACCCCCACCAACATGATACAGTTCTGTGGCGATCTGGAAGCCTACTTTCGCCGTCTCCGACTCAAAGAATACTTCCAGGACAACACTGAACAGTGCACTGATACACAGGTACCCTCCCACCAACAGCACAAGAAGAAGAACTCCACATGGACTCCTCCTGAGGGTCGAAATGACAGTCTGGACCTATACATTGAATGCTTCCGCCGACGTGCACAGGCAGAAATCGTGGAAAAACAACATCGCTTGCCTCATAACCTAAGTCGTGCAGAACGCAATGCCATCCACAGCCTCAGAAACCACCCTGACATTATCATCAAAGAGGCTGATAAAGGAGGTGCTGTTGTCATCATGAACAGGTCTGACTACCAAAAAGGAGGCCGCCCAGACAACTCTCCAATACCAAATTCTACAGGCCACTTCCCTCAGATCCCACTGAGGAATACACTAAGAAACTGCACCATCTACTCAGGACACTCCCTACACTAACACCGGAACAAATCAACATACCCTTAGAGCCCCGACCAGGGTTATTCTATCTACTACCCAAGATCCACAAACCCGGAAATCCTGGACGCCCCATCATCTCGGGCATTGGCACTCTCACTGAAGGACTGTCTGGATATGTGGACTCTCTACTCAGACCCTATGCCACCAGCACTCCCAGCTATCTCCGTGACACCACTGATTTCCTGAGGAAACTACAATGCATTGGTCACCTCCCAGAAAACACCATCCTAGCCACCATGGATGTAGAGGCTCTCTACACAAACATCCCACACACAGATGGAATACAAGCTGTCAGGAACAGTATCCCTGATGATGCCACAGCACAACTGGCTGCTGAGCTCTGTGCCTTTATCCTCACACACAACTATTTCAAATTTGATGACAATATATATCTCCAGATCAGTGGCACTGCTATGGGCACCCGCATGGCCCCACAATATGCCAATATTTTTATGGCTGACCTGGAACAACGCTTCCTCAGCTCTCGTCCACTCACGCCCCTTCTCTACCTACGCTACATTGATGACATCTTCATCATCTGGACCCATGGGAAGGAGACTCTGGAAAAATTCCACCACGATTTCAACAGCTTCCACCCACCATCAACCTCAGCCTGGACCAATCTACACGGGAGGTCCACTTCTAGACACCACGGTGCAAATAAGTGATGGTCACATTAACACCACCCTATATCGAAAACCTACCGACCGCTATGCCTACCTTCATGCCTCCAGCTTCCATCCCGGGCACATCACACGATCCATTGTCTACAGCCAAGCACTGAGGTACAACCGCATCTGCTCTAACCCCTCAGACAGAGACCAACACCTACAAAATCTCCACCAAGCATTCTCAAAACTACAATACCCGCACGAGGAAATAAGGAAACAGATCAACAGAGCCAGACGTGTACCCAGAAGCCTCCTACTGCAAGACAAACCCAAGAAAGAAACCAACAGGACTCCACTGGCCATCACATACAGTCCCCAGCTAAAACCCCTCCAACGCATCATCAGGGATCTACAACCCATCCTGGACAATGATCCCACACTTTCACAGGCCTTGGGTGGCAGGCCAATCCTTGCCCACAGACAACCTGCCAACCTGAAACGTATTCTCACCAGCAACTGCACACCGCACCATAGTAACTCTAGCTCAGGAACCAATCCATGCAACAAACCTCGATGCCAACTCTGCCCACATATCTACACCAGCGACACCATCACAGGACCTAACCAGATCAGCCACACCATCACCGGTTCATTCACCTGCACGTCCACCAATGTAATATACGCCATCATATGCCAGCAATGCCCCTCTGCTATGTACATCGGCCAAACTGGACAGTCTCTACGGAAAAGGATAAATGGACACCAGACTAACACGGCTACCCCTCTGATACTTGAAGCTAAATAATAGAGAGACAAGGTGGGTGAGATAATATCTTTTACTGGACCAACATATGTTGGTGAAAGAGACAAGCTTTCAAACTTTTCTTCAGGACATGAAGAGCTGCATGTAGTTTGAAAGCTTATCTCTAATATCCTGAGACCAACACAGCTACAACAGCAGTGCAAACAAGGAAAATAAGTCATTTGTTTACTATGTATGGCTGCGTTTGCTACATTTAAAATAAACAAAAAGCACTGGACCCTGAAGAACCTGAGACCTCCTATGTCTGCTGAACAGGACCGGCTCTAGGCACCAGCAAACCAAGCACGTGCTTGAGGCGGCACAATTCCAGGGATGCCGTTCCGGGAGATTTTTTTCTTTTTGCTTCAGCAGTTGTGCTTTCAGAGGTTTTTGTTGTTGCTTGGGGCGGCAAAAAACCTAGAGCCGGCCCTGCTGCTGAAATGAGCACTTTCGTATTCAGCTGTAGCCTCTCTTTCCTTTTTGGAAAAGGTATAGAAGCTACTCCCAGCCAAAAGAATGACCGTTTTAACCAAATGCAAATTTTAATGTTCATGAAGAGGGCATGTATATGAGAGATCTAGAGATAAATGAGAAGGCCCTAACTTCCAGCATACAAAACATCACCCCTAAACTTGGTCAACAGTTCTCAACGTTTTCAGGAGCAAATGTACAAAACTCTGCCCTCTTTAGCTTTAGAATCTATTTTTTGAAGAGTGAAATTTTGGTGCCTAGTCCATTGGAAAACATTTCTGTTGTGGCGTACAGATTTGTGCACCTGTAGGTGAAATTTACCCCTGGGCAGAGGGAACAGAAAAAAGAGAAAGATGTCACTATGTTCACCTTCTGAAGCAATGTATAATCCCCGGAGACCATACCAAGTATAGTATAGTACTTTCTCACTAAAATATGTGGGGGATGCTTTGATCTTCCTATAAAGGAAGGGAAGTTAGATGTTGAGATGGGTAGCCAACCTTTCTTGGGTCAGCCCCAAATTCACAGTGCTACCTGCTAGGTTCAGTTGCTAGTTCTGTATACAATTACTGTTTCTCAGTATGCCAGCTATTTGGGTCCAGGGTTCCTTAGCTTATTTCATTATGCTCTTGCATGCTGGAAATGATTAACACAAAAATATAATGCCCATTGCATCACAGCAAAAATGGGGTTCAGCCCCTAATGGAATGGCAAAATGTTGATAGATTGCTGACAGTTGAATGGGACAAGGGTTCGTCAGGAGCAGTGCAGCCTGATGTACTTCTCTTCCAATTCAGCAAGTAGCCATCTAAGAGTAGGAAGACTAGAGGTTTTTGAGTGATTCGGCACTGGAAAAGGCAAAGCCAAAGCAGGGAGGAAATGAGTACAGGGTGACTGAATCAATATGGCTCCAGGACTTGGAAGATCAATAACTATAAGAGTGCTCTGCTGTTTTTTAAAAAGATAAAAGTTCATCTTTCCATTGGTAATAGGTATAATTTTTGCCAGGCTAACTGTTCTAAGAAAATAAATTGGGAGCTAACCATCAAAATACATGAGGTCCAGTTCAAGCTGGCATCCACTTACTGTTAGGAAGTAAAAGCCCTAAATTAAACTCTCTTCTGCTTTCATCGTAGACGACTGACTAATCGGCTATGAGGTAATATCTTGGCTGTCTGTAATTAGAATAACATTTTGTTTCCATTTGGAGCAGCCTGTACAGTGCTGGCATGCTGGCTCTGTGCTTCATGAATAAATATCACCCCAGGATTCTGAAAAGGCAGGACTCTCTCCCCCTTTACAGAGCTTTAATTCTAATATTTTTCTGTTTTAAGAAGAAGAAGAAACAATTAGCCTTCTCTCCAGGCAGCTCTTTTATGCATAGATGGGATTCTTTTGTCTCCCACTGAGTTAGCCTTGTGGCATTTCAGCTCTGCAATGAGTCATTTTTTGTGGGCTCACTTAACTGCTGTGACTCACTGTGCAGAAAAGGAGTGGGGGAACTAAATATCTCACTTTAGTTTTTGCTTTTCAAAATCAGGCCACCAGTCAATCTTTTAGTTATTTGGTCATTTACTTTATTCACTTTACAAGAAAGATGAAAGCAGTCAGAAAGGCTGACACGGCAGAAGTAAAGGGTGAGGGGCAATGTGGAAAAGCCTTCTGAAAGTGTGCACTTGAACTACTGTAGCCAGTGTTTTGTAAAAGAAGGGGCACCTCTTCCTACTCACAGTGCCCTAAATAATCTTTTGAGAAGGGTTTGAAATGATGCTTTGTTCCCAGAAGGGGCCTAAATAACATGTTTTTGCTTTGTTCCCAATGTTTCATATAGCAAGGAAAAAAGTAAGACATCTGTCTGATGGATTTCTACTGAGAACAAAAGTTAACTTCGTCCAACCTTCCCTCCAGCCCCCTCTCCCCCCGTAGTTAGGAGACTCCACCACATTCCTTTCCTTTCTCCAGATAGTACCGAAGAAGCAAGTATGCTTTCCTTATTTAGTTTATGTGCTTGTCATTGTTAACATTTCAGCTTTCCCCTCCTTCCCTGCATTTGTCCTCCAGGGAACTGTCAGCTCTTGAGCAAGCCTCTCTTTTTTTTTTCCCCAGTATTAAATTCTCAGTGTATGATTTTGGCTGTTTTTAAGCAAAAAGAATTCTCAAAAAGATGAATTAGTGGGTTTTTTTCCCCCCTTGTATGGTAGAACCTCAGAGTTACGAACACCTAGGGAATTGAGATTGTTCGTAACTCTTAAATGCTCGTAACCCTGAACAAAATATTATGGTTGTTCTTTCAGAAGTTTACAACTTGTAAACGAGGTGTCGCCGGGGCTCGACCCTCCCTGGTGAGGAGGGGAGACACACCAGCCTCAACCTGTCGTCTGAGGGCCTTGGTCCTCGGAACTGCAGTCCAGCATCTGGGTAGCTCGGTCCCTGTGGATAGGACCAAGCAGCGGTACAGTCAAAGGGGGCCCAGCACTTGGTTCGGGCGGGGCACCAAACACACAGTTATCTCAGCTCTGGCCCTCTTGGTTCAGGGTCGGGCTGTCAAGAGTTCAGGTCGCTCGGGCCCTTTGGGACAGGACCGAGCAGTGGCACAGTCAAAGGGGGCCCAGCACTTGGTTCGGGCAGGGCACCACACACACAGTTATCTCGGGTCCGGTTAGCTGGCCTCTTTAGGCCGGGGGGAGGGGGAGTCTGCCACCTGGGTACAGGTGGCAGGGGGAATACAGGCCCACCCACTCCTCTGTGTTCCAGCCCGGGGCCCTGGTAGCGGTGGTCACCACTGCAGGTGGTCAGTGGGGATCCTGATCGCAACACACTGCCATGGGTATCGGAAAATCTGCAGCCTGACTAGGGTCGGCTGCCCCCGGGCTACTTCTACTGTCCCCCTCCGTGCCTACCTGGTCCATGGTGTCAGCTTCTGGGAAGTCCCACAACATAGGTTCCTCCCTGCTAGGGCTGGGCGGCAGGTCCGGCAGCTCCTCTGGGAAGTCCGGCCAGGCCTGCTCCGGGGTTTCCTCGGGGCCGTAGCAAGGACGGGGCGGCTCTGGCAGCTCCTCGTCATAGCGAGGGCGGGGAAGCTCTGGCAGCTCCTCCTCGTAGCGAGCGCGGGGAAGCTCTGGCCAGTCCAGGCACCGGCCCCCGGCCTCAGCAGCTTCCCAGGCACGAGCACCTGCTGGCAGGTCTGCTCCTGTCGGCGGCTGGGCTCCAACTGAGGGCTAAGGGCCGGCTTTTATCCTTTCGGGTCACTGCTTGACCCTCTGAGGGGCGGGACTTCCGCTCAGTGGCCCTGCCCCTATGGGTGATTGACGGGGTTCGACCCTCCCTGGTGAGGAGGGGAGCCACACCACCTCGTTACACGCCCCCCTCCAAGTCTGCCTCCCGCTCGTCAGAGCCAGGCTGTTCCACTTCTTCGAGGCGGGATAGGAAGTCCACGTTAGCATGGTCCTTGCCGCCCGATGCTGGATGGTAAACGCATAGGGCTGCAAGGCCAGGTACCAGCGCATGATGCGGGCGTTGTCCTTCATACGCATGAGGGTGTGGTCTGTGATGAGAGTGAAAGGGGCGCCCAAGAGGAAGAACCGAAGGGCCTCGCAGGCCCACTTCACTGCGAGGGCCTCCTTTTCAATCACTGCATAGTTCCGCTCTCGGGGGAACAGCTTTCGGCTTAGGTACAGTACTGGGTGGTCTCCTCCGTCCCCTTCCTGAGACAAGACCGCCCCTAAGCCAACGTCAGCCGAGTCCGTCTGGAGGATGAATGGTTTGTAAAAATCGGGGCTATACAGGACAGGTTCCTGGCACAAGCAGCTTCGGAGCATTCTAAAGGCCACCTCACACTCAGGGGTACATTGTATCTGTCGAGGGCTATTCTTAGTTAACAGCCCGGTCAAGGGTGCGGCAATGGACGCAAATTGCGGGATAAACCGTCGGTAATACCCCACGAGTCCCAGGAAGCGTCGCACCTGTCGTTTTGTTGTCGGGGGGCCACTCTGCGAGGGCTTGTACCTTCCCCACGAGGGGTTTTACTTGCCCCTGCCCGAGGTAGGTGATCTCCTGCCAGGCTATCCGGCATTTCTTGGGGTTTGCCGTCAACCCCGCCTGCCGCAGGGTTCTGAGGACCGCCGCGACCTGGTTTAGATGGTCTTCCCAGCAGCGGCTGTAGATCGCGACGTCATCTAGGTGTGCGGCTGCGTACTACTGATGCGGCCGCAAGAGGTGGTCCATGAGCCGCTGAAAGGTCGCGCGGGCCCCATGAAGACCGAAGGGCATCCATGTGAATTGATAGAGTCCCGACGAGGTGGCGAAGGCAGTCTTCTCTTTGGAAGCCTCCTCGAGAGGGATTTGCCAGTAACCCTTGCTAAGGTCCAGCGTGGTGATAAACCGGGCCTCCCCGAGGCGGCCCAGCAGCTCGTCGACCCGGGGCATCGGATAGGCATCGAAGCGTGATATGGCGTTGACTTTCCGGAAATCTATGCAGAACCGACGGGAGCTATCTGGTTTGGGCACCAGGACCACCAGACTGCGCCACTCGCTCCGGGATGGTTCGATGACCCCCAGGGCCAACATGGCCTCGACCTCCTCCTCGACTTCCTGGCACATTCGGTACGATACCGGCCGGGCGGTTTCCCGAATGATCTTCCTGGGCTCGGTTTGGACCGTGTGACAGGTTAAGGTCGTGTAGCCCGGTAGCGCCGTGAAGGTTCGCCGGAACGCCCGCAGGAGACATTTGGCCTGTTTACGTTGTTCGTCCGTCAGGGAGCACCCCAGCGCGGGCTCAGTCAAGTCCTCCATCTGGGCCACCTCCGGACCTAGCTCCAATTCCGGCGGGCATGGGTCGATCAACAGGCCCTCCCGGTCACACCACAGCTTCAGCAGGTTGACATGGTATAGCTGCTTCTCCTCCCGGCGGCCCGGTTGGCGAATCTCATAATTAACGGGCCCCACCTTCCGAGTTACCTCGTAGGGGCCCTGCCAATGGGCCAATAACTTCGATTCCCTGGAGGGTAGGAGCAGCAGAACCCGGTCTCCGGGAGCAAACTCTCGCGCCTGCGCTTCTTGATTATAACTTCGCTCCTGCCTCCCTTGGGCTACCTTCAGGTTTTCCCGCACCAGGGTCCCCGCCTAAGTAAGGTGTTCCCGCAGCTGGAGGACGTACTGGAGGAGGCCCTGGGTTGGGGAGGCCGACTGCTCCCACGTCTCCTTCATTAAGTCCAGGAGGCCCCGTGGCCTCTGCCCGTACAAGAGTTCGAAGGGGGAAAATTTGGTCGATGCCTGGGGGACCTCCCGAATGGCTAGTAGCAGAGGTGGTAGGAGTTGGTCCCAGTGGCATAGCTCATCCGGTGGGAACCTTTTCAGCATGTCCTTGAGGGTACGATTGAACCGTTTTACCAGCCCATCCATCTGGGGGTGGTAGACGGAGGTGTGGAGTTGTTTTACCCCCAGGAGTTGGCAGAGTTTCAGTAACCGGGAGGTGAAGTTAGTTCCCTGGTCGGTTAGGATTTCTTTAGGCAACCCCACGCGGGAAAACACCTTCACCAGTTCGCCCGCGATGATCCGGGCCGTGATGCTCCGCAGGGGGATAGCCTCCGGGAACCGGGAGGCATAGTCGACAAGGACCAGGATGTACTGGAAACCAGCCGTGCTCCAGGGAAGTGGACCTATCAGGTCCATGGCGACTCATTCGAACAGTGTTTCGACCAGTGGCATGGGGACCAAGGGCGCCTTGGGTACCCGAGGTGGGGTGGCCAACTGACACTCCGGGCAGGAGTTGCAGTATCGCTTTACGTCCCCATCAAGCCCCAGCCAGTAGAATCGGGTCCGAATTCAGGCCAGAGTCTTCTCGTGCCCCCCGCTGCTGGTACATCGTGGGCCAGGCTCATCACGGCCCGTCGGTGGCAGCGGGGCACGAGAAGTTGCATTCGCGGCTCCCGTGTGCAGGGGTCCCGCTCGACCCGATAAAGTCTGTCCCGCCGGAGTTCAAAGTGTGGCCACTGCATGGCCCAATGAGGGTCAACAACTGACCCATCAACTGCCACGAGTTGTTCATAGGCCCAGCTGAGAGTGGGATCGGCCCACTGATCCCAACAGAAGTCCGTGTCAAAGCGAGGCTCGGAGGGGGTTCCCTCCCCCGGACCTTCGGCCTCCACGTTTCCTGCCCCAACCTCCTTGGCGTCCTCTTCGGTCTCCAACGGGGGCTCCTGGGGCTCGGCCTCTAAGGCTGGTATGGATCGGAGGAGCCCCTCAAAGGCGGGCCAATCGCGTCCCAGGATCACGGGGTAGGCTAGTCAGGGGTCCAAGCCGACTACCAGCGACCGAGTGAGGCCATTGACAGTTAATTGGGCCCAGGCACTCGGGAAGGGTCGGACATCCCCATGGATGCACTGTAAGTGGATGGGCCCCAGACCGGGGTCGATCGGTGGTCCCAGAGCCCAGCGGACCAGCGTTTGGCCACAGCCCAAGTCAACTAGGGCCGTTGTGGCTTGGTCCTCCACGACCACCGGGATCGTGAGTTGGGGGGGGCTGGGGCCGTCGGGCCCGGCCTTCCCCTGCACAGACCTGCCCAAAGTCACATTCCATCTCGGGACAGTCCCGTTGTAAGTGGCCCGCCCTCCCACATCCGAAACAGGGTCCGATTTCCAGGCGTCCGCCCAGGGGACCGGCGGCTCCAGGGCTTCGGGGGGGGGGGGGCTTCGGCAGGGCCCCGACAGGCCCGCGGGGGAGACCCGCAGGGCCGAGTGCGGGGCAGGATCCGGGCGTTGGGCCCAGAGGGCCGAGCCAGGGTCCGGTCCACAGTTTGGACGCCGCGGCCCGGACGAGGTGGATGCTCTCTTCTCTCCGCGGGGTTGGTCAGGCCCCGGGTTGGGTGGCCGAAAGGCGGGCCCCATAGAAGTCTCCGCGACCAGGAAGTCCTCCATCAGGGAGACCGCCGTCCCCAGTGTGGCTGGCCGGTGGCGGAGTACCCAAGCCCTTCCCCGGGCAGGCAGAATATGCACAAATTGTTCCAAGACCACCTGCTTGGTCATCTCCTCTGCCGTGCAGGGTTCTGGTTGGAGCCAGCTGCGGCAGGCCTCCTTCAAACCTTGGGCAATCAGCCGGGGATGGGCACCTGTCGGGTAGGTCTGGCCCCGAAACCGTTGCCTGATGGTTTCGGGACTGACATCCAAGGCGTCCAGGACCGCCGCCTTCACCCGATTGTAGTCCTTGGCCTTTTCCGTCGCCAGCCCGTGATAGGCAAGCTGGGCCGGTCCGGTTAGGTACGGGGCCAAGAGAGTGGACCATTGGTCTCGGGCCCATCCTGCGACAAGGGCCAAGCACTCGAAAGTGACCAAGAAGGCCTCAGGGTCATCTCCGGGGCCCATCTTGGTCAGACGCAGGGGAACCGGCAGACGGGAGCCCCCGGCGTCTTCTCCCATGACCCTGTCGGCGGGGCGGGACGCAGATCCGAGAAGCAGCTGCAGCTGGCCTCCTAGTTGCTGGATCAGCTGTTGCTGGTGCTCCAGCTGAGCGGCATGTTGCTGCTGTTGCTGCTGGAGGTGCGCGGCATCCCGCTGTTGCTGCTGTTAAGATGGGCGGCCTGCTGCTGTTGCTGCTGCAGCAGTTGCGCCACCTGCTGTCATTCCTGGCTCTCCGCCAGCATCTGGAACAGCCGTTCGATAACCATGTCTCCGGCTAGAGAGGGCTGGTTGCTCTTCCGCCCTCCTACCAGCCCCTTCTCACAGGGGCGAGGGGTTCAGAACTCCCCACTTCTGGTACCAGTTGTAAACGAGATGTCGCCGGGGCTCGACCCTCCCTGGTGAGGAGGGGAGCCAGACCGGCCTCAACCTGTCGTCTGAGGGCCTCGGTCCTCGGAACTGCAGTCCAGCGTCCGGGTAGCTCGGTCCCTGTGGATAGGACCGAGCAGTGGCACAGTCAAAGGGGGCCCAGCCCTTGGTTCGAGCGGGGCACCAAACACACAGTTATCTCAGCTCTGGCCCTCTTGGTTCAGGGTCGGGCTGTCAAGAGTTCAGGTCGCTTGGGCCCTTTGGGACAGGACCGAGCAGTGGCACAGTCAAAGGGGGCCCAGCACTTGGTTCGGGCGGGGCACCAAACACACAATTATCTTGGCTCCGGTTAGCTGGCCTCTTTAGGCCAGGGGGAGGGGGAGTCTGCCACCCGGGTACGGGTGGCAGGGGGAACGCAGGCCCACCCACTCCTCTGTGTTCCAGCCCGGGGCCCTGGTAGCGGTGGTCACCACTGCAGGTGGTCAGTGGGGATCCTGATCACAACACACTGCCATGGGTATCGGAAAATCTGCAGCCTGACTAGGGTCGGCTGCCCCCGGGCTACTTCTACTGTCCCCCTCCGTGCCTACCTGGTCCGTGGTGTCAGCTTCAGGGAAGTCCAGCACCATAGGTTCCTCGCCGCTAGGGCTGGGCGGCAGGTCCGGCAGCTCCTCTGGGAAGTCTGGCCAGGCCTGCTCCGGGGTTTCCTCGGGGCCGTAGCAAGGACGGGGCGGCTCTGGCAGCTCCTCCTCGTAGCGAGCGCAGGGAAGCTCTGGCAGCTCCTCCTCGTAGCGAGTGCGGGGAAGCTCTGGCCAGTCTGGGCACCGGCCCCCGGCCTCAGCAGCTTCCCAGTCACAAGCACCTACTGGCAGGTCTGCTCCTGACGGCGGCTGAGCAAAACTGAGGGCTGAGGGCTGGCTTTTATCCTTCCGGGTCACCGCTTGACCCTCTGAGGGGCGGGACTTCTGCTCAGTGGCCCCGCCCCAATGGGTGATTGACGGGGCTCGACCCTCCCTTTTGAGGAGGGGAGCCACACCGCCTTGTTACAAACTGAACATTCACTTAATACAGATTTGAAACTTTACTATGCAGGAGGAAAATGCTGCTTTGCCTGTAAGATGGCGGTTCTGAGACTTCATTGCAAAATTTAGAGAAAACTGCTATTTGGAATGGCATGGCATGACTTTGAACTCTCAGTTGTCTAGGAGGAGTTAATGGGGGAGAAATTATTTAGGAGGAAGTGCCCTTTTGAATGGGATGGCATGATCTTGATCCTTGGAGGAATACTAGCCTCCTAGGAGTTGGTAGTCTGACTGTTCATATGTGCGTAGATTCCAACACCAGAAAGCCCATTGTGATGATCTAGTTTGAGCTCCTGTTTAACAAAGGTCATAAATCTTCCCCAAAATAATTCCTAGAGCAGATCTTCTAGAAAAACTTCCAATCTTGATTTAAAAATTGCTAGTGCAGGAGAAACCTCCACAACCCTTGGTCAGTTGTTCCAGTGGTTAATTAATCTCACTATTTAAAAATTATGCCTTATTTCCAGTCTGCATTTGCCAGCTTCAGCTTCCAGCCGCCTCAGTCCCTGGAAAAATCATGGAGCAGGTCCTCAAGGAATCAATTTTGATGCACTTAGAGGAGAGGAAAGTGATCAGGAACAGTCAGCATGGATTCACCAAGGACAAGTCATGCCTGACTAACCTAATTGCCTTCTGTGATGAGATAACTGGCTCTGTGGATTAGGGGAAAGCAGTGGACATGTTATTCCTTGACTTTAGCAAAGCTTTTGATATGGTCTCCCACAGTATTCTTGCTGGCAAGTTAAAAAGTGTGGGCTGGATAATGGCCTATAAGGTGGATAGAAAGCTGGCTAGATTGTCAGGCTCAACGAGTAGTGATCAATGGCTCCATGCTAGTTGGCATCTGGTATCAAGCAGAGTGCCCCAAGGATTTGGTTGTGGGACCGGTTTTGTTCAATATCTTCATTAATGATCTGGAGGATGGTGTGAACTGCACTCTGAGCAAGTTTTGCAGATGACAACTAAACTGGGAGGAGTGGTAGATATGCTGGAGGGTAGGACAGGACACAGGGGACCTAGACAAATTAGAGGATTGGGCCAAAGACACCTGATGAGTTCAACAAGGACAAGTGCAGAGACCTCCACTTAGGGTAGAACAATCCCATGCATTGCTACAGACCAGGGACCAAGTGGCTAGGCAGCATTTCTGCAGAAAAGGACCTAGGGTTACAGTGGATAGAAGCAGGATATGAGTCAACAGTGTGGCCTTGTGCCAAGAAAGCTAATGGCATTTGGGCTGTATAAGTAGGGGCATTGCAGCAATCCAGGACGTCATCATTCCCTCTATTCGGTATTCGTGAGGCCTCTCTGGAGTACTGTGTCCAGTTTTGGGCCCCACACTACAAAAGGATGTGGAAAAATTGAACAGAGTCCAGCAGAGGGCAACAAAAATGATTAGAGGACTGGAGAACATTACTGATGAGGAGAGGCTGAGGAATGGGATTGTTTAGTCTGCAGAAGAGAAGATGAGGGGGGATTGAATAGCTTGCTTCAACTACCAGAAAGGGGTTCCAAAGAGATGGATCTAGACTGTTCTCAGTGGTACTAGGAGTAATGTCTCAGTTGCAGTTGGGGGGAGGTTTAGGTTGGCTATTAGGAAAAACTTTTTCACTAGGAGGGTGGTGAAGCACTGGAATGGGTTACCTAGGGAGGTGGTGGAATCTCCTTCCTTAGAGGTTTTTGAGGCCTGGCTTGACAAAGCTCTGGCTGGGATGATTTAGTTGGGAATTGGTCCTGCTTTGAGCAGGGGGTTGGACTAGATAACCTCCTGAGGCCCCTTCCAACCCTGATATTCTATGATTCTGTGATTGTGATATACCTTTCTCTGAAGAGCCCCTTATCAAATATTTGTTCCCATGTAGATACATATACATTGTAATCAAGTCACCCATTAACCTTCCTTTTACTAAACTAAATAGATTGAGCTTATTTAGTCTATTATTATAAGACATGCTATCTAACCCTTTAATCATTCTTGTGGCTCTTCTGTGTACCCTCTCCAATTTATCAACATCCTTCCTGAATTGTGGGCACCAGAACTGCACACAGTATTCCAGCAGGGGGTGACCAGTGCCAAATACGGAAGCAAAATCTCTTACTCAAGATTCTCTTGTTGACGCATTCAAGGACCACGCTAGCCCTTTTGCCCAGTGTTGCACTAGGAACTTATGCACAGCTGATTATCCACTACAATCCACAGAATTGTGCTGTATATGTGATGCTAGATGTATATGATCTCCTTTTATAAGAGCTTTGTCTGTCTGTGACACGATGTAGCTTTAACATTTCATTTCAAGTTATGCCGATAATTGACTCATCCTATTTGTCAGCAAGTGACTGTTCTTAAAATCGTAAATAAGTCAAGCTCCAACTCCAGAATTTCTTACAGATTGTAGGCCAGATTCTGAGCTGGTGTGAGTCAGCATAGCTCTGCCAATGTCAATGGAGCGACCCACCAGCTGAGAATCAGGCCTGCTGTGTCTGACTTTATTTTTTACAGATGATTTGAGGGTTAGAGGTCATTGACTCCTTTGATTTTTATGACTGGCCTGCTCAATGAGGAAAAGAAAAAGGCGAGGACGGGGTTACTTACTTCTTATGTTGCATTCCCGCCACATTACACCAAGTAGTTTCTAGGGCAGAAACAGAAGGAGAACAGCATCAATCTTTGGTTTTTATAGAGCACCTGTCACCATGGTAACTACACATTGCACACAATTAAGAGCATTGATTGAAAAACTGGTTTAGACAGGTTTGTTTTACATCATGATCTGAACTCAACCAGGCTAAGCTTGGTTCTAACACTAATACCTTCTCTGTCCTTGATGAACTCACTTAACCTCTCTCTCAGCAAAATGGGGATAATAATAGACATGTACCTACCTTCCAAAAGTGTTGCGAGGGTTAATGTTTGTCAGTGATATATGTAAAAATAATATTTTCACCTGTAAATCTCAAAGCGATTTACAAAAGAGGTAATTTTACAGATGGGGAAGCTGGGGCACAGAGTGATTTTCCCTTGGTCACCCAGCAGGCCAGGGCAAAGCCAGGAATAGAACCCCATTAAAGTCGTGTGGTAACTGGTTTCCCATTGCCTAAACATCTTTCTTATGCAGCCTCTTTCTCAGCACCTGCTGTTCATCCCATTTTGCAACTACTGCCCAGCTGCTAGTTGATAAGCTAAATGATACAGTGTGACTGAAAAAGAAGGCAGCTGGATGAGCTGACTGATACCATTCATCTGCTGCTGGGCTTTGGAAGGCTCATTGTGATATACAAGAAACTTGAGACTTGTATTATATATCGCAAATGGAAAAGGGCCAGGATTCCATTGCTAAGTATAGGCCAGGGCAGTGAAATTGGCTTTACACTGTTGCTGTCTGGTAATACTATGTCTGAACATATATCCTTTTAGACTAGGCTCATTTAAAATATAATACTTTTGAAGGTAGGGTTAGAGGGGAGGATGGGGTACATCCTTTGTGCTTCTAATGTGTTAGCTTTGCTGCAACATTAGTTTACTAGCATTGTTAACAGAGATAAATACAAAGGGTGGGAGAGAATGCTGGCTAGGGAGAAAAGAGGACTGGAAAGATTTTACTATAAACATCCTGGATAAGAAATAGTGCACCTAATCTTATTCCTCACATCTCAAAATAGGAGCGGCAAAGCTGAAGGTTTCACACACGAGACACTGACAAGACAAAACGTGTGGTCAAAGAAAATAGTTACTAGAGCAGCAGATAAGCTTATCCAACACCTGGCATTAACTATCACTGGTCACATGGAACGATGACATCTCCATAGTTAAAATTCTGTGAAAGAGAAAGTGGCCTGTCTCAGTCTGTCCACCAGAGTAGCTAGTGCATCTTCACTGTGAGGGAAATCTCTGTCGTACAAGCATCTGTGCCTTAAATTCTCTTTTATTACCAGTGAGTAGCAAATTAAATCTAGTGAATTGGCATGAAAGCAAACAAGGCATGATTTTGTTTCCATTTCTGTGAGGTCAGAGATACTGACAGAGCCATATCAAGGTAAACTAAATTCTACCATTCGCCTTTTCTTCAGCATTTATATCTTGTGTGGTCTGATTGAGGAGGGACCGAACAGTAATTTTCACTGAAGAGTCTCTTTCCCTTTATGTTATTGCTGCAGACAATTTATTTGGACGATGACATCTCTTCCTTTGTTCAGATCAGAGGCTCCGTTCCACTGTTTTGGGAGCAACCAGGGCTTCAGGTAAATATTATGAAAAATCAAGTGGCCTATCACTAATGCTACTCAAAGTTGCATAGGATTTGTTTATTAATGATATTCATTCACTAGGAGACTTGCCCTGTGAAGTACTGAACTCTTTTGACTCTGTTTCTATTTGTGGGAAAGTTAGGCTGTTTTTAAAAGGACTAGGCAAATAGCTATCCAATGATTAGTTTTTGAAGATTCATATTTTAAGTGCTCAGATAACGCCAAAGAAGAGTTAATAATTTATTTACACGGATGTTTCTTTATCATGTTTTTTACTTCACCCAGAATAACCTTTCCATTTGAAATGCCAGTTTGGCATGGTGTCTTAGCCCTCCATAGTATAGGTGGGGGCTCCAGTGCAGGAGCTCTATGATTTTAGAATAAATATAATTGGTATATGGATGTATTTGATAGATTTCATAGATGCTAAGGCCAGAAGGGACCATGATGATCATCTAGTGTAACCTCCTGTATGCCACAGGCCAGAGAATTTTACCAAGTATTTCCTGCATCAACTCCAATAACTTTTATATAACAATTTGAAAGTTAAAATGTGTTTGTTTATGATTATTTGTATTATCGTAGCACCTGGGAACCCCAGTCCTGAATCTTCACTCCCACTGTGCGAGGTGCTGCACACAGAACAAAATGACAGTCCCTGCCCCGAAGAGCTTGCCATCTCAGACAAGAGATAGATACAGAAAGACCAGTGGGGGAGTGCAAGGAAACAATGAGACCATACTAATCAGCGTGACAGGCAGTGGTCTCAACAGCCCAGCAGCTTAACAGTTGTGCACAGTTAGATGCTATACACACTTCCCTATAATCTTCAAAATCTCATTTCCAAAATTCTCTTGTATAGAGTAGCTATGTCATCCAGCATTGAGCGTCAGAATTGTACAGGAGATTAATGCCATCTAAATACAATGCAGAATTAAAACAAACACTCAAAACACCTCCTTACAAATGACATTGAAACCCTTATTGACGTTTTGGGCCAGAACCTACCTACAGTCATCATGCCAAATGCACACTGGCCACACTGAGCTTAGCCATAGAATGTAGCTGTACAAGTCTAATCATGTAACACATTTTCCACATGGGCTGCTTCCTCAAGCAATTATTGTGTTTTTAAACCCATTTCCACCCAACCATTCATACGGGCCACACTTTCAATGAGATGTCATTAAATAGCTCAAGCAAGAGGCAGCCTGGTATTTTTACATTGTCAGAATAGAAGGAAAAAAATAATTTGTTTGTATGTAGGTAAACACGCAGATATATAAATGTGTGTGTATATATACTGTATTCTGTACAGTGTAATGGCTTTGAAATAAGAATGAGCTTTCATTTTAATATTCCATAATAAGAAATATCTTTGAGATTGATTTAAATGCCTCAGGTTTGCCTTGGATATGAATTATGACAGTCCTATATTGCTTTGTATATTCTAAAGCCTGAAGATTATCCCTGAATTTAGTGCATATGGCCTTTTTTAACTGGACAGTATGTTTTCCTCTAAGAAGGAAATGGCACACATTTGTGCTTATTCAGGGCTAGATTGTGCAACCTTTACTCGCATTCGTAAGCACTTACTCATCGGAGCACTCATTCACTCCTTGTGCACATGTGCTGGCACCAAAGTGAGGAAAGGTTGCACTGTCTAGCCCTTATGCAGAAAGAAATACAGATTAAATGCTAACAAACAGGAAACCAAACAAGATTTTTGAAAATTCTGAGTGGGTGTTTTAGAGGATTCAGATATTCACTGGGAAAAAATATAATGTATTCAGCTGCACTGAATAGAAATACCAATACTTATAAAAAATTTGAACCTACTGCTATTAACGTCAGTGTTAAAACTCTCACTGACTTAAGTGATACAAGATTTAGTCCATAATCCTTTATATTTAGAAAGCACTGTGCACGTATTATCCAATTAATCTGAAAAACAAAAGCTCAAACTAGTCAAGCCACGGTCTCTCCATAAAAGTGGCAGATATGCAGTGCTTCCTGATTACTTGCAGGGGTAAGGAGGCTTGGGCACAGAGCTATGGTGCAGTGAGAGGTTTTTGCTAGAGTATTGGCCAGGATAGAGAATTTGCTTGGCCATAAATAAGAGCCTAGATATTCCATTAACAAATGTTAATTATCCTTGTAATTTTAAATGTTGTTTTCTAATAAAAGCCATAACTAAGCCTTTTGTACTAAGTGCATTACCTGTAGGGGTGTGCGTAATCTGTTTGGGATGTCTGGGTGCTAACAGACATTTTCTTTCAGGGAAATAGACATCTAGCGATTCAGGATTTCAGCAGCTTTATGAAGAGAATTACTTTATAATATTTCTTCTACTTTTTTTTTGTTTTAGGTTGGTTCCCATCATCTGAGACTTAACAGAGGCCTGGAAGCAAATGCCCCTGCTTTTGACAGGTAGGCTTCATTAGACTCTGTTAGTAATACATCAGCTGAGCAAGTAACCGTGATTCCACAGCTGTACTCCATCGCAGTGAACCAGAGCTATTAGAAGAGGAAAGCACTTATTAGATCATCTAGTCCATCGCCCTCACTCTTGCACGATTATTCCCTACAGTATGGTTTTAGTGCTTTGTCCTTTCTAGTTTTGGTGGAAATTGAATCAAGATAATCTTAGCCTATTTCTGAAGGAGTTAAGAAATTCTGAATACTGTGCGAAAAAGTGCCATGTAACCATTTGAGAGTCAAAAATGATAAATTTACATTTGGAAATAATCTCTCTGTGGCCTTTGTTCCTCTTTTCTCCCAACCAAATAGAAGCTAAATGCAAACCCCTTTGCATTCTGAGTTTATTTTTCTCCCTGTTTTTCTATGACTGGAGCTTGTTGTGGTAGTCTACTCTAAGAAGTCTCTGCCTTCCCACTTCCCCTGAACTGCCTTCACATTGGAGGGTTTCACTCAGCAGAGGGGGAACCCACATAAGATAATGATGAGGATGCATAATTCCCATAAGGTTGAGGGGAAACTGGGCTGCAGATCGTGACCCCACTGCCCCATCTGACCCCAACCCCAGAGCAACCACGGAGGATATGTGAACACTGCAGCATGGCATGAGCCTCCTAACCCAGGTAGAAGACTCGTGCTAGCGGGGCTCAAGCAGTATGTAGCTGCAGCAGAAACTCAGGCTAACAACCTGAGCCCAAACCCAAGGGATCAGGTGGGCTTGAGAGCCTGAGCTGCCATCCGAGCCGCACTGTCCCCACTGCGGTTTTTAGCACAGTAATGCAAGTCTGTCTACTTGGGCTGGGAGGTTCACTCCTGGTTACAGTGTAGACATATCCCTGAGTGGTTTCCTCATGGTAGAATGAAGTGGGAGAATGGCTTGGATCTAGTCCCTCTCTTGTGTACATCACAGCCCAGTTGCCAGATCAGAATTGTACGAGACAGTCCAGCCCAAACTAAATTTTTAAAGGATTGTGTTAAGAGCGTTTCTGGTGAGGGGCAATTGAACATTCATACAGAAAAATTCACTGAAGCTTGTAAAGTCACTGCAACCTTTTCATGTGTTTTGGCATGGCCATAGTCTGTTAATTTTTCACAGCTCATACCTTGACATCTTGAAAAGACATTGGGAGAAGTGAATGCAAATTTCCTGTTTTAGCATCTGTTCCTGATAAATCCCAATACAGGGCTCACATGAAAGGTTTTGGATGCTCCTTTTTATTTGTTTTCAAAACATCCTACTTTCTTTTTTTTTTAAGTCAACATTAGGGCACTTTGATGTAATTATCAGGTTCACAGTAAGGGAACTTTGATGTTCTTTATCACAAATTTGAAGGGGAAAAAATGAAATCACATTCTTAGTCCATAAATAGGCTCCAATACTGCAATTGGAGCTGTGTTGAGACCCACTGAATTCAAAGGGGCTGTCTGTGTGGAGCAAGATTCTGCCTGCACCGACCTAAGTGCAGGATCGGGGTTGTAAGATAGCACCAGAGTGAGATATCTTTGGCTGTTTTTCTTGCAGGAAAGGCTGCCAATTTTTTTGTCTTTTACATAGCACATTATTTCTTGTTAATGAGACTCACAAATGCAGCCTATAACTTGTACTTGCCAGTTACAGAGACAGTAATCTTTTAATAACAGCATCACCAGGCTATGCAAACACTGGCAACACAAGCAAACTTTTCATTAGTGCTATGTTAGCTTACGTTTAATACCTGACCTTTGCTAGCATAACTCCTATAATAAACACACACATACACGCAACCATATACACATGTGTTGAAGGGAAAATTTATACCCATGTATCTACCTAAAAATCTGACTCTTAACCACCAACCTGCCTGCTGAAAACATACAAGTGGACTGTGAATAGTTTTACAAACCTTAATTATGTAGCAGCTCAGAAATATTTGATCACTGTGGCTGATGACATTTATCTGGCAATCACTCATTTGCTGACTTTGGGTCTGGAATCCCAGACCATAGCTGACTCTGTAAGATCTTGTCTACACTTATCGGGAGATCGACTAGTGGCGATCAATGCATCAGCGGTCAATTTAGTGGGTCTAGACCTGCTAAATCAACCGCAGATTGCTCTGCCGTCGACTCCTGATCGAGAAGAATAGCGGGAGTTGACAGGAGAGTGTCTCATGTCGACGTCACGTAGTGTGGACGCCGCAGTAAGTAGATCTAAGCTACGTCAATTTGAGTTACGCTATTCACATAACTCAAATTGTGTAGCTTAGATCAAATTTGCCCTGTAGACAAGGCCTAAGGGTTCAGTCCTGCAAGATGCTGAGCGATTCCTGGAGCTGCTTAGTGCTCTCCACTCCAGTTGGCTTTGCTCAGTCCCTTGCAGTTACAGGGCCATAAAAAGGCCGCATACTAGGACTGTATGAAAACTAACAATGTCATTAATCATCTAAGCGCTGTATCCTTGTTCTACCTCTCCAGTCTTTACACTCAATACAAGTAATGTATCATTCTAGTTATTAATTCCACAGTTACTGTGATGACAGAAAATGGAGGCCCTATAAAGCAGTTCTTTACTGTAAAAGCTGACTAAAAGGAAACTACGATATATTTCTAGAGCTACTGCTGTTGAAACCTTCAAGCATCCAGTGACCTCTTCTGCAAGTGTTTTGGGATGGGTGGCTAGTATGTAATATTTATTAAAACAGATTGTACTGCTGCTGCTACTGTTGCAGGCATATGATGCTTCTGAAAGAGCAATATGGAAAACAAGTGATCGTTAACCTGTTGGGAAGCAGAGGAGGAGAGGAGGTGCTCAACAGAGCTTTCAAGGTAAAAACAACAACAGCTTTTGTTAAATTGCTGAGCATCGGAGTCCTGCTTCTTCAAGAAGGAAAATCTCTTAAGATCAGCCTTAGGGCACCTGATCTGTAGAAGTTAGGGAGTTCAATTTCTTGGACTATCTTGCATCTTTCTCTTTGTGTATAATATTTCCTGAATGGAATATCAGGCTGTCTTCTTCCTTACTTCCTCAAATTGTATTCACTTTTTCTTTAATTAGCCTCTCAAAAGAATGAGGGTAAATATTCAAAAGCACCAAAATCCCATTTCAAAAGTGATGGAGTCACTTAGGACCTGATTTTTAATGGTATTTGGGCACTTAAGATTGCAGCAAAACAACTAGTAGGGTTAGTACTTAGCCATCTTAAGTCACAGAGTTCCCTCATATGTGCTGTCAGTTTCCCTATCTGTAAAATGGACATAATGATTCTTTACTCCCCTTTATAAAGTACTTTGAGATCTATCATTAAGAGCTGAATATAGCTACTCTAAAATTACAGTCTTCTCGCAAATGTCAAGATAGAACTACAGGAATCTAAAACTGATATCCCTGGTGAATTCTTATACTGATTATTTTAGGTAATGCATATGCAGTATCCACATTCTTGAAGATGTTATCCTCACCATTTATAGAATCATAGAACTGCAAGGGACCTCGAGAGTTCACCTAGTCCAGTCCCCTGCACTCATGGCAGGACTAAGGATTATCTAAGTACAGTGGAGTCGCATCTTACGCAGAGGTTAGGTTTTAAAGTCAGTGCATAAGACGAAAATCGTGTATAGTCAAAATTACCCTTGAAAATCCCTTAAATCACCCATAAAGTACAGTATACTCAGAGGTGAAAGTAAGCCGGACCGGACTGGCTTCCCCAGGCTGGCGATTTCAAGGGCCCGGGGCTCTCTGCGGTGGCTGGAGCCCTGGGTCCTTTAAATCACCTCCAGAGCCCTGCTGCCAGAGCCCTGGGGTAGGGGCTACAGGGCTCCGGCAGTGATTTAAAGGGCCAGGGGCTCTGGTCACTGCAAGAAGCTCCGGGCCCTTTAAAGTGCTGCCTGAGCCCAGCAGCCAGAGCCCCAAGGTAGCAGCAGCAGGACTCGGGCAACGCTTTAAAGGGCCGGGGCTCCCGGCAGCGGCAGAAGCCCCCGGCCCTTTAAAGCACCACTGGAGTCCTGCAGACATTACCCCAGGGCTCTGGCAGCGGGGCTCGGGAGGTGATTTAAAGGGCCTGGGGCTGCAGCCCCTGCAGAGGGAGCCCCAGGCCCTTTATATCGCCAGCCTGGAGAAGCCAGTCTGGTCCAGCACGGCTTACTTTCACCTCTGACAATATCTTTAAACACTAGAATCACACTCAGCACGGCAAAATGCTCATACTATGTGAGGCATGCAGGAACTGAGGCCTGGTCTACACTACGCGTGTAAACCAAATTTAGCAGCATTAAAGTGATTAACCCTGCACCCGTCCACACAACGAGGCCCTTTTTATCAATATAAAGGGCTCTTTAAACTGGTTTCTGTACTCTTCCCCGACGAGAGGAGTAGCATTGAAATCGGTATTGCCATGTCGGATTAGGGTTAGTGTGGCCGCATATTGACGATATTGGCCTCCAGGCGGTATCCCATAGTGCACCATTGGACGCGTGGAAAGCAATCTGAACTCGGATGCACTGGCCAGGTAGACAGAAAAGCCCCGCAACTTTGAATTTCATTTCCTTTGCCCAGTGTGAGCTCTGACCAGCACGGGGGGCAAGCAGTCCCAAATCACAAAAGCTCCAGCATGGACCGAACGGGAGATACTGGATCTTAATGCTGTATGGGGAGACAAATCTGTTCTATCAGAGCTCCGTTCCAGAAGACGAAATGCCAAGCATTTGAAAAAATCTCCAGCTATGATAAGCACAGAGGCCACAGCAGGGACACAGACAGTGCTGCGTGACAAGTGTAACGGAACCAAAGATCAAATGGACACTCAGGGAGGGAAGGGAGGGGGACTGAGGACCCAGCTATCCCACAGCCTGCAGTCTCCAAAAAGCATTTGCATTCTGGCTGAGCTCCAAGCCTGAAGGTCAAACATTGTCCAGGGGGTTAGGGTATATTTCGTCAATGTTACTCCCCCCCCCCCCGGTGACAAAAAGGGGAAAAAATCGTTTCTGGCCATTTTCAATGTTCACCATATATCACTGGCAGTCGCGGTAGACTTGTTGCTGCGTGCTGATACCAGATCCTTCTCCGTCTTTCTGAGAGATGTACAAGTGTGGTAGAAAAGCCGTCGATTCACCTGTGAGTGCTCTGGCTGGCCTCGTGAGTTTGCCGGGGCACCTGGGTAAAATGGAATGACTCCCTGTCATAGCAGCTGGAGCTGCTCCCCCCATTTTCCGCTAAAAAGCAGTGTTTCTTATTCCTGCATATCTTTGTTCTATATCACACAAATGAGGGGACACTTGCCACGGTAGCCAGGAGGAGTTGGGAAGGAGGGAAGCAACAGATGGGGTTGTTGCGGGGCACCCTAGAATGGGATGCAGCTCATCATTTCTGCGGGTTCTCTGGGCTCTGACCCAGAGCGGCTGTGCTCTCTGGCTCTCTAGTAGAGTTGCCCCATATTTAGGCAGGACTGCCCTATTTTAAACAAAACATAAGAAGGAGTCATTCCCTTTTCTCCATGCACCCCCGGCAAGCTCACGAGCCAGCCAGAAGCACCCTGACAGTCAGCAGACGGGACAAATGATTGATAACGATCAGCCATCTTTCCAATTGCAAACAGTACAAAAATGATTGATAACCGTCATCTCATCGCCAAATTTACAATGGCAGACGGTGCAAAAGGGATGGTAACATCTCTGCTACCTTGCAAGGCAAATGAATGCTGCAGTACACGCCTCTGTAAGCCGCACCAGTGCACTACGTGACAATGACAAAGGCAAAACAGGCTCTATGGTTGCTATGCCTATGGGTCTGCCAGGGCATCCAGGAAAAAGGGCGCGAAATGATGTCGGCCGTTGCTTTCATGGAGGAAGGATTGAGTGACGAATTTACCCTGAATCACCGCGACACTGTTTTTGCCCCAATCATGCATGGGATCTCACACCAGAATTCCAATGGCGGAGACTGCGGGAACTATGGGATAGCTACGGGATAGCTACCCACAGTGCAACGCTCCAGAAATCGACGCTAGCCTTGGTACATGGACACACACCACCGAATTAATGTGCTTAGTGTGGCTGCGTGCACTCAACTTTATACAATCTGTTTTACAAAACCAGTTTATGTAAAATCGGAATAATCCCGTAGTGTAGACATACCCTGAGACAGACTGAGGGAACAGCAGATTCACGTCTCCCATCTCACGCTCACTCTGGGACATATACTCATTGAGTGGAGTGGTGGGTGGAATCATTGGGGGTTTTTTTTCCCCTTTTTTTTTGCCGAGCGCATATAGTTGAATTTGCATAAGTTAAATGCATGTATGATGCGACTCCACTGTATTATCTTATTAACAATTTATGGGTGAAAAAATAATGTCTTCTACATTTTATACGAGATTCTGTCTTTCTCTAGACAAGTTCTTTTCAGTTGTCTACATAGTTTGTTATGATGATAGAACAAAAAATTGGTTACTAAATCAGAATTTAGGGCATCTGTCATATAAAGATTGTGTGCATTTGTTCATTTGTTTTAAATAATGACCTGGCTTGATTTCCATTTTTTTAACTGTATGCCAGACTAACAGAATTGTAAGTGAATTATTGTGAAGGTGAAAGGAACTGCTTCGACAGCACTGGACACTGAAATTCTGTATTTATCCAAAACAGAGATCCCTTGGAGATTTTCATTATATTTTGTTTCTTCATAAATAAATGGTTAGAAGAGGTGTTGTCAGTGTTTAACTTGGTGCATTTCAAAATTCTCGAATTAAAAATTATGGGCAGTATTAGTAATGGGACCTCATTCCCCTTTTGTCATAAGCTTATCTCCTTGCTTCTCTATCTTCCCCTATCCACTTTAATTTCCCATGTTCCTTCCTTCCCTCTCCTTTCATTTCTTCCTTCAGTCTTAAAGTTTTATTTAAATCAGTTTAAAATATGTTAATTGCAGTTGCTGCTAGATTCCTATGATCGGAGTAGGATGGTCACCAATATCATTAGCATATGCAGAAAAATCTTTTTTCTTCTTTTCTGTTTGTATTTTAATTCAGTACCATCCCTCTGAATTTCCACTGTTACCTGGTGGTAGAAGATGAAATTCAGTATTGTTCCTGGTGATGCTGTTCATTTTGCAAGCATTTCTTAACCACTATAACAGACTGCAATTATGTTTGTACTAAGAACAAAGCTACAGTGTAGGGGGTGCAATGCTTTTGACAATGATTTGCACTGATGTAGTAGTGAGATATCATTCCCAAGAATACTACCAGTGCAGTCAAATGTAAATGTAAACTGAAATGTGGACAGTTACTAGAGAAACAGATGTGTGTCTGACTCTGGTAACAATGCAATGAAATACATCTCTTCACTAAACTACATACAATACCTTTGTCTTTGTCTATGCAGGAAAGTTTTACTGGTTATATTGATATAGATATAGCCCTGTGGAGACATTCTTAGCAGAGTGTTTTTTTGGTTTTTCTTTTCAGTTTAGCTTAAATCTCTTCTCAGGCAATATAAGCTGAATGGAAAAAAGGCACTCGTAAACTGGAATAAGAGTATCCATGCTGGGGATAGACAAGGCCATAAATATTCAGAGTTAAAGCTATTCTCACTAGTTTATGGGTTTGCGATAGAATGCTGAATAGTGCATGATATGTGGTAATAAAATATAAGATGGTTGTACATACATCACATGCAGCCCTATGAAGAATGAGGAACGTGTCATGCTTTATCTTCATCACTAACATTATTTCATTGTGTGCTTTTGGTTTATGAGTTTTTAATTTTTTTCGCTCTAAAAGCTAGACTGTTGAGGCCATATTGGTACTTATGTGCACAATTGCTTGTGTTACACACTCATAATCAGCTTACACTTATATTTTACAACTACAACTTAGGTTCCCACATAGAAAAATTTGGCCCTAACAGTCCAATTTACTCTTGGAAAGAAAAAAAAAAACAAGGAAATTGTATTAGAAAAGCGTACAACAAAATAACCTATTTTGCTCTAGACTTCTCCACATTAAAGCCATGATTAAAGTTTATCAGCTGTATGAAGCATGCGGGTATTGATACCTGGGCTGTAGAAGTAAGTAGAATTCACTTTCCTTCTTCCCTTTTAAAAACAGAAATTGCTGTGGGCCTCTTCCCATGCTGCAGACACACCCATGATAAATTTTGACTACCATCAGTTTGCAAAAGGTGGAAAAATAGAGAAGCTGGAGAATTTGTTGAGGCCTCAGCTAAAGTTGCACTGGGATGAATTTGGTATCTTCACAAAGGGCAAGAATGTACCTGCACGGTGAGTGTCCCTGCCCCTTTATAACTTTCCATACACAAATCATGCCATCTACTGAACCAAGTTCATCACTTTGGTTGGAGACTGCTGTAGCTTTCTTTGTTATTTATGTTTTAAAAACATGTTGGTTCAAAGTTTCAAGTAGCCTCCATTTGTACACATTGGCTTTGTGCAAACATTTTTCTGTGTCCAGGAAACAGAGGCCATTTGAAAATTTAGATCCCATCGGTTTTATTTTACTACTTGTAGTTCTGATTCACAAATTCAATTAACTTTGTGGGGCTGTCTCCCTTGGAATCATTTTAATTAGGTGACACAATACCAGATCCATGTCAGCTTTGTTTTGCCTCATAGAGTATAAATGTCCTGTTCACAGACTTAGTTTAGCTTTTATAAAATTTATTGAGCTACTTCGGTGAAAAGGGGTCCACCTTGCCACTATCGGTCCAGCTATAATAAGTAATTGTAGCAAGTGATGCTGAAAATGTTTGTGTTGGCTGTCCTGATAGATTTTGTTGATGGAAGTGCCTGTTGAGTACAAAAGGATCTAGGCGTTTGCTGATAAATAACATTTAGCCTTCCCATAAATAACCACTATAATTTTAGGAGGAAGGAGAAAGAAACTGTTTTGATAGTACTTGAAAAGAGCAGATTTTTCATTGCTTGTTTAAATTCTTGATTGGGACATTTTTTCGTGACCACTAACAACATTTATAGTTATGCAAGATAACAAGTGTAATCAAATATGCTTCAGGGTGGAACCTGATTTCCTGGGTTCAGGAAGGAATCCTTCTCTTCCTCCCACAGTTACAGCACTGTTCCAGTCTCTGGGTGGTGGTGTATAGATTGTCTTTTTATTTTTATATATTCCTTTCAAGCATCAGATACTGGACACTAGTGTATGATAATGGACTACATGGACCAATGAGTCCATCATATGGAATCTTTGAAATCCTAAATTCTGGGGCAGGACCAAGTAAACCTAGACCATCCCAGACAGGTGATAGTCCAACCTGTTCTTAAAAACCTCCAAAGGTGGGGATACCAAAACCTCCCTTAGAGGCCTTTTGCAGAACTTAACAATCCTTATAGTTAGAAAGTTTTCCTAATATGTAACCTAAACATCCCTTGCTGCAGAATTAGCACATTACTTCTTGTCCTACATTCAGTGGACATGGAGAACAGTTGATCACTGGCCTCTTATAACAGCCCTTAACGTATTTGACGACTGTTATCAGGTCCCCTCTCAGTATTCTTTGCTCAAAAGTAAATATGCTGGTTTTTTACCTTTTCCTCATAGGTCACGTTTCCAAACCTTTTATCATTTTTGTTGGTCTTCTCTGGACTCTCTCCAGTTTGTACACATCTTTCCAAAACTAGAACTGGACGCAATACCCCAGCCAAGCCCCCACCAGTGCTGAGTAGAATGAGACAGTTACCTCCCTACAGCACTCCTCTTTATACACCCCAGAATAACATTTGCCTTTTTCACAACTGTATCACATTGCTGACTCACATTCAATTTGTGATCCCCTATAACCCCCAGATCCTTTTCAGTAGTACTTCCACGTAGCCAGTTATTCTCCATTTTGTAAGTTGTACGTTTGATTTTTTCCTTCCTAAGTGAGCTACTTTGAACTTGTCTTTATTTAATTTAATCTTGCCGAATTCAGACCCATTCTCTAATTTGTCCAGGTCTTATTGAATTCCAGTCCTGCCCTCCAAAGTGCCTGCAACCCCTCCCAGCTTGATGTCATCCTCAGATTTTATAAGCTTACACTCCCAGTCCATCATTCAAATCATTAATGAAAATATTGACTAGTATGAGACCCAAGACTGACCCACCTCGGGACCCAACTAGATACGCCCTCTCTCAGTTTTACAGCGAACCATTGACAGCTGCTCTTTGAGTATGGTCTTTCAACCAGTTGTGCACCCACCTTATGGTAACTTCAGCTAGACTGCGCTTCCCTAGTTTGCTTATGAGAATGTCGTGGGGCACTGAGTCAAAAGCCTCACTAAAATCAAGATATATCACATCTACTGCTTCCTCCCTAACCATTAGGCCTGTAACCCTGGCAAAGAAGGAAATTAGGTTGGTCTGGCATGATTTGTTCTTGACAAAGCTGTGATTGCTATTCCTTATAACCCTGTTATCCCCCACATGCTTACAAATTGAGTGTTTAATAATTTCTTCCAATATCTTTCCAGGAATCGAAGTTAGGCTGACTGGTCTATAATTCCCCGGGTCCTCTTTGGTCCCCTTTTTACAGATAGGTACTATGTTTGCCCTTGTTCCAGGCCTCTGGGACCTCATCCCACCTCCAGGAGTTTCAAAGATAATTGCTAATAGTTCTGATTGCTTTCACCTGCCAAATTTACCACCAGGCCTTAACTAGTTCTCTAGTTTCTTGACCCTGAAAAATTGCTTGTGCATGTTGTCAAGCTGTCTAGAGTAGTTCACAGACATGAATACCAACCTCAGGGCAGACTGTTACAAACCAGGGCACAAACCTCAAACTGGTTGTGTGTTCTATAATTAGATTTCACCAACCAAGCATGAAGTGAGAACTTCTCAAGCACTATAACGGCTTTAACATGGAGTCATAGACAGTCCCCTTGGGTGTTTCAGTCTATCTTGACACATAGGCAAGTTTGTCTTTGTGACAGATAGTCGCTTACACCAAAAACCACAATAATATTCAGGTATCAGAGGGGTAGCCATGTTAGTCTGGATCTGTAAAAGCAGCGAAGAGTCCTGTGGCACCTTATAGACTAACAGACGTTTTGGAGCATGAGCTTTCGTGGGTTGCATCCAACAAAGTGGGTATTCACCCACGAAAGCTCATGCTCCGAAACATCTGTTAGTCTGTAAGGTGCCACAGGACTCTTTGCTGCTTTTAATAATATTCAGTTTACTCCCAGTCCCAAAGGTGTGGTTTTGCGGGCACAGTTGGGTTCTTGAAATAAATTGAGCAGACACTTGTTTTGCACCTGCAAAATGTGGGTGGAAAAATCCAGGCTGAGTGTTTGAAAATCCAGTCGTATCTGCCTGTGGATCAAATGCCATTTTTATTGCGTTTCTAATGATAGAAGAAAACAATAGTTTATCAGTAACAACTGGCTGTGGAGGTTCCTAATAACCTGCTGTATCTCTCTTTATTCTTTTTTTGGCTATTGAAGTCTGCAGACAGGTACCTTGCGAATGAATTGCCTGGACTGTCTGGATCGTACGAATAGCGTACAGTCCTTCATTGCACTTGAGGTGAGTTCATTAATGGTCTTTCATGAACATACACACACACTCTGCTTGCATTTTGTGCTTTACCAGAAGGGGCAAGAGCGAGGTCTCATAGCTCTGTCTTTCTATCATTAAGATACCTGCATTAATTTAACTATGGAATGATGGCTAGGTGAAATTCCTACATGAGGTGCGGGGGCGGAAATGGAATATGAAAAGTAACTTTTCCTCACCTCTCTTTCTGTGTCCACTCCAGGTTCTGCACACTCAGTTAGAAAGCCTAGGGTTGAACTCGAAGTCTACAGTTGACCGCTTTGTGGAGTCCTACAAGGCAATGTGGACTCTCAATGGTCACAATCTGAGTAGAGTGTTTACAGGCAGTCGTGCCCTGGAGGGGAAAGCCAAGGTAAAGGAGAATATCAGAGCTGCTTATTCATGAGTGACTTTAAAGGAAGTCTTTACTATCACTGCAGAGATCACCTGTGTTGAACATTTTTGCCTAATGCAGGTAGGAAAGCTCAAGGATGGAGCCCGCGCTGTGTCACGCACCATTCAGTCAAATTTCTTTGACAGTGTGAAGCAGGAAGCCATCAAGTTGCTACTCATGGGTGATTTCTTCAGTGAGGAACATGCAGACAAAGGAAAGATGCTTATGGACAACACTGCTCTGCTGGGTAAGTCAGATTCTATGAGATATAAATCTGTCTTCTTTGTCTTGTGTTTGCTTCCAGTTGTGCTAGATGACCAACTGCATTCTTTTGAAGAGTCTAGAAGTAAACAGCTGTTGCACAAAGGCATTGATGTATAGAGGCAATGCTTTCAAGTCACCACAGCATGTGCTTGAATTCCACTATTTTTATTTCCCAAAATATTCTATTAGACTTCTGCATAGGTTGTCTCATTCACTGATGATAATCTGTGCTGATGGAAGTTGTTGTCTACTGTTTAGAAGAGTGGATTAGGAATCAGAATTTCTGCTGGTTTTTTTCCAGCTTTGTCCCTGACTCACCCTTTGACCAGGGCAATTATCTTGGAACCAGATTTTTTTTACAAACTGGCCCCTCTTTTTGTGATTACAATTTGTGGATGCTTTAGGCCATTTAGGTGTGCCTGACTGCATGTGCAAATCAGTTACTTAAACATTGAAATGACCTAATTTGCTCCTGCAAATAATGGTGGTCAAAAAATTACACTCTTAATTTTTTGCACCTACCAAAAAAAAAAGAGGAAGTCTGATTAAATCAAGGCTAAAATGGGGACCAGTCAGGAATAATCAAGATGGTGGGGTCTTATGTGGAGTCCTGGCCATATCACAATACAGATCCAAGTTCATGATGATTTTTCACAGTTAGTGTATAACAGCATGCACCAAAAAAATCTAATGGGGCTTGGGTTTGGTTCTTAATTTGTGACACAACCATCATTTTGCGGGCCACGCTGAAAATCCCAAGAAAGACCAATCTAAAACCGTATTATTCAGTCATTATTAGGGAAGGCATTAGAAAATTCTGGTAACATATTATGAATATATTTTCTTCATGTTTGTCACAGTGAAAGTCCTGTTTTTCCCTTCCCCTCCACTTACCTCCATGTGTGACTAGTAGAACTCATTTCAGTGATTGCACCCAGTTACCAGGAAATAAATTGATGGCATCACTTTCAGTTATGCAATTACTGTTATTTCCACTGGAATTACTTTTTTACTTGTTTCACTGATGCTGTAAGGTAACTTTCATTATTTCACAGTAAGTCTACATGTCACTGACATCTGTAGTACCATTCATTCTGCTGTGGCAAATTGTTTTTACTTTCTCTCTCCATCAGTGACTCCCAGTATTTTGAAGGCCATGTCAGAGCGTCAGTTTGAATTCACGCACTTCAAGCGGATTCGTGTTGCCATGGGGACCTGGAATGTAAATGGAGGCAAACAATTTAGAAGCAACATCCTTGGCACCAGTGAATTAACAGACTGGCTGCTGGATTCTCCCAAGCTCTCTGGGGTTTCTGAATTTCAGGGTAAGACTTTGAGTGGTAGCGTATCTGTTTTAAAGTAAACTATTTGTTAGTGTCTAATGGAACTGCAAAGTAGTTTAGGCTCCGTATTTGGCCATTCATACATCTTCTGATAGGGAATTCTAAGTGGCTGATTCTGCTCCCGCTTGGCCTCGTGCCACACCCCTTCACAAGCCTTGGTGTAGTAGTCCATAGGTGGGGCTGAGAAGGCTGCTTATAAGTTAGAGAAACCCTCAGGGCTGCACTAACTGATGCTGAAGAGTGTTTTGGCCCTTACAGCATCCCAGAATCCAGAGTGTGCAAAGGTGGCATAAAATCACCATACCCTGAGGTGGCCTTCTGCGCTGAATCTCTCATCCAGACAGCACAAAATCTGTCCCTAAATATCAGTTTTTATTCATGCTCCCCCATTCCTCCCCTTGTGTTTCAATCTCATTGGGAGTTAGGTGCCTAGGTGCCTTTAGAAATTCCACTGGGCATCTATCTGCATCTTTTGACACCTAAATATGTTTTAAAATATGGCCTTTAGGCACCTCTGAAAATGTTACACTTAATCCTTTAGTGTTTATAATGAACTCTGAGACCCTCAGACAAAAGGAACTGTATGCAGTAAGGGTAATGTTTTATTACATTACATTATTACAAAGCAGGGTCCTTTTTTTACTGTTGTGTTTTTGGCTTCTTTGAACTGGCTGCTGACTTTTCTGTTCACAAAACAGGACTTGTGATTGTAACTGATTTACAGATTTTACTGAAGAAAACAACAAAGGAAGTATTCTTTCCTTCAGAAGTGGAGTGGTTCTAAAATTACTGCTTGTCCTTTATTTTCCCCATTACAGAGTAACACATAATCCTCTGCAGGCATTGCTGAGATATTCCTGTGCATAGCACACAAATATATGAACAAATTCCATGTATCGCTGGCTTTCTCATGTGAGCATCTCTTCTCTTGAGCCCATACTACCGTAGTCTCAGAAGGCCCAGGAAGTAGGAGATTAACAACATTATGCTGCATGTGCTCTGTTCATGCACACTAGACATACTTACTGACAATGAAGTCAGCCACCTCATGCAGTCAGCTGTTTTAATAATCCACATTAACGGCTAACTTTTAAAAAATGGGTGTCAAAATTATGCATGTGAAATATGCAGTTACTATTTTTGCATGTGAACTTTTCTGCTTTTCTTATTCTTAATTTGCGAGCAAATCTGATTTAGGCTCCTACAGTATTCTTCTATGCAGTCCTAAGGACTGAGTGAAGTTCTTGTTATCTGGTTAATAATGAAAACCCTTTAGATGTAAGGCAAACCTGGTGAACAAGCAGATGTAGATATAGCTTTGTGCAGCCATTTGAGAGATCAGTGTCTGATTTTCTGAGTCCTCTCCTAGGGCATGCTCACACCTGGGTGGGAGGAGAGAGTATCTTACATTGCCCATCAGTGACACCTCCCCTCAGGTCCTGTACCAGTTGGTCTAAAGAGCATTATTGAAATGATGCATTCCTTCATCAGTAAGCGGCTACAATCCATGATGTAGGTTATTGAAGAAGATAGGGAAGAACGTTAGGAAGGAACCTCCAGGATTTCTTCAAAGTAGTAGAAAATCTTACTCAGGGGCAGGGAGGAGGAAGAAACATGCTGGTGTTGGACAGTAGTTGCAGCTAGATAAATTATCTGTGTCAAAAACAGACATCGAGATATTGGACTGCATACGGGGTATGAGATTTCAATGTGACTGGATGGAGTGGGGAAAACCTTTGTGACTTTTAGATTGTGTACATAGTGGCATCATATCTTAGATCTGGGAAGTGAGGATCTCCCTCTAAACAACATTGCTGAGGTGTTATAAAGCCTCTGTCCCAAATCTGGACCTTAGCGTCCAAAATCTGGGGGCTAACATGAAACCTCCAAGCTTCCTACCAGCTTGGATCTATTCTCGCTGCCACCAATCAGGATTTTAGGGCTCCTGATCGCCCCCAAGTCGCCCCAACCTATCCCTGGGGGACCCCCCAAGACCCAGAGCCCCTGGGTCTCCCTATCTCATCCCCCAGCTTCCCTCCTTTCCCTGGGTTAGCCGGAGCGATGCCGTACTATGCTCCTTGAATACAAACCAGCGAGGGTAATTTACCTCCCCCTGGGCTATGCATTCAA
>NC_133771.1:124482309-124491294 GCF_003597395.2 Chelonoidis abingdonii
GAAAGGTAGACAGAAGATTAGAGACAGAAGAAAAGCTTGTTTACTCACAGCCGAGGAAAACAAAAAGACAAAGAACAAAGCCAAAACCCTCCAGAGGTTCCCGCCCCTGCTTTGAACAATCCGGTTTCCTGATTGGTCCTCTGGTCAGGTGTTTGGTTCCTTTTGCAGGTAAAAGAACCATTAACCCTTAACTATCTAGTTATGACATGAGGTCACACCTAGAATAAAGTACTTTGTTCTGGGCTCCTTTCTACCAAAAAGATGCAGACAAACCAGAAGGAGAAAAGCAGAAAAATGATAAAGGGAACTGCAAGGGTTGCTTTCTGAAGATAGATTAAAAGAACAATAATTATATAACTTGGCAGAGGATGCACAAGATTAACTATAGGACTTCTCTTTTTCTAATTTCTGTCAAGAAAGCAAATGATTAAACAAAACAAATAAAATGGTAAAAAGTCTTGCATGACTTTTGTTCCTCTCCACGCAGACGATGAGAGCTGCCCACCTGACCTATTTGCTGTGGGATTTGAAGAGATGGTGGAATTAAATGCAGGGAATATTGTAAATACCAGGTAGGTGAAAACAGAGCTGTGCTTTGTATATTCACCTGGATGTGGTCACTGTGAGTGGGAATGTGTTTGTCATTAACAAATGCCAAGGTTACCAGCCCAAATGTGCACTCTCTTGCACTCTCTCATTTTTATACAGTGCATATCACTGTACTTTCTAAGACAATGCAGGGCACCGGGGGAGGGATAGCTCAGTGGTTTGAGCATTGGCCTCCTAAACCCAGGGCTGTGAGTTCAGACCTTGAGGAGGCCACTTAGGGATCTGGGGCAGAATCAGTACTTGGTCCTGCTAGTTAAGGCAGGGGGCTGGACTCAATGACCTTTCAGGGTCCCTTCTAGTTATCTATGATAGGTATATCTCCATATATTATTTTACTACTTTAGTGCTGTGCTCCCAGTATCCTTTCTGATGCTGAAATGTTAAACTGCCAAAGTCTCTGTGCACAACTGAAATATATGGGTGGAATTTTACAATGTGAGCAATATCTCTCTGTACTTAAGTATTTTTCTGTGTATTCATAAAGGTACTGCTAGGGTAAGAAGTAGAGGTAAGGAATCTGTGCATGCTTCTTGTCCGTGCCTGTGAAAAAATCTGTTCCTTGACAGTCTGGAGGAGGACTCAGGGGGAAAGGGGCAAAAACAACTGAGGAAGGTAGCATTTCACTACTGATTCTTCTGGCTTAACGTTTAGATATCGTCTTTAGGAATGGCAAAGTTATAGTAGTGTATAGCATGGTTGGTGAACCAGCTATTCATCTGCATGTATCAGAAGATCTTTAGGACAAGAAAAATCAGGAGGTCTGTAAGGTAGAATCTATGCAGACATAGCTGCCTAACCATCACTTGAGAGTAGCAGTGCATTCACTACTGAGCATGTGTAGCTGGTCACCTCCTAAGCAGTTAGGGTCCATTGAACTCTCACTTTACTGCCCTCTGCCTCGTGCTGCAAGAGCAGGGGAAAGAGACATTGCAGAGAAAGAGGTTTCAACATGATTTTTATTATTTCATTTCTGTTCAATTCATTCAACGTTTTGTTTTTGTTCCAGTACAACTAATAGGAAGATGTGGGGGGAACAGCTTCAGAAAGCGGTTTCCAGGACTCACCGGTACATTCTGCTGACATCAGCACAGCTTGTTGGTGTTTGTCTCTTCATCTTTGTACGACCTTATCATGTCCCCTTCATCAGGTACGAGGGTGTCGTGTTTTCACAAATGGTTTCCTGCGACCTGGGGTTGGGAGCAGGAAAAGCAGGACTGGATTAATCAATGTGCACTCAGTGCAGTTGAACAGTGCCTCCATTTCAGGGGGCGCTCTCTCCAGGGGGCATACACACAGAAATCATGGCCCAGGAAGGAGTTGAGGGGGAGGACTCTGCCAGCATGCTGTGGCAAGAACCAGTGGGATGGAGTGAGGAGCTGGGCCATCCCTGGGGGACAGGAACTGCTGCTAGCTGAGTGCAGGGTGGGTTCATTCTCTAACCACCCCTCCAGGGCTCCTCATTCACTTAGGGCAGAACCTGACCTCTTCACACACAGATTGTCCCACCTTCTGGGACAGTACCTGACCCTCATCCCAAGGCTTCCTACCCTGTGGGAGAAGGGAAGGTGGGGGATGCCTAAATGCCATAGTTCACAGGGCCCCAAAGTTCTTCAATCCAGCCCTGAGGTGAAGGCCTGTTTTTGCTGAGAATTCCTGCTGCAGAAATGTGTTCTTCATTTTGTGTAAGCTCATTAACCTGTGCAATTTTAAACACGAGGTTGGGCTAGCGGTGGAAATAAAAATTCCAGTTAAAAATAGAATTTCATTGGCTAACAAATATTCCTCACACATGGGAAGTAATAATTTTACTTTATTTCTTTATTTTAAATAAAATCAATAGAAATGAGCAAGTTAGGACATCTGTACAGTATTTTATAACATAAGCTGTACTGATGCCAAACTGGGTAAAAGGAGAAGACTCCCATCAAAAATAAACCAAGGAGGAGATATTTTCAAAAGCACTTGCTCCCTTAGATGGCCCACTCCTAGTGAAAGTCAAACTGTCCAGGGCACCTTTATAAATTTCTCTCTACTTAGCTTCCCTGCACACATCACCAGCACAGACAAAAGCTGGAGAAAAGAAATAGGCCTAATGCAGTTCCTAGAACCAACAGGGGAAGCAAATCCTAGAGAGGGAGATCAAGAGAGTCAAGATCTCTCCTCTGAGAAGATCATTCCTTTGATAGAGGAAGGGAGCCTGGGTTCAAGTCTCTACTTTGCTACAGGATTCCTGTGTCACCTTGGGCAAGTCACTTTCTGTGTGTGACTCAGTTCCCCCTCTGTAGACTAGGGATAATAGCACTGCCCTACCTCACTGAGGCGCTGTGAGGACAAATACATTAAAGATTGTGTGGTGTTCAGGTGCTGTGGTAATGGGGATTGTATGAGATCCTTAGATAGACTGTCCTGCCATCAGTCCCCAGGATGAAATCCTGGCCCCGTTGAAGACTATGGCAAAACTCCCATTGACTTTAGTGGGGCGAAGATTTCACCTCAGATTTTTAACTATAGTAACCATTGAGAGCACCTTCCCCAATTGTTCTAGTAGCACAAAGGGAGCAGGGCAGTCTCTGAGGCACCCAGGAACTAAGCCATATGTAGTTTCCTACCAACACCTTGATTTGCACCGTAAAGTCAGTAGAAAGCCCATCCAGCCATTGCAGAGCTGTCATAATATTCTCCCTGTGACCAACACTGCCAAACATGTAGCTAGACATACTCTGCACCAGCTGCAGCTTTGGAGTGTTCTTCGGGTGTAGTTTCATGGAGAGAGCACTGTAGTAATACAGCCTGGAATTACAAGGTCCAGATCTGAGATAAAAGGCTGCAGATTCACATGGGGAAAAAAGATGCTTTTGGCCACTGACAACATCTGAGATCCAGGAGCAATCAGGACTGCGAAGTATACTTAAATCAAAAACTCTTGGGCCAGAGAGTGGATAATCTTGTTGGTAATAAGATGAGAAAACTTTCCAACCATATATTTATGCTGCTTCCACCACCAGCACTCCTTTCTTCTCTAGATTTAGCTTCAGCGAGCTTGCTGTCATTAAGTCTCCATTTCAACCGAGCACTGGGGAACCATATAGACTACAGCATCTGGGCTTAAATCGACAGAGACAGAGTTGTGTGATTTCTGTGTACAGTAGTGATGACAGTGGAACTCATACCATCTCCCTGTCTACCTCAGCAGGCTCGCATACACATTGGGTAGGGTGGATAACAGAACAGAGCCTGCATGAAAATGCCTGTGCAGTGGAATGAAGTATGCCTACGGATATGCGGGTGGGAGAGGAGTAATTGGCCAAAACTACCCACTGGCATCTCTCAGAGAAGACTAGAACAATATCATCCACCCCATGCCAAATGCACTGCTGGGTCATTAAAACTTTCAAGAGTATCAAAGCCTCCTGGGCTGTCTTACCTTCTCTTTCACTAGTCTGATATCCACCAAGAAGTCCATGCACATTGTACCTAGCTCTGCAGTCAGACTAATGGAATCCAGATAACACTAGCGTTCCCTTACTGTAGCCTTCTCCGTTCTAAGGGGAAAAGACTAAATTCCTGATTTTTTTTTAACTAACCTATCTGATAAAAGTAATCCAAAGAAGGAGAATACCTTTTACTAGATGAAATTTGAGTACTCCAGCTTGAATAAAAAGGGATCAATAGCAGAATTACTCAACAGACTGGTTCTATTGCAGCTGTCAACCTGTTAGCGCTCAGATATAGAGCAGTGGTCCGTTGAAACTCCTGAAAAGTTTTGATTTTAGTAAGTGGCTGAGTTTCATTATTTAATACTAATGGGCTGCTATAGGATATATGGACACAGCCAATCCTAGCCACGTGATTTTATAGTTTAAAAAAAAGAAAGGGGCCAGAAAAGGATAACAAAAATGATCAGAGGCAGAGAAAGGCTTCTATGCTAAGGGAGATTAAAAGATTAGGACTAGTGTAAACAGGAGATGAATAAAGTGGGACGTGATTGAAGTATATATCACAATGAATGGGTCAGGGAACTCAGAGGCTCAGGATACTATGAGGTTGTCTGACCACAACGTTTCCTATAACCTTAACCGAGAATGGACAAGTAGATTCCAGCTGATAGTTGGATAGGTTGGCAGCATCAGTGGATGGCTTCTTAGAGCAAACACAGAACACATGATTCCTTAGAATGGTCAAAACCCTTTAAGAGAAGGTGTTGATGTTCCCCATCAGCCAACCCAGGAGCTAGTATTTCCCTACTGGCTTTCACCAGCCAGGAAAGAGAAGGAACCAAAGCATGGGTTATGGTATGAAATTTCTCCAACACCTCTAGAACCTCCAATAATGTGTGTAACCAAAAGCCAACCAAAGACTTAACATTTGTCCCCTCCAGATATTGCCCCGCATCAATGGACACAAGTATTCTAGTCCAGTGCACATGATTTTATGTACAAAGTAACTGGAAATTTTCTCAATAGGAAGGATTCACACAGGGCTGGGGCAGGTACCATTATGATCTCACTCACCATTTGCTTATCTGAACAGACAGACTTGCATTATTCTCAAAATAGACTGGCTATCTGGAAGTAATTATCCTGCCTAACAGGTGGTCTGCATTGCCAAGTCGGTCCCTTTGTAATATAATGTAAAACAATGGTACATTAATTGCTAAGATGTAATTGAAATACCATGTAATTAACCATATGGATGCAGCAGGCAATTTGTTATCAAAACTAACGCCATTTCAGTGCTCCAGGTCTATGTATTTGTTTCTAACAATCAACTAGTTTGACAAACACAGATTTTATAATCTGTATGCTTTAATATTTGCATTGATACACCAGAGATGTGGCCCACCTCCACTACAAAAGTTGTGTTTCATGGTATGGAATTGCCATTTCAGTTGATAATCAGCTGTCCAGTATTGATTCATATCAGCAGAATGGAAAATAAAAAGAAGCAAAAGGTGACCATTAATTATTGTCACTACTTCAAAGGATTTTTTTTTTTATAAAGACAAGCATTAAAAGTAAACCTCATATAAGTTTCAAGAGCTACAGAAATGTTTTCATGCAAAGAATGCTGAGTAGTTTGGAAAGGATGCCAGGAGAGGTGGTTCAAGGAGAAAGTTATTTCATTCAATTGTTTTATTACTGTATTATTGTTTTTAACTGGTAATCTGAAACATTAGAACATCAATATGGCCAATAGTAATGTTGCAGCAAAGGACCCTAAGAGATCTATTGAACAACATGAACCTCTGCTCATTCACATGTTTAATAATTGGAGGGAAAATAAAAGCATCATTCTAAATAACATGTTTTTCCTTTCCACTTTCCAGTAATGTTTGATTATTTTTTCCCCTTCTCTCTCCCTCCCACCCCCACCTTTTTTCCTTTTTTTTTTTTATTTTTTTTTTTTTACACTAAATGTATGTTTATTCCCTACACTTCACTAGGAGGATGGTGAAGCACTGGAATGGGTTACTTGAAGGAGATTCCACCGGCTCCTTTAAAGACTCCTTTTTTCCTTTTTTTTTTTTTGTCCAGGGATGTAGCAATAGACACAGTGAAAACAGGGATGAGAGGGAAAGCTGGGAATAAAGGCGCAGTAGGCATCCGTTTCCAGTTACACAGCACCAGTTTTTGCTTCATATGCAGTCACTTGACAGCTGGTCAGTCTCAAGTGAAAGAGAGGAATGAAGATTATAAAGAGATTACACAGAAACTCAGCTTCCCAATGGTAAGAATGTCAGATGTCTCAGACAATAAATGTTATGAATGGGAGTGAAAATTGTATCCTTAGATTTTTGATTGTGAGAATCGGTAGCAATCTACACCACCTGGCAGGTCAGCACAGGAGGCAATTGGAATATTCACACAAAAGAACTTAATAAATAAGAAAGTAAGGTTGAAAGCATATTTCCATGGAGACCAGTTAACCCAAAAGCATGTGATACTTTCTTTACAAAAATTCTACACCTTTAAAAAACCCAGATGTTAGAATTCCTGAACGTGAACAATGAAGGGATCTAACCAGTTTCCCACCATCATAATGCTTCATCACTCACTATCACACCCACCTGATTCACAGATTGAAAACTTTATGCATTGTGGACCGGATTCTCCAGTTGTCAAGATTACACGTGAAGGACCAGGTATGGTGGCATCAGAGAGATAGTAATGGCTCCCTGGTTCTCTGCTCAGACCCAAACAGATTAGTTCCTCCTGGGGCTGCTCTAACTTGAATTAGTTAGCAAGAGTCCCTAAAAGACCTTTTTCTATCAGAACATACCCAGAGTGCGTCATACTCCAGCCACTCCTCTTTGATTGTGACATGCCACAACTCCTCAGTCTCATGCACACAGCCTACATGCTTCCTGTTCATCTTCAGCCTTTCTCCCTGCACTTCCCCTAGAATCCCATGTCCTAAGACCAAGGAGCGCACCTTAATGGTTATCTTTATCAGAATGTGGTGCAAATGGACATCCTGAGATCCCTTTCCTCTGTATTTATATCAGATATGATTTTTTTGATGGTATTCTGTTGATCACCTCTCAGTTGTCTCTTTTTAAGGCCACCAAGTGGCCCTGTAGGGTTTTTGTGGCTGTGTTCCTGTGCTTGCCTTAATGGTTTTGGCCACTTTAGATTTCCACAGCTGTCATTTCTTTCAGACTTCTCCCGAGAGCCCGTAAGCCAGGGAACGAAAGGACCAGTTTGTGATGTGTTCATTTATTCTGTTAAGTCAGCAAAGAATAGCATTTAGGTTGAAGAGCATAAAATTTAACTCCCTGTTGTTTCCAGGGTTTAGAGGCTTGACATAGCATATTAATCAGTTTCCATTTATGTTAGAAATAATAGTGCCAGTATTGAAGCCCTGCATAGAATATCCATTCTAAATGGCCATAAAATCATGCGTATAGCAGTCCTTACTTCCAATAGCTCATTAACTATTTTATATCCTGTACATTTACTATATTGGTGTATATTTTGTGTGTGTGTAATATATATTAACAGTGCCCTCTAGTGATGCTATAGATACAGGTCTAAAGTGTTTCCTTTACGAATCCCTGTGTTTAGAGGTTTGTAACTTATTTGAAAAAAGTGCAGTTATCTGTGGCATAACACATGAAGCTTAAACATTGGAGTGAATCTCTGTTAATATTATTACTTTACATTTACAGAAATGTGCTATGCAGTTGTAGGGGCAAATTTTCAGCCTGGTCTTGACTGAAGGCTCTATTTTTGCAGGTGCATACAATAGCAAGAGCATTTTATGGCTGCAGTTTAGATCATGCAGGCATATAAGTCCTTGACTGTGCCAGCAATTCAGATATCTAAATTATGGATGTAAAAATGTGACTAAATAACTGTGGAATGCAGAAAGAAATGTAGAGACCACTTTTTTAGTCTGCATTGGATTTAGCAATTAAAACGTCGTAAACAAGTCCAAAATATAGTATTCCAGGGAGACTGAGTTTTAAAACTCAGTTGATTGAAATGTATAATTTTAAATTTTGTCTTGAATTCTGTATCTCCCAACCAGGGAAGGAATGTGTTCTCACATGACTACGTGTTCTGGTGTGGTGATTTTAACTATCGCATCGATCTGACCTATGAAGAGGTCTTTTATTTTCTGAAACGACAAGACTGGAAAAGACTCCTGGAATTCGATCAACTACAGCAGCAGAAATCCAGTGGAAAAGTAAGGGGATTTATCCCATTTGCTCCAAACTGAAAATAGCCTTTTTCCAGAACACACATATTTTGATCTGAATGAATTGCCTTTAACAAAGAATGAAAATGAGGGCATTTTCAGACATGCGTTTCTATGGGTACATTCATTAAAAAAAAATCAGTGTGTGATTATACTAATAAAAGTGAATATGTGACTATGAAACCTTCATAGCAGGAATTTAGCTGATTGAAGGAATGATTTTTTTTAATAGATTTTTAAAGACTTTCATGAAGGCACTATTAATTTTGGACCAACATATAAATATGACGTTGGCTCAGAGGCTTATGATACAAGTGATAAGTGCAGAACCCCTGCTTGGACTGACCGAGTGCTTTGGTGGAGAAAGAAGCTTCCGTTTGATAAAACAGGTGTGTAGCGTCTTTCTCATTTTTGCATTTCTCGTTTTAAATAATGATGCTGAGCAGTCAGATCTCACTGGATCCAAGGGACAGAATTTGGTTTAGTGGTTAGAGAAGAAGACGGGCAGTCTGAGGGTACGTCTACACTGCACGATTATTTCGAAGTAGTTTAAACCGATATTACAAAACCGATGTTATAAAATCGGTTTTGCGCGTCCACAGTGCGATCAAAAAATCGATTGCTTGTGTCCATGGTCCAAGGTTACCATCGATTTCAGGAGCGGTGCACTGTGGG
>NC_133771.1:124491395-124554449 GCF_003597395.2 Chelonoidis abingdonii
TACTTCTGTGCTATTAACTTTTCTTATCTGTTTATGACATCCCCACTTTCCTGAGAAAGGGGAAGAGAACAAAACCAAAAATTGAGACAGCCACATTAATTATAGATCTTCTCCCTAAAGAAAAATTATATACATTAACTTCTGTTGCTCACTGTTATTGTTTCACTTGTTCTGAAATGAATGCTATGAGTGCTTTGATAAATGTATCTCCAAAAGCTTGTCTGTTTTCAACATCACTTCTGTAATTATCCTGGGTTGCTCTATGGAAATGCTGTTGTTTTGTTCTCACAGCAGTGTTCAGAGAATCACAAAAGTTAACCCTGTGCTTTTCACATTATTGTTACTCTAGAGGAGTGTTTCACCTTTCTGCAGCAATGAAAGAACACGCTTCTCACAAACAGACCACTTCTCTATGTCAAGGCACAAGCCCATTCGCACTGACAGTACTGGCTCCTGCAGCTAACACTGTCATTGCCACAATCATTATCAAATGCAACATTTGAAGCCAGGCTTCTTTTACCTTGGCTCCCAATTATAGCAACCACCACTACAGTAATCACGTTTTAACAACGCTTTTTAGTTACACTCAGTAGGTTTGATTTTCCAGGATGTGCTGTAAAAAGAGACTCCAGCGTATCTCTTTTAACATACAACAATGTACTAATCAATGATGTTTTCAGAAATAGTTAACACTTCCTATAGAAGGTTGTTTTAATTTCTATCTTTCCTTCATCTCAACCTTCAGTCTTTTTGTTCATTCTGGTAGTGCGTCTTACAGAACCAGCTGTAGTGGAGGTAGCAGGTAGCAATGACAGGTAGTTAGATATTCAAATGGCCAATGAGTGCCCTCAGTGCATTTGCAAGTACAATCTTGAGGGTGCAGATTGCATCTACAGAGGCCGAGCCTCAGCCCTTTTGACAGCTTCCCCCTATTTATCTAGATTTGGCACACAGAGCTAACACATAAGAGACGATTCATAACTATTTAGAATATCATTGATGCATCTGTACTACACAAACACATTGCATACTTAAGGGTACATTGTCCTCTCACTGTTAGTCCTGGGCCTAGGGCAAAAGAACTGGAAGCCAAGAAGAAAAACTGCTTTGTCTTGGACATCCTGTGTGACTTTGGGCAAACCACTTAACCTCACTATGCCTCTTGGGAACTAACACTTCCCTATTGCATAGAGATGTTGGGAAACAATTTATTAATATAAGTAAAGCACTCTGAGATCTTGGGACGGAAGGACCTATGGAAGTGCCAAGTACTGTATTAGTGTTGTTATTATGTATGTTAATACAATATATTATCATCACCACTATCTTTTAGCTAAATGTAGTGGTGGTAAATCTGTGAGACCCTATATGAGGTAGTAGACAGAGTAATAAATTAAGAGTCAGGACTCCGGGGTTCTGTTGCCCGCTGTGCTGCTTACTCATTATGTGGCCTTGGGCCCACTACTCAACTTCTTTCTCGCGCGGTATGTCTACACTGCCGCTGGGAGCATGCTTCCCAGCTTGGGTAGATAGGCATGCGCTAGCTCTGCCCAAGCTAATGCATGAAAAATAGCAACGTAGCTGAGGTTAGCACAGATGGCAGCTCGGGCTAGCCACCTGAGTACAAACCCAGTCAGACCCCATGGGTATGTATTTGGGTGGTTAGCCCAAGCTGCTACCCCAGTTACACTAGTATTTTTTAACATACTAGCTCAAGCAGAGCTAACACGTTTGTCTACCTGAGCAGAGAAGCATGTTCCCAGCTGCTCTGTAGACATACCCTGTGTGTAAAATGGGTATTACAGTTATTTACTTCAAAGAGGTATTGTTAAGCTTAATTAAAATATCTGCAAAGTGCTTTGAGATCCTGGGATGAAAGGTGCTGCAGAAATACAACATTTAAAAATATTCTCGCTTTCAGACAACCAATCTTTTGTATGTCCTATTATTTGAGGGTGATTTTAGATAACATGAAAACAATGTCTGTGTGTGTATAAAATCTAGGCCCGTGTTAGCTATTGTAGAAGTGGAAGTCCAGGAAGTTGATGTAGCTGCCCGCGAGAGCGTTTTCCAGGAAGTGTCATCCTTCCAGGGACCATTGGATGCCACTGTAATGGTAAATCTCCAGTCACCAACCCCTGAAGAGACAAACGAATTTCCCGAGGACTTGCGGACTGAGCTTATGCAAATATTTGAGAATTATGGCACCATTGTTCTTGTCAGGTAAATGTTGATTCCTTGACATGTGCAATCTATTTTTCTTTTAAATCCAAATTAAAATACATTAACTGTGTGGAATAGGAATAACCATTTTAGACTGTAATGTATTGCATTTGGATTGCATTAATGATAAGAAATTATCAGCATTTATGTTTCATTTCTCTCCATCCAACTAAAGAAATATCCCAACAGGTTCCTTGGCTATGTGAGGGAAAAGCATATGCAGTGCTCCAGGTCAGAGGTTTTGCCCTGAATCTGCCTCCCTAGGGTCAGCTCTTCACCTTGCGCAGGCTCAGCCCTTTAATTCTCATGCATTGGGTGTTGCCTCAATTTGCAGTACTTCTAATCCGTGCCTCCCATTCCTGTAACTGAGAAAATCTGCCTTCCTTGGCAATCTTTCACATCCACTTGGATCTCCTGGGTGACTCCATCCCTTTTGGATTTTAGAGCCTCTAGCCTATCCTTGAGGGCTCAGGCTTTTTTGTCATTCCTGGACCTACTGAGTGTGAGGGAGGATGTTTGATTCTGCACCCCATTGGAGCAGTTTTGTTTCCTTCCAGTTGAGTTATTTTGGGCCTCCTGGTAGCTATGGGAGTTCTGTGTTGAAGAAAACTAGCACAGCTGGGCAGTCTCTGATTTACATTACCATGAGTGGAAGAAAATAACAGGATGAAAAGTACTTATCCAAAGTGGGGAAAGGGCTAGCAGATCCGACTGTGCCATTGAAATGGGAGTGGAGTTACACTGTTCAGCTGGGGCATACATCTTAAGTTGTGCCTGGCCACAAAATGCTGCTATCCCTGCTGCTTCCTGCTGGAATCTTAACATCTTTATGGCAGTAGTTGTGACTTGACAGCAAGACCAACAAATCAATTACGATGCATTTGACCTACTTATTACAGGAGATTGTTTTGCTAAATACTGTCAGCTTGCCTCTGTCTAGCCCTGCACACTACTGAGTAGGGGGTATAGGTTCAAGAGCAGCCCTGGGATCCTACCACCACATGCTTCGTGAAGGTTTGGAGCATTGCATGGCTGCTGAGAGGAGTGTGCTTTGCTTTTTTCACGCCCCTTTGCAGCTTGCCATAGGACAGAGTAGTAGCCTTTGAGGAGGTTGTGTGCCCTCTGAGAGGCAGCTTTAGTGCAGACTTCACACAGAGCAAATGAAGCTGGTACATGGAAGGGGAGAGCTGTGTTACACTGGGATGGGGAAAATACTGTGGATGAAGGAAGGTGTGTGACATTTTCTTAACCTCGCCTCAGAGGGATGAACTGTTGCTTTGAGGACAGCCCCAGTAGCGTCCACTCTGGTGGGGCCACATGAGGGAGGACGGGTGGTGAGGGGGAGCCAGTGCTGGGATACTTGGTCCCATCTGTCACAAAAACACTTGTAAGAAATTGCGCTATTGAAAGAGCTAAATGAAAAAATGCAGAATTACTATAGTCAGCATTTAGTCATATGGTTTCCTTATGGACAGCAAACTGTACAGTTGTCTCCTCTCTCTGTTCTTACTAGGATCAATCGAGGTCAGATGATGGTAACATTTGCAGACAGCAGGTCAGCTCTCAGTGTTCTGGATATGGATCGTATCAAGGTAAAACCATCTCCGGTTTATTTTAGTGAATTCACACCAAACTTTTCAAAAATGGGTTGCTTAGGTTAGGTATCCAAGTCCATATCTAGGCACCTAAATCTATGCCCTGATTTTTCAAAGAAGCTGAATAACCACAATGATCACGTTTAAGACCTGCCCATATAAGGAAGGCAGGGATTGCTTCTTCAGGAGCTTATAAACAGAGCTCTGGAACTGGAACATAATGTAACGGTGCCAACACATACAGTAATGCAAAATGTATCAGCAGCTAAGGTTCTTCTCTGCTTTAATTTCTCACATGGATCCACGGTCATGTTTGCTTGCTTGTTTGTTTGGGGAGGCAATTTGGGGCCTGCTGTATGGTTAGGTATCGGGCTGCTAGAGCACTGGTGGGATTTTTCAAAATGCCTAAGTCCGTGGTTCTCAACCAAGGGTACGTGTACTGCTCTATATCTTATACACTAAAATGTAAGTACACTATTTATATTCCAATTGAATTATATGGTAAAAATGAGAAAGTAGGCAATTTTTCAGTAATAGTGTGCTGTGACACTTGTATTTTTATGTCTGATTTTATAAGCAAGTAATTTTAAGTGAGGTGAAACTTGGGGTATGCAAGACAAATCAGACCTCTGAAAGGGGTACAGTATAGTCTGGAAAGGTTGAGAGCCACTGGCCTAAGTGATTTACGAGTACATACCCCATATGCTCTTAAGTCACTTTTAAAAATACCACCCCTAATTATTATGATCATCATCATTTTAAAAATTAAACAGCATAATTGCTGTGACATTTTACCATTTCTCTCCAATAGCAAATGACTGTTGAATGCAGCATTGAGTAATCAAGAACTACAAGGCTAATTTCAGTATGAAAACTTTGAAGAAAGCCACAACATAAACAAGCCCAATAAGAGCAGCAGAGTTGTTTAGTCAATACCTGGAGTACTGTTACATCCAAAGGATTAATTCTGTTGGTTTTTTTTCCCCTGATGGTACTAGTATTTCCTTGTCACTGAACTTCTGAAATGAATCTAATGCCATCCAGATTTATAAAGCACTTATGAGATGGAGCATCTGCATTTACTCAGCGTGTTGGGGCACTATTCTCATTTTCTTAACAAAGAGAAAACAATTATTTCATGACTCTAGGTCAAGGGCAGAGCAGTGAATATCCGGCCTAAGACGAAGGATTGGCTAAAGGGCTTTCAGGAGGAAATTGCTCGAAAACGAGAGAGCATTGCACCCATGTCACCCACAGCGAACTCCTGTCTGTTGGAGGAAAACTTTGATTTTTCAAGTTTGGACTATGAATCAGAAGGTTAGTAGCACAACTCTGGGCTGAACTATGAGAATCTGCTTTGTTCACTTTGCTTGTGGGGAGAGGGTAGATATCTGTATGTGATCACTATCTTAGTTTATAATAAAACAATTCTTAGAAACAGGTTCGTAAACAGAGCCCTGATCTGGCACTGTGAACTACTCAGGTAAACCCAAGTTCTCTTGCAGAGCCCCATTGATTATCAACTATCCGCACCTGCTCAGTACTAAAAAATATGCTATCATGGTCATAGTACATTGAGAAACACTGATAGAGATAATCTTAAACTGGGGTTCCGACCCAAAAGGGAGTTGCAAGGCTATTGTAAGGGGGTCGTGAGATCACAACAGTGTCGCTGGGGGAAGAGCAAGTTGCAGGGGATACAGTAGCTGCCACTGTCTGGCCACCCAGTTCTGAGGACAACCAGGGCCGGCTTTAGGAAGCGCGGGGCCCAATTTGAATACCCGGTGGTGGTCCAGGACTTCGGCAGCGGGTCCTTCACTCGCTCTGGGTCTTCTGTGGCACGGAAAGACCCACCACCGACGTGCCACCGAAGATCCAGACCGCTGCCAGCTGAGTAAAAAAAAATTAAAAAGGCGCCTAAGTTAGGTGCTCCTCTTTAGGGGGGGGGCCCTAAGAACGGGGCCCATTTCGGGGGAATCGGCCTAAAGCTGGCCCTGAAGACAGCACCACCACTAGCAGCAGCACGGAAGTAAGGGTGACAGTACCATACAATGCCACCCTTACTTCTGTACTGCTGCTGGCGGCGGCACTGTCTTCAGAGCTGGGCACCCAGCCAGCAGCTGCCACTCTCCAGCCACCCAGCTCTGAAGGCAGCACCACTGCTAGCAGCAGCGTAGACATAAGGGTGGCGATACCATGAGTATGTACAGTAATTTGCTATCACTTTTTTGGGGGGAGGGGGGCATCACAGCCTGAAATAATTTCAAAGGGAGGCCCAGCAAAAAAAGTTTGAGAAGCCTTGATCTATATACACAGAAAAGCAATAATAAAATACATGGAATCAACAAGAAAATTGCCTAATAAAATAACCTGTATAGAAAATGGGAGTGAGAAGAGTGAGAAGAGAACATGTGTTTTTTGACAATGTCTGTGTTTTCAAATATTTTGTTTCAGGTGATATACTAGATGATGAGGAAGATTATTTGGATGACATGCTGCCTCAGCACCCAGGAGCAGAGATGACAGAAGGTTTACCTGAGGGTCCTGAATATTTTACGGTTGTACCCACAGTAACTTCAAGCAAATCTCCACTGCTTACTGCAAGAAAGCCACATCCATATAAAGGTAAGTTACACGGCTTCTTTAAAGCAAGACCTTAAAGCTTGTTTCCTTATGCTTCTCTTGGCTGTTTGTTGTGTTCACATGTTCTCTATTGGCTTATACGTAGATTATAAACTTTGCAAGACAGGGACCAGATTTTTATTCTGGTTCATAGAGTACCTAGCACAGAGGGGCCCAGGATCCATGACTGGAGCCTCTGAATGCTACTGCCGTATAAAAAATAAACAAGTGATTAAGCTTAACCCTGCCTTTACTCTGTTCTGTTCAGGGCAGCGTAGTTGTACCTAAGAGAGGTGCATGTGTATACATATTATAAATCATAAGAAATAGCAGTAACTCTCCTTAGCTGTCTCGCATCACATAGCACCAGTGCACACAATACAGCGTTGTTCTTTATGTTCTTGTCAGTGAGGCCTCGTCCATGAAGTCAGTTGAAAGACTCCCATTGACTTCAATGAACTTTGGTTCAGGCCTTAAAACCATAGGCATTGTATGCAGTGAAATCTGAAATCTCCGGAAACTTGCCAGTGAATTACTTCAAACGAGTTCCTGTTCCCACCAAGACTAACAGTTTGCTTTACCCCTCTGTGCTCTGATTTTACTTATTTTTGGCAATATTGAGGTTCGGACATCCTCTGACTTAAACAAGGTCACTTTGAAAAACTTGCCAGTTGCTTAAAATTATTGTACAATGTTAATCTCATTATCCACAATGTTCCCTCTCCTTAGTATTGGGATTGCCTAAGGAATACTGCAGATACTGAGGAAACGTTGTATAGTTATCTCAGCAAATGGCAAGTTACCTTAGCAGGCAACCATGCTTAATACTACGATTTTCTCAAGGAGGTCACGGAATCTGTGACTTCTGAAGACCTCTATGACTTTAGCCCGCAGGCTTCATTTAAAATTCAATTAAAATGCAGAGCCCCCCAGATCAGTGGCCAGGACCCGGGCAGTGTGAGTGCCACTGAAAATTAGTTTGCATGCCACCTTCAGCACATGTGCCATAGGTTGCCTACCCCTGCCCCACAGCTTCTGGCCAGCTCCATGCTCTGGTGGTGGGGCCCTATAGCTCAGAGATGCAGGGGAGAGGGACCCTGGAGCTTCGAGCCATCATGGGTGGTGTGGGCTCCTGGAGCTCCTAGACAAGCCTCCGCAGCTCAGGGACGGTCATTTGCAACAAAGAAAAATTCACGGAAGCCTGTGACTTATCCCTGACTTTTATTAAAGATATCTGTGAAAAAATCTTATCCTTAACCATGCTCCAAGTCTGTTTGGTTTGTTTAAGTGATCAACTGTCTGTGTCATAAATGATGTGTATTTTTTCCCCTCATATTTTGTTGTAATATTATTATGCAAAGAGAATGTGAAGCTGTGAAAAGAGTTACATCAGTCTCAATTACATCAAAAGCTAGACTCACCCACAGTCATATCATTGTGGGTTGCAAGCTGGTCTGGCTTTAGCAGCTAAGCACAGTCAGAGTGGGCCAGAAGTTGGAAGGGAGGTTTCCATGGAACACCTCAGAGCAGCAGTCAGTGGTTCAATAGGCAGCTCTCTTTTCTTATAATCATTACTGAAACAATGCCCAGCATGGCATTATGTTGGGAGAGGTAGCAACTTTCCAGTGAGCTGTAAAATTGAGGTCCTGGTTACCTAATGATAACATGATTTTTTTTATTTATTTTTTTACACTAGCATCATTAACTGCAGTATCCTGACCTGTTCCAGCTTAGCTTTAGTTAGGCAGCTTGTAATTACCCATCTCTTGCTACCATTTCAAACTAGGTGCAGTACTCTTCGCTTCTTTTCCTAAACTGATGTGTAGTAATGTTGTGTGTTGTTAAAACAGTTGTACGTTCTGCCCAAGATGTGCACAAAACCAGCATTTTAAGTGTTTTTATTAAATAAAACTACCTTGAACGTGTTGCATACATAAGAAAAAAAAGTTTATCAAACCACATTTTAAGAGTAACGATTTATGAAACAAAGGAAGTATTATCTGTAGTTAATGAACTGAACTGATTGTGTCTGGTCACCATGTTCTTCTAGATATTAGAACTAGTAGACCTCATCCACTCTCACCTAGTTTTTATTTATAGATTGGAAGAGGAAAACAATCTAATTTTCAATTGCAATGGCAGATGACATGTTACTGGAAAATAACATAAGAATGCTTAGAAATGCCTAAAGTGAGAGAGTGACAGTACATGTTAAAGTAGGAGAGGGATGTGAATGGGGCACTAAACTTGAGCCATATCTTAAAAAGCTATCAGCCATATACTGTGGTCACACCTAGAAATCTCTCAGGCTATGTCTACCCTACGCACCTTTTAGCAACACATCTGTGCCGTTACAGCCGTGTCACTAAAAGGTGCACCGTGTAGCTGCTCTTTATCAGCAGGAGAGAGCTCTCCCGCCAACAAAATAAATCCACCCCCAATGAGAGCTGATAGCTTTGTTGGCAGGAGAGCTCTCCCGCTAACAAAGCACTGTCCACACCAGCACTTTTCATCAGTAAAACTTTTGTCATTTGGGGATGTGTTTTTTTCACCTCTGACACGACAAAAGTTTTACTGATGGAAGTGCAGTATAGACAAAGCCTCAGTTAACCAGCTCTTGTTTTCAAATCACAGGTGTGTGTCTCGTGACACTCTAGTCTTGATCCAGCTCTGCCATAATTCTCAAATGCAAAACTCTTCTGTTTGTTTTTTCCCTGAAATCTCTCCCTAGATGATGCTGACCTAGCTGAATTAAAGCAGGAGCTGGAAGTAGGTGGGGGGCTTCGCCATCGGTCTCCAAGCAGATCTCTGTCTGTTCCTGACAGGCCTCGCCCGACTCAGCCACCCCAGAGACCTCCCCCTCCAGGTAAGATTGCAGTTTCTTTTTAAAAGTTTTCCCATGTCAGCTGGACTCCATTGCCACCCTATTGTTTCTAGTAATAATGAACAGGTAAATACCTCCGCCTGTTTAAATCCCAATCACCTACTGTTTCAGTCAGGCACTTCTTTCCCTAAACTCTTGTGGTATTAATCAACTGCTGTGTTCCTCTCTAGTGGTGGCTGCAGTTCAGTGATGGGTGAAGTGCTTCTTTGAAATGGTTTGGGATGAAAGTCCTTTCTTCACTTTAGTGGAGTTATAATGGTTCGTGTGTGTTTCACATACACCCAACAGCAAAGGGGGAGAATTTACAAATAACTGGTGCTTTGGTACAGTAACAGACACCAGTGTTTATTCTCATTGTCTTTTCTTTTAAATACTCAAAGCATTTTCTTACAGTTTGTTTATTCGGTTTAATTTGTGATGAAATATTCCCTTTAAAAGCTTAAACAGAATATTTGTTCGTCTGATTTTTGTCCCTTTCCATTAGACAGTTACCTCACACAGAGCTGAGGATAAGAGCTGTTTTTCTTCATTTGATGGGTAGTTTGACCTCGGCCATGGCATCGGATCTCTGAGGGGGAAGTGATGGTGTTCAAAGCTCTACTAACTTAGATGCCAAAATGAGAGGCCAGTCATGTCAGATTGTTCAGATTCACTCATAGACTCTAAGATGAGAAGGGGCCATTACGATCTTCTGGTCTCAATTCCTGCATAAATCACAGGCATTAGACTTCCATGCAGCACATAATTTCTAGTTGCACTCTAGAGCATCTCTTTTAGAAATACATTCAGTTCTTCAGCATTTCTCTTTCCATTCTTATGTGCTTTGATCAGAAATGAATAGTTAACAATATTGCCCTTGAAATAGTCATAGCTGGGCTGCAGTATTAATGTCCAAGTTGAGATGATGATGATGATTATTAACAAACACTGCACAGGCTCTTGCATTTGAACACTCATTCTTATTCCCTTTGCAGCTGGAATATCTGTCAAAAAATCTCCATCCGCTGGTTCCCTCTCCTCAGGTGGCCACACCCTGTGCTCCATCCTGCAGACGGCAAAGCTTCTCCCAGGGGCGCCTCAGCAACCAGTGAGTCCCTCAGCACCATTGCGCCACACAATTCACTAAAAAGGGGACCAGGTGCTAATTAGAGTCTGAACTCATCAGCCAGCTGAGGTGATTTAAGTCAGGAGTGCTGAGCAAAGCAGTAAGGATACATTCACCCTGTAATTACCCAGCATCAGTAACTGTTGGGCATAATCAGAGCAGAGTATGTGTTATATACTCTTGCCTAGGTATATATAGACACAGGCAGAGTTACTTTAATAAATAATGGCCACCTCACAACTTGAAAATGAATAAACTACTGCTATTTAACCAATTTCCCCTTTAAACTTGTCAGCTTTGCCTGCCTGCTACATTCTAGATTTAGTTACTTTAGCTCTCTGCCAGTGGCTCTTTTTCAATCAATATTCAGCATCCTCTAGCCCAGTGTTTCTCAACGACTGGTCCATGGACTGGTGCCGGTCCCTGAGATCTCCCTGACACAGTTTAGGAAGGCAGACAGCTGGTCACTGGTATTAGAAAGATTGAAAAGGACTGCTCTAGACAGGCCCCAGGATCCATCTAAATCAGCCTACAGAGTGGCCACGCCATAGCTCCTGGTGTCCTTCCTCCATTTCCAGAGAGAGTATTATCTGCATAAAGCTCCCAAGCCTTAGAGGCAGGGATTCTGCACAGGAGTGAGCTGGAACTACAGAGTTAAAACAACTGCGTGAAGAACAACTTCCTTTTATTTGTTTTAAATCTGCTGCCCATTAATTTCATTTACCTACTCTTTTCCTACTCTGCTCACTCACCTACTCTTTTCCCCCTTTTATTGTTGTAAGCCTAAAGCCAGGACTGGAATAAGTAAGCCTTATAACGTCAAGCAGATCAAAACCACCACAGCTCAGGAAGCGGAGGAAGCTATTAGATGTCTGATGGAAGCAAAAGGAGGTAAGCAGAGTTTTCCAATGGAGTTTTAAAATCTCCAAATAAGAAAATGTAGGTTCATTTCATCCTCCCTGACCATAACCTAAATAAGACATGTATTTCCTTTAAAACATTCATATTAAACTTAATACTGCCTTATGGGGTCCTGCAAGATTTTTCTTTGAATGTTTTCTGTCAGCTTGGATAGCCTTTTTGTTTCAAGATTACTTAATTTCTGTCTTTTAAAAGGACCCCATGAAATTAAGTCATATTTTAAAATATGTCCTTGCAGTTCGTGTTACTAAGAAATCATAGATTATGGTACTCAGCTGTACTTTGAAAAAGACAGATGTCAGCTTCCTTCTTAACAGATCTGTTCCCCTTGTGACTCCAGAGGGGTAGCTGCTTGCTTTAGTAACAACAGTGTTCACTTCCTCATAAGAATGGCCGTACCGGGTCAGACCAAAGGTCCATCTAGCCCAGTATCTGTCTACCGACAGTGGCCAATGCCAGGTACCCCAGAGGGAGTGAACCTAACAGGCAATGATCAAGTGATCTCTCTCCTGCCATCTATCTCCATCCTCTGACGAACAGAGGGTAGGGACACCATTCCTTACCCATCCTGGCTAATAGCCATTTATGGACTTAACCACCAGCTAGCAGGGCAGAGCTACACAGCAACAGTAGAGTGAGCTGGATTCTAATCAGGCTCACACATCAGCAACAGAATTGTTAACTAAATTGCAAGTGCAGAGTCTTTATTGTTGATGAAGCATAAACCAGAAACAATTCAGCTTTACTCTCACGTCCCAGCCTAGGGCTGGCAATTAGGGGGGGGGGGGGGGGGAAAAAAAAGTCTTTTCATTTGTAAAACTGAGCAAATGTAATTTGGAATCATTGAGAGAGAATAACCCTGGAATACCACAATGCCATTTTTATATTTGCTCTTCAGAGCACATTTGAACATTAAAGGAGAAAGAATGGGTGAAATCAAGCTTACTTGCACTAGTTAATTACTGTTTACTTTTTATATTTCATGTGGCTTAGCTAAGAAGACTAGGCTGGTCAGTTTCATTTTAGGATTCTCAGGCTCTAGTAACACCTAGCTCTCCTACAGCACTTTTTATCCATAGAACCCAAAGTGTTTTACAAAGGAGATCAGTATCATTATCCCTATTTTACATATGGGGAACCCTGAGGCACAGAGGTTAAAGTGGCATGCCAAGGTCATCCAGCTGGCCAGTGGTAGAGTCTGGAATTTAACCCATCTCTCCTGAGTCCCCACCGTTGACCTATCAACTAGGTCACACACTAGCATAATGCTGCTGGGTTGGATTAGAAGTACTGCTGGCAAGGAGTATAACGAATATGCAATGACTAGTTTTCACAAAATTAAAGAAATTCTAATGATACTTTTTTGGTGAAATTCTGTATTTATTTCCAAAACCTTCATCTTCAGCCTGAACACTGTCCCTGTAAGGTAAAAAAAAAAAAAAAAGACAAAAGCATTTTGGAAAACAAGACCACGAAGGAAACAGGTTTTTTGAGGACGCTTCAGACAGATTCAAAGAATGGTTGTTTTTGCATTTCAGGAACACAAGAGGATGCTCTGAAGCCTGCTCCAGTAAGAACCCAAACATTCACTCAGCCTGACTCCCTTCCCAGCATCACAAAGTCAGCATCATTTCAGGGGTCACAACCAGGACCAATGCTCGTGCCCCATCGTCCTCCACCCAAAGTTCCGACCGTAAAGAAGCCAGTGCCCCTGCAAAGAACTGGAGTCAAATCAGAAAATGTAAGATAGCCACAGCAGAACACATCCAGCTATTCATTTTGCATAGTGTGTTTTAGCAGAGGGGGCAAGTGGTTAAACAATTCACATGAAATTCTGTCATCTGGCTCAAGCATCTGTTTGAGCTCTTTTGTCTCGGAAGTGTCATTGCAAATGGCAGCCACTGGGGCCTGTATGCACAGTAAATGAACATCAAGTAGAGGAAATCATTATCCCCCATCTAGACAAAGTTATCAGTAAACTTAGCTATTGGCATTCAGCTCTTTAACTTCCCTCTGTGATGGTCCATCCTCCTAGTGTTTTTCGCCCTTCTCTGAACTCCTAGCTTGCTACACCTTTCTGAATTGTCTAGAACTGAACACAGAATTCCAGATATTGTCTCACCAAATGTGCATCTCCTCCCTGACTTGTCTCTTATGCAACCTAAACTTGAGATAATTCATTGTGAACTTGAATCTGGTTTGATGACTACTCTCAACCTGTTTATTTCTGCGTTGTTGCTCTACTGATCACACTACATCACCACAGTGTAGGTTTCTTTCAGTAAAATCAGAAGGAAATAGTCTGCTAAAATGCTGAGAATTAGCCTCTTGGACAAATGCAGAAATCCCATTTTAATTGTTCTTAACTCCCTCCAAAGCCTTAGTTCAAACTGAAGTCAAAGTTGATTAGAAATTGTTTTTTAGATTTTTATTTTTTTTAAATATTGGCTTGCGACAACATTTGTTCCTTTTTTAGAGAAAAAAAACAAAATCCCCAAAGTCCATCCAACCAGTTTTGTTCGTATCTGCTAACAATTGCCCCTTCTGAACCGAGAATCTGCAGGTCAGGCTTTGAACCAAAAATAATGAATTTATGAATCACAAAGTTAGTTCAACAGAGTCACCAGGGCTCTTGGTGCCAACTACACTACTCCATTTAAACAGCACTTATTAACACTAACACAACATATCTAAAAACTCACAGGAGCAATGGCCTGCCACAACCAATAAATAGTAAAACAGGGTCTCCAGGGAGGCAGGAGCCCAGTGGTTAGAGTTCTAGTCAGACACTTGGCTCTGCCACAGACTTTGTGTGACCTTGGGCAAGTCGCACAGCCTCAGTTCCCCATCTGTCAAATGGGGATAGTAGTGCTTGCCTACCTCACAGCAGTGTTGTGAGGCTAAATACATTAAAGATTGTGGTGCTGATATAGTACAGTACAGTAATGGAGGCTATATAAGTACCATAGATATGCCCCTTCATATTCTTCCTCTGTGACAGCCTTTGCTAGACAGCTCTTCTCTTAAGGTCGGTCTTTAGGGTCTCCATCCTGCCTCACTCTGAAAGGGCACTTACTATATCCCCTGAGGCCGTTTGGTTTACTTCTCTACCTTTCTTTTTCCTTTGTGGTTCTTCAGACAGACATACTTATCACAAGTATATTATAAAGAGCATCATCCAAGTACTCCTGAAAGATCTCTAAATAGAAAGGCTGCTGTTATTTAACAGTATATGATATGAAAGTTCCTATACTAGTTTGTCCACAGCAGACTCAGAGTATTAGTCTGCACTAGAGGGGTGTAGATTCTAGCCCACATTAGCATTTTGTACACTAATTGGCCTGGGTGACCTAGCTAGCACACAGTGAAAGTTCCCCAGTGAATACTGACATAGTACTGTTTGAAATGGGACTACATTAACACACACTGGGGAGCGTCTAGTGTGCATCAGCAGAGTCCATATGGACCAGTTGCTGCACAACAACCTACTGTGCATTAAAATTTACAGCCTTCTGGTGCAGACTAATGTACAATGTAGACAAGTCCTAAAGTGATGTTTTCCCCCTATCTGGAAGTGAGTTTGGAAGTGAGCTCAGTACCTCAAAAAAACCTTTCCACCTCTTCCTCCCCACCTACTCCCCCTCCCCCCAAAAAAAGAGAGAGAGAGAAAGCATTTAGTCAAGTACAGGAGATTTAACAACATAGATCTCTAGACATAAATGAAAGTGGGATTGCCCTGTATTCAGTGTAGGATGCATTTTCTGAGCATATAAAAAGACTGGGTTGGCACCCTATTATAATAAGTGAGACTAGTCAGGAGTTCATGTGGTTTCACTCAGAAGTATTGAGAATAGGAGATCAGGAATAATAGTTACATTGAGCTAATTAGCTAGCACTAATTTAACCTGGGCCCAAAGTACATTAATCTATGGGCTGCTCAGGCAAGTGTGCCTGGTTACTGATCCTGGCCATGTAGTTTAAGCATACTGGCAAAAATCCAACAGGTCCAAAAATGACTTTTTCCTTCCCTTAACAGGGAGGGAGGAATCCATATGGCCAGGACTTTATAATGGCAGGGATGGTGACCGCCACGGCCCTAGTAACATGACAACACCTTTAAAAACAAATGCAATTTCACATTTTTTCCTGATTAACCCTTTCTGCTTAGAGAAGGTTTTTTTAAGTGGAATCTAAGGCATTAAGGAATAATGCAAAATTCCATATTATGATTCAAACTCTGGCCTCAGTAAGACACAAATGCACTTCTTGGGGTAGCTGAAGCTAATTGTCCTTTAGCCTCATGTATCACAAGGCACTCAAGGCTAATGTCCCATTAATGCAACCCCTGTCATCCCTTATCATAAGAGCGGCCATACCGGGTCAGACCAAAGGTCCATCTAGCCCAGTATCTGTCTACCGACAGTGGCCAATGCCAAGTGCCCCAGAGGGAGTGGACCTAACAGGCGATGATCAAGTGATCTCTCTCCTGCCATACATCCCCACCCTCTGATAAACAGAGGCTAGGGACACTGGTCCTTACCCATGAATTTATCCAGTTCTCTTTTAAATGCTGTTATAGTCCTAACTTTCACAACCTCCTCAGGCAAGGAGTTCCACAAGTTGACTGTGCGCTGTGTGAAGAAGAACTTCCTTTTATTTGTTTTAAACCTGCTGTCTATTATCGTTTCAGTATTATTACAGAAGCAGGAAAATGTAACAGTAAAAGAACTCCTCAGAATTGTACTGACTGGACGTTTGGCCCCAACGCATAATTCTAATGTGGAGAAGAAAATGGTCACACAGGGCTCTGTTTTTAACACAGGGAGTGAAGAGCCGGGCTGCTTTAAAGCTGTTATTCTCATGCCTTCACTTCCACTTGCTCGTCTCTCTCTTAGTAATTCCACCAACTTCTTTCAATAATGCACGCAGCACTACTCCCATCCTCTTTATTCCACCTATCGTTTACGCATTTTCCCATCTGGATGGGCAAAGCTAGTGCTGCGACCAAGTGTGAATCTAAAATGCTGCTCTGAACTCGTATTTCTTTTGTTCCCCTCTCTCAGTCTGTGTGTCCGGAAGAGCAGCTTGACCAGCAGCCTGTCCGCTTTCACATTGGACTGTCCGAGTCCTGCCCTGAAACCAGAGCCGTTACCAGTCCCACCAGGATCACCCCCATTCCTAAGCCAAGAACGACGATGCCTGGGAAAGCACCCGAGAGAAGCAGCAGCAGCAGCAACAGGCAGCCTCCCAGCCCAGGCACTTCAGAGGAAAGTGCGCTGCCTCTGCAGAACTCCTTTGCCCCAAAGGTTCCACCACGAAGGAAGAAGTCTGCTCCTGCTGCCCTTCACCAGCAGGTGCTTCAGAGCAGTAACAGTCTGCTTCTTAGTGGCTTAACATTCAATTCCAACAACAACAATAGTCCTTCTGAGTACCACCCTCCAATACAGGACTCTGACATCCTCCCCGTTTCTCACAGAGACTCCGATCTTTCAGCTCCCACACCCACTGCCAGCCCAGACAGCAGTGGCACTAAGCACTTGACACCAACTGCTGTGGACTTTATTGTTGACCTTCAAGGCCCTCCTGCCCCAGACATCCAGCAGCCACAGCTGTTAGACACCAATTCACTAACAGAGAGCGCCAATCTCTTGGACCTGGACACAGATGTTTCTTTTCCTTTTTCCATACCAGCAACAACTAACCCAACACACACTCTGAGATATTTGAAACTCCCCACCCCAAAAGATTTCAGTCACTGGGTTACATTTAGTGATGATGAAGACAATGGTACGTTATCAGATGGAGTCAGCAAACTGCTGGTCTTAGAGCAAAACAAAAATACCTGGATGGACACAAATGCTAACTTGGAGTTATGAGATTTTTTTTTTTTTCTCTACAGCAATCTAATTCTGATACAAGATAAAAATCTGCTTTGAATACAGAGTTGTACTAAGTGGGGCAAGGCCACATTTTATTTTTGGGTTTAAAAAAATACTAGTATGATCGGGGGGGGGGGGAGGAATACAAGACATCAGGCAAAACTGTACTACTTGCAAAAAAAATCTTTAGTCTAAATTATTTCCCTTTTTCTAATGCAACTGAAAAGTAAAGTGACAGTTCCGGTACAGAGTATTTTTTTTAAACGTATGTAATGATGTATGAAGACAATAAGAAAAAAGTTTATAGGTATAATTTATATTTCAAATAATTTCTAACACTTAAAATAAAGACTTGTCACATGGTAAAATTTACCCGCAGAACTACCGCAGTATAATTCTACTACTACACTAATGCGGAGGGAATAGTGTCCCCAGGAGGAATTATCCTGGAATAACTTTAGCAGTATAATTACACCACTAAAATTCTGATGGTAAATATGCTGTAGACAAGTCCTGTGCTGCATCTCTTTCATGTGATCTACAACTAGCTGCAGGTTCTGTAACCTCCTGGTACAAACCTGCTGGCTAAATTCCTCAATTCTTCGCCATTATTGTTAAGTAAGAAGGGTGGAGAGATGTTGGGTGGAGGATGTTATGGATTAGGTGCTCTCTATTTTGAGGAACATGCTTGTTTTTAATCTCAACCATGCAAATACACACAGATATGATGGGCTCTTTATCAGCGTGTGTGATACTAACAATGATACACTTATGAAAATTATTCTAGCAGCTCATGTTTTCTTTCAGTGCATCCTCTCCTCTACGTTCAGATTTAACTGGTTCTGTTCTGTTCAGTGCAACCTAATGCTAAACGACTTGCTATCCAGTTAAAAGGCACATGGACAATGACTGTCTGTAACTTTGGAAGGGACCATGCAGGCAACCTGCTAGTAAACATTCCAATTGTCTGCGTACTGTATGTATAGTCACTGATGGACGCCTGTAGAAGTACACTAGATGTTTGACCACTACTCCTACCTTTGCTCCCCTCTGTTTCTTTGCAAGGAAATAACATGTTCGTGGTTAGCTACTAATGCAATAATAAATGATGAGCAAAGGGCTGTCTGTATGTTTACATGAGTGCTACACTAGCCGGCCATATTCAGCATGAGCAAGAGTAGCAGAAGCGAGCCCTAGCATGGAAAGGTGGTTTACTAATTTCTACCCACTGATGGTAAAGATGTGTGCTGGCCCCTGGAGAGCGTACAGGTGCACCTTCCTTATTCACCTGTGCTGAACAGGTGTAAGGCAATTAAAGCACTATCCGCCATTTGGAAATGAACCTTTAGCACCTACATCGGGGACAGCAAATCTGAGAAACTGTGTGACAGCACCACTTGTCAAGAATTATATTCCATTAAGAAAATGGTAAAGGGAGACGGTTAACCTTTTATTTAAGGGAGCTACTCAAGGGGAAGTGAGAGGAAACCAGAAAATAAGGCTAGGAGCAAACTTGGAAGTGGAATGCTTTATGCAGATTTGTCTCCCCAGATACTGTCAGATCACTGAAGCAATGAATAGAATTAAAGGACATTGAGATTTCAGTGGGAGGGGGAAGATGGGGGTAGCAAAAATACCCTTTAAGAAAACACTATTACTTATGTGCAACTGTTTTGTAAAAGACAGGCTGTAAAACTAACTAATTCCAAGAGCATGAAAGAGTTTTGTCAAACTGACTCAGAATTCACCGTGGTCCTCTGCTTGTTAGGGTCAACTCTGTAGGAAAATACTGATATGACAGTGATGGGTGCTGTGTAACAGCACAGACCAGTATCAGTGGGTTGCAGCTACACCAACAGTGCATCTGAGATTAGGGTAACTAAAATGCACTCAGCTTTAGCTTATTCTATACAAGTCTTTGCAAACACTTGGAGGGTTTAATGCTATAGCCAACCTTATTTTTCTGTAATCACAATGGAAGCGTTAGAAAAGTCAAACCCCAGAAGAGCTAGATAGGGAATAACAACATATCATGATCCATGTTTCAGAAATAATAGTCTGGGGAAAGCATCTTGAACAGGGACCTTCCCTAGCTACTCTTCAAACAAATACAGATACTCTCCTGCAACTGCTACTTTACTTTCCTCCTCATATTTACCTAGCACTCTCGCAGGCATCATAAGCTACAGGACCAATGTTTCTAGTGGAACTATAGTGCAGTTAACATGCAATTCTCACAAAATGCTACAGCTGCTGTCAAGTTAGAACAGGCCATCATAGCAAAGTCACCTCTGCATTTGCCAACCACTATGGCATTTATGCTTTTCAAATGCCCAAGATTTAGCTAAAGGGAAGATAGTCTGGATTTCAAATGAGGCCTTTTTGTGTGCGCTAGCTACACATTACCTGTGGTAAATTTGTGAAGCATTTACATTGTCTATGGAAAGCAGGCAATTAAGTTATTACATGGATGTTTCAGTTCAAGCACCATAACTTATAAATGGAATGAAGCCCTTTTTTGGATAGAGAATTACTAAAATGATGCAAACATTTTTAAGCAATTGGTAAAGGTGAAAATCCAGGATCTTGTATTTAAACTAGACTTTTTGTGCTGAAGTTGTAAATAACATCAATTAAACGCCTTTTCTACAAATCTTAAATTGGTTTAATTCTCTTCTCCGTTGCCTAGGTAATTTGGGACGTCAGCCAGTTCAGTTCTATTACTATCCAGCCTTGCTCAAGCCACCTTATCGCTATTGCTGAATTCTAACCCAAAAAAGACATTCTATATATGAGCAATGCTGCCTTTATAGCTAAGCTCTTCGCTCTCCCACTCCACACACATTTCTTTAGTAGTAAAGAGGCTAGAGATAGTTTTAAAGTGTTCAGTTCCACAAAGGTGAGCCACTCTGAAGGGCTACTTAGTTCCTTGGCCCATCACAACCTCCTGGCCTCCTTTTAAAAAAAAAAAGGCAACAGTGGCTATTTATGGACACATTTCAGCATAAACAATTAAGGGTTGTAAAAAATCAAATGTTTAGTACAGTATCCAACATTCTGGGCAACAAAAATAATTCAACAGCCCTGGGACAGCTAATTTACGTTGATGAAAGAGTTAGCAGGAAAGCCAATTAAAGTGAATTTATACATGTCAATTACAAATTGTTTAATTACTCCACTTTTCTAAGTGGCCTTCAGCACGAACTATATCTTTTCTCTGTGTAAGCAAGTGGTGACCCACACATTAAAATTAGAATCCCTCCAGCAGGCAGGCTTCATACAATCAGCAACTGCATATACCATTCTATCAAAACAAGTCAAGGAGAAAGAACAAGCTGATTGAAAAAGTGGATGATGAACTTGACATGGCAACTAACCTGGTTCAGATGATCCCCGAACAAGCCAATCTTCGAGGTAAGGAAAACATGGATCCCATTCTTCCTTAAACAGGCTGCCACACATTTAGTGAGCACATGAGGAGCTGCTGAGTGGCCAGAAGAGAACCGTATCCTAGTAATGGCAGTCCGCTATGTCAAAACTGAGGAATTTCCTGTGGCTGGGGCACCACCATGGAAGTATCCATCTGGAAAAATCAAGGGCAACAAACCAACCTTGTGATCGAGGGAGGGGAGGCTCAATGCTTCAGTAACCACATAGACTCTCGCGTGATGAATTTGTTGTGAGAATAAATGTCCAGTATGGGTCTCAGCCCTCCCTTGGGCTTGGGGATCAGAAAATAGCAGAAATAAAAACCCACCCTTGAAATGGTAGAGGTCCTTCATCTATAGCACGCAGAGCCCAAACTTCCTGGAGGTGCACAGCTGCATGAGATTGGTCCCTGAAAAGGGATGAGAAAGGAGAGTGAGAAGGGACAAAACAGAATTCGATCAAATATCCCAGCCCCACAGTACTTAGAACCCACTTCTCTAAGGTTCTTCTTCAAGTGATTGCTCATGTGTATTCCACAGTAGGTGTGCATGCTCGCCACATGCACCCGTGCCGGAAGTTTTTCCCCTAGCGGTACCCATAGGGAGGGAGCACCCCCCGGGACCCTTGGAGTGGCGCCTGCCTGGCATGGTATAAGGGGAGCTGCGCACTTCCCCCACCCTCAGTTCCGTCTTGCTGCCAGTGAAGGTGCGTTGGAACTCCTTAGTTCCAGCCTTGCTGCAGCTTGTCCCCAGAACTGTTCGTTCAGTAGCACCTGTAGTCAGTTTAGTTTTCAGGGGCCGAGCATGCCTCGTGCCCCAGGATTTAAGTCGTGTGGCTCCTGTAGGCGTTCTGTGCCAAGGAGTGACCCACACAGACTGCGCTGCTTGGGAGAAACTCATATCAGTGAAAGGTGCAAGATCTGCAAGTCATTCAAGCCCCAGACTAAAAAAAGAAAGGGACCATTAGACTCCAGGCCATCCTGATGGAGTCAGAACTGGCCCCGACAACAGCACACCACTCTGATCCAGTATCTGGCACCGCATTGTCAGTATGCGGTGACCTTCCGGTACCTTCGACTAGTCGGCACCGCTCCCCTCCCACAGGGCATGTCAAGAGGACCGGAAAAACTCCCTCTTCGCAACAGTACTGAGGAAAGTCTGGGACAGAGGCTAGGCCCATGTCGGGTAGTCCTCGGGCCCCATCGGGCCCTAGGCCTCCGACTCACGCAGAGTAGCCCAGCTCCTTCGGAGCAGGCCTCTTCGCATGTCCAGATGCCATCTACACCCGAAGCCCTCCAGGCGACTAAGGACATCATGTCCATGCCGGTGCCGGGAGCGCCGCTGATGTCGGTCCCACGCTCCAGAGGCAAGCCGCCACTGGGATCGCCGCAGTCACCACCGTTCTGGTACCAGTCTCGGTCAAGGGAACGTTCCCAACACCGCTCACTGCCCAGTGACCCTTCAGTGCACAGTCCATGTGGATCGCCCTTGACACTGGCTAGACTGTCTGGATGGGTGCCATCCGATCAGGACTTCCGGCACCACTCATCTTCACGGAGTGAGCACAGACAGGACCATGGCAGACGTCGCCAATGGTCCTCGTCTTGAAGGCAGTACCGCAGTTGGTTGCTGCATGACTGTTGACACTGTTCCCGCTTGGAATCCCACTCAAAGTCTCTACCAAGGCACCATAGCTCCAGGCAGCGATCGCCAGCTCCTCGTCATCATGGGTCCGCCCGTCGAGACAGCTCATAGAGCAGCTACTACCGTTGGTGCCATTCTCCCACCTCGAGGTTGCGGTCCCATGGTCGACGTAGCTCCCGGCACCACTGCCACTCCCAGTCCAGAGGCAGCAGCGTGTCATACGCCAGCCCGACCTCCGCTCACAGTCACCTGCGTACAGGCCAAGCGAGCCAGCCTGATCGACCGGCCCCATCGGTGCCGCAGCAAGTGCAGTGGCACCGTGCTTCGTGGCTGGCCCAGTGGTACCCGGTGGGGGCTTGCTTGGCGGCCAGGGCATCAGGAGCACCATCAGCCTCCATCCCTAGATCACCAAGGAAAGAGTTGACAGGACCCGCTTCCTCGGTGCCGTGCCCAGAGTCCGACCAGGTGGTGGATCCTCCGGTGCTGGCCAAAATCCGAAACACCACACCGCCCTCCTCACCCCGTCTGGAGGAGCTCAATACTACCGGGCCCATCAAGAATTACTAAAAAGGGTGGCAGCGAGCCTCCATCCCCAGGCAGAGAAAATGGAGGAGCCCTCAGACTCTCTGTTCAATGTTCTGTCTCCCTCGGCACTGGACAGGGTGGCCTTGCCGCTCCATGAAGGGGCGGTGAAAATTTCACGTGCCCTGTGGCAAACACTAGCCTCGTTGGCTCAATATATCAATACATTCCATTTAGCAGATTATTCAAGTTTAATATATTTTTTCAAGAGATATAGTACAATTAAAAAAAAACAACACATTTCATTACTATCTCCCAAACACAAAGTTACTGCATAACCGACATATTAAAGTTACACATGAATACATTTGTTAGTTGCAAAAAATTGAAAGTTGCTTCAAGAATTCCAGTTACTGTAGCTCATACAGATTTATTGTACAAGGCATTACAAAAGACTCTTGTTGATCTGACTCCGTTAGCCAAAAAATGTCTTTTTACTCAAAAATGGGTTGTATCACCCTATTTGCATGTTTTACAATGCGAAGTTCTCAGCTTATCCAAAACCCTGTGTATCCCAATAAATTCCACACATCCTGTTCCACCTGGATAAACAGGGTTCTCCTATATCTGAGCACAGCAGGAGTAGGATAAACTGGTTTTAAAATTACTACAGTCTCAAACTATATTTTCAGTTTGAAATAGTGGCAGCCAAAATTCTTACATGTGGTTTGATCCAAAAGAAAGCATGCCTGGCCTTCAGTACTGCTCTGGGTTCTGTATTTCCCAGCACAGGTCATCCTACATGGGAGTGCTCTAGAGTTGGACTAGTAGGGATGGTCTCAGTATTCTAAGTCACCACCAATACACTCATGCTAATACAAGCTACTATGGGACTTCTGAGCTTCATATCATCTTATTGTGCTTTTTACCCTCATCACTGTACAATCATATTAAAGAAGTCCTGAAACAGTTTCCAGTGGTTCCCCTATGATCATGAACAAAGGCCTTAGTTGATAAATGACTAGCTAGGAAAATCCAGGACTAGTAAGGTGATTTGCTTGGGTGACAGTGAGGGTCAGATGGTCTATCAGGGATTCTGTGGCTGTGGATTTCAACATTTCTTGGCCACGAGATCAGTATTAGTCCTTTGCTAAATCAAACCCATAACTAAGCTGCTCTTAATTAGGTTTGGAATCATTTATGGCTTTAAGAAAGGTGGCTGAACACTGCTACCCTTGTTCTATAAAATATTTCTCATCAATGCTGTTAACCAGATCATTCTGGGCCTTAGCAAAAAATAATAATAATAATAATACAGTGAAACACTCCACATAATTATTTAAGAAACTGTTGCTGTTTTTCCTCCATGTACAGCAATAAATTAGCTTAGCGCCCCCCAAATATAAAACGTGCTAATGGAGCCCTGGGAACTCCTTTATGTTTTCTGCCTTAGCCTCCCACTCCCTTCCCTGCAAATTCCAAAGCCTCACATAGCCACTGTCTTTCTTGTGAAGGACTACACAAGTTTCCCTGTTTTTGAGCCTCATCAACACCATTCTTAAATCAGCGGAGAGCTTCTTATTGAGCAACAGGCACCACTCCGCCAAGAGTTAAGTGTGCTGCCTTTTCAGCACTCCCACAGTAGGCAGCAAGAAATCAGCACAAAGGTCCCCTACCCAGATCTTGTGTATGACAGAACAGAGAACTAGGTCAAAAACTTCTCACACTAAGGCTCTTTTTCCATGATCTTGAAGCCCAGCGCTGACAGAATTAAAATGAAACAGAACAAGAATGTATTTATCTTTTTGCTTAAAACTAAATTAAACTGCCACTGTCTCCTTTACATAGGATACCATACCAGAGATCAAAAGATTAGGTGATGCTTCTCTTTCTCACACAGCACTCTGTTTCCTGCATTTGTTATCAATTGATGCCAACTGGTAAAAAGTGAATTAAACTAGAAGAATGTCTGGGCCTATTAAACAGAAAGGCAAGCAGCATAAATTAGTCCATCAATCAAAACAATATCTTGAATCATTCACATATGTTCTTAATAGGTTTCAAACTCCTAAATGTGGATAGCAGATGTGTACTTTTAGACAGCCATTTGTTTCCCTATGTTATTATAGAAACAGGTCATCCTCTGGGTTTATTGGTTTTGGTCCTTAGTGTACCATATATGTACATTCATCTCAATCACAGCAACCTTTCTTGGCTAAGAAGTGAACCATGGGACACCCTTCATAGCCCATCCATGGTGCTCCCGAAGAGTAGCTACAGGATACCTTTCCTCCACTGCACTCCCATCGCCTACTGGTCAAATCATCAGAGCAATTACATACATGTAGTCAATAAGTCAAAGTGAATCACATCAGACTTTGACCTTTCATTGCCAGATTTCTGGGGCTGTGGTTGTTTGCATATATTTTGAATGCATTTCAGACGTAGACAATGTAGATTCCCAAGCAGAAGATACATTCAAAGCCACTTGGACAGCTGATTTTATTATTAATATTGTGTCTGTAGTTCTGGAGGGCTGCCAACAGTTTTAGTGGAAAGACTTTGTTGCATTACACCAAATGGGAGAGAGAAGCAAGCAAGGATGATAAAGACTCAACTTCCCAGTTCTCTTGCTAAAGCATCTTGAATAAACTTTACAGTACGTTGGTATAGAAAAGTATCTTTTTTCTTTGGCTTGCAAATATTCAGATGATTAACCTCCACTGGAATTAGGTCTCCGATGCCTAAATCTGGAGGAGGAAAAAAAACCAAAATAGTGTAGATTAAGAAAAAGCTCTTGCATTAACAATTGAAGTCACCCAAACCCAACCCCTCCATAGCTGCTATTTATTAATTTTGTCTTACATTATTAGGTTGTTTTTAAATGTGCTGAAAGCGTTATCAACACAGTGACATATTGCATAAATAGATGCAGCTTTAGACTGATTCTACAAAGGAATCCACTTAGACCGAGAAGTTCCATTGACTTCAGTGGGATTCCACAAATATGTACGTGTCTGCCCATATGGATCCCTTTGCAGGATCAGGGCTTTAGAAAACTTCTTCCTTCCCATATAATTTTCCCTTATTGACTAGTCACCAGCACCCAGCTTACTCAATAAAGAGAACATTACTAACAGGTTTTATCTAGCGAACACATCATTTAAGGTCAAAGACTGAAATCCTGCCTATTAAACTCAATGGGAGCCTTGTCATTGGGTTAAATCCTGGCCCTGTTGAAGTCAAAATATCTGCATTTTGAAGAAGTCTAAAAGACTGCAGAAGGTTTTTAGTCATAATTAAATTCATCCATAGTGTAATGAACTCTTATAAAAATTGTGATTTTAGAATTTAAAAGTGGGCTGGATTGGACAGGGAAAGGGAAAACCCATCACTTAAGTGTATAATATAGGTGCCCTACTCCCAGCAAATTTAGTTACACTGAGACTAGTCATGGTGTTTGGGTATTCCTGATAGCTAATCCTGATCGCTTCAATGAAAGTTCTAGTTAAGGTTATGCTGACTCTTCTGTTCTAACCCCATGTGCATTATGTTAACAACTTTCTGAGCAATTCTTTGTTTTGCCTGAAGTTTTCCATATTTGGTCATCCAAAAGGATGCTACAGTAGTGTAGTAGGTCTGTGTGAGAGACTGAGCATTGAACCAAATGGAGAATGTTGGCCATCTGCAGGGGCGGCTCTAGGCATTTAGCCCCCCAAGCACGCCAGGCAGGCTGCCTTCAGCGGCTTCCCTGCGGAGGGTCCGCTGGTCCTGGGCTTCCTGCGGGAGGTCCGCGGAAGCCATGGGACCAGCGGACCCTCGGCAGGCAAGCCGCCCAAGGCAGCCTGCCTGCCGCCCTCACGGCGACCGGCAGAGCGCCCCCAGTGGCTTGCCACCCCAAGCATGCGCTTGGCATGCTGATGCCTGGAGCCACCCTGGCCATGTGAACACCATGAGGTCTCTACTGTAAGAGTTTGACTGCAGTGATTTCCCCCACCTTTAAAATAAGGAGAGGACCATGTTAGATGCATAAGAACAACCTTTGCCACACTGCTCTATAAGTAATATGCTCAGATTTGCACTGAATTCTCACTGATTTCAATAGGAGGGTTACATGTTTGTACTTAGAAATGTATCCAAGGTCAAAATCTGGTCAAAAGTTTAAACAAAAGAAGCCATCAATGGTTTTTCAAACAATATCTCCTATTTATTTATCTTTCCAGATATTTCTATTACAGTATCTGCATTGCCTATCCCCCTACATCAATACGCAAAAAAAGTAAAGAGCTAATTGACATACTGGCTGAGTCCACAGGTACCACATGAAGTTTTATCATGCTACCTATATGCGTTGGTAAGGTTTCTGCAAAACTCAAGACTGGAAATTTCTTATCCTTGGCAAATGAAAGAAAATCATCATTCAGTTCTTTAAGGGCAGGAGAATCTGAAGGAGGAGAAAAAGAAATACTGTATATTGTGTAAATTGTGTTAACTCATTTTCAGAAAATAAAAACTTATCTACAATATTTTATCTTGTAAGAAATGCTTTGGCAAAATTATAACTCCAGTAAAAACAGCAGCACATCCATCGTAAGACCCTGTTTTCAGGGGTTTGACAGCAGCCTAGAATATGCCATGCTAACTTTGTCATTTAATCCTACACAGCCTGGGATTTGATTACAAGGTATGCTACAGAGGAGTCACATACTACATTATTACATTTCTGAACAGCCGAGACTTTTCTGTAAACTTGCCCACAGCTTTATCCTCTTCTACAAACATTTAAGTACAGCAGTTATTCTGTCAATTTAACTGACAGCCTTAGAAAGATAAAAAGGGGTTTTGCTGTTTTTGTCTTGCATTTTCAGATGGAGTGACAAAAATCAAACAGATAAACTCCTATGCTAAATGGCTACAAAGTGAGCATACCTGTGCTGAGTTCCTTAACCTCCACAGAAGGAAAGAGAAGATATCTAGCATTCATTGAGTATTCAGCCAGCTGGGAGCCATGGTGAGGTACACTATAAAATATGATTCCTCGGGTGTTGTTTACAATTTTATCCATTTCTGGGTTCTTGGAAGCATCCACCAACATCTTTTTAACTAGAAGACCTGGCAACAAAAATATTAATTTATGCAGGGAACTAAAGAACTGCGAGAATAATGTTCATATTACAATACATACAAATCAGACCATCATATTCTTTCCTCAACTAATTAGGTCTACTCTTCTACTTTGAAAAATATGTAAAAGTAGAAAACTATAATGGAGGCAGGAAATGTAAACTGTTACTATTTGGTGTCAAATCCAATATTCCAAACTTACTTGGGTTTCCTTTAAACTCTACCAGGGATGTTCACTAAAGATCCATCATGGAGACAATGTAGCCTCCAGGTTCCCAATTACAATCTCAGCTAAATCATTCATTGATTCTGTGTCCTTCCCCAACATAGCACAAAGAGATAACAATATAGTTCATTAATAAATAAATAATTTGAGATATACTTATCTTATAGAACTGGAAGGGACCCTGAAAGGTCATTGAGTCCAGCCCCCTGCCTTCACTAGCAGGATCAAGTACTGATTTTGCCCCAGATCCCTAAGTGGCCCCCTCAAGGATTGAGCTCACAACCCTGGATTTAGCAGGCCAATGCTCAAACCACTGAGCTATCCCCCCCAATAAATTGTTTATGCAATGCAGTATAGTTAATAAAGTTTTATATTTTTCAGACCACATTTTGCAAAACTTTTGGGGTGATCAAGTTTGATCTGAAACGTGGTTGTTCAGGCTAATTTAGCTACTCATTTTAAAGCATAATGGCCAATAATACATAGCTGATCTGTACAGCATAAACAAAGTACTTACCTCCCATGCTATGTGATACCCATACCAGAGGTCTGTCTCCAATACCAGCAGCTCTAAGCTTGTTAAGAAGCTCATTGCTCCTATAAGCAATAGATTTCCTGCAGAAGAAAAAGAGATGCAAGGCAGAAGGCAAACATACTAAAGGGCAGTCTCGTGCTGGAGTGGAGTTTCAGTACATCAGTATTATGAAAAGGGATTTAGATAGATAACTCATGTTGGACCTGATCATGCAAGTTACTGAACACAATCAGCTATTACCAACTTCATTGGGAACTGAGGACGCCAAACACCTTGTAAGACTGGGTCCACTAGGAACAACAGGAGCTCAGGAACAGAGATAACTAATATTTTCTAGAAGCACTGGTGTTTTCCTTTAGTTTTGGGCTTTAGGATTAGCTCTAAGTGTCTCGTTATGCTTTGGGATTTTAAACAGCTTGGTTTCCATATAAAAATATTTTTCTTTTCAAAGCATCAGAGTGTAATAAATTCTATTCTCTTGTGAAGCAAACAGTGTCTGACAAGCAAATACTTTGCTAAATTGTGCTTAAAGTATGGAGCAACACACTGAGAATGTTCAAGCTGAATCCAGGGCTCTGAATAAATAAGTCTGTGATTTACCTATGATTTCTAAAATAATACCTACTGATACTTCGTTCTTCTATTACACCTTCCAGCCAATAATCTCAGAGTTAAGAGTGGTAAAGCATAATCATCTCCATTTTGAAGATGGAGAACTTGAGGTACAGAAAAGGTAAATGACTTGCCAAAGGTCAACAAGTCTGTAGAAGAGTAGGAACATATATTGATTCCCAGTCCCATGCTTTGAACCATATCACCTCCCTTCCTCACAGCAAAAGTAAAGTTGAACACAGAGGACCATAGGACAAGATGAGAACTCAGAGAATTGAATGAGCAGCAGAAATATCAGGATACTGCGATATTACAGTGCAAAAATCTAAACAGCAGCCACATTTAAAAAGCCTTGTATAATCAGTTCTCAGAATGGATGTTAAAGATCACTCTGCTGTAGTACCTGTGAAAAGAGATTCAAATATGTCTTTTCAACTGAACTAAATCTTTAAGACAGCTGCAGGGATTTGCTCCTTCTGAGAATCGGGTCCAAAATGGCATGTGGGATTTCACAGCTCCGTGGGACTGTTGTCCCACGTGTTCATGACGCTTTAAAATGACAGCACTATAAGCTCACTTTTAAAAGGTCAGCTAGTGTATCTATGAATAATAATGCAAGGGTTATGATTCTACTGCTGCATCTTTCTTGACACACTTGAGGAATCCTCCTTCATACCTTTTATTTTTCAGCACCCATATGGAACTGCAAAATGACCAAATACAGTATGCTCAGGTGATCTTTATTCTGAGGACAAAAATTACTATAATATACATTGAGAAATATATTTTTTCCTTTTTCTAACTCCTTTCCACTTCCATAACTCTGGTTGGACACAGTAAGAAACAGGAGTACCTGTCTACATGTATTTTTGCTGTTATTAAACTGTATTGTTTTGTTTCTACTCATTTCAAAGACGTGCGTGAGATGGTTATTGTTTCCCTAATGGAGTGGATTACATATGCTTCCTTTATTGGAATAATTGTATCAATTTGCTAAATACCAAGAAATAGAAGGAACAAGGAGTGGGGAAAGAAAACAATAAGAATTGTGCCCTCTAATTTTCTATATTGTGATTAAAGTTTTCCCCTACTATGTAATATAAATCCTTTGGGCCCTTATCCAGTAAACACTTAATTTTAAGCACAGGAGTAGTCCTTGAGGCTACTCACCTGCTTCAAATTGAGCTCATGCATAGATGTTTGTAGGATTGAGACCTAGGGCTTCCTCCAAAGTCCATTAAAGTCAATGGAGAGGCTCCTGTTGACTTCAGTGGGCTTTGGAACATACCCCTAGTCTGTTCTACTATTTTTTCCTTTTAGAAAACCCTGTTGAGTTGGAGGTGCTGTTGTTCAAATGAGACGTATAACAGAAATCCTCATCACTTGTGGTCAATAAAGATCCCACACCACTTTTGGCAAACATGTCCTGACAAATACCAACTTGAGTTTCAGCTGAATATGGTCTCCTTTACTTCCTGTCCAAAACTATTATACAGCTACTATATTTTATCTGCAACAGAATAGTATCTCTCTCTTTTCAGGGATTTATAATCTTGAATAAAAGTGATCTCCAGGCCAAAACTAGGCATATAAAGTCTTAATCTGAAGATTGTTTTGTAGTGCACTGGAGAATTGTTTGTCTGAAGTTAAGAAATCCCCCACCCCACAAAGAATCTATTCAGGCCAGTCTCTAGAGTTCTTCACACATTTCTCCTTAATGCAAAGCTGAATGAACCACAAGAATTTAGAGAGACACCACAAGCACCTACTCGGGCAGTATGGAAGCATCTACTCAGTTGCTGAGGAACAGGTGGTAAGAAGTTTCTCCAAACCAAAATCTCCTCCACAGCAGCACATGACAGGAAAAATAAGATCACTTGCTCCTGACTATAGGATCCTATATATATCAATAGTATAGCTTTCTGTCTCCTCCCTAAATTACATGCACTTCATTTGTTACCTGTGGTCCTCAGTAGGACACTTTGTTTTCCAATCACTCAGGTGGGTATCATACTCCACAGATACAATTCTAAGCGAAGGACAGTCTGAGGCTAGCCAAGTCTAAAATATAAAATCAAAACAAAGGCACACACTTGAATTTACACTACACCAATTGGTTCTCATACATCAACATCAAGACCAGCAATCTGCTGTAAGAATTATAGTTAATTAGAAGAAAAATAAAAATACTTATTAAATGTAAAGTGCTGTTTTGGACAGAAAACTGACTGAAATGTAAAAATGATACCCTTCTGAAAATATTTGCTGCTGGTGTTCCTTTAAGTCCTAGCTGCTTACTTTAAACGACAAAACAGTTTTTACTACTGTTAGCACATCACAAAGCCACCAAAGCTATGGGAGAGTGAGCTGGATTCTGTTTTGACTCATGCAATACTGACAAAAAAGTCCACTAAATTCTGATTGCAGAAACAATTATTATGGATAATGTTTTAACAGGCAACTTGACTTTAAAGATCTCAGGCTGTGTTTGCAGGACTGGCAGTTCGATAAATCACCTTTTGAGTTTAAAATTAAAGCTTTTCTTTAATTTTCCAAGTGCTTTACAAACAATGGCAAAGCTTCACAAAGCTGACTTCAGTGGATGGTATCAGGGATGAAGACTGACCATTAACATCCTCATAACACCTCTTTGAAGTGCATGAGAATTAGGGCTTGTCTACACTGGCAATTAACAGTGCTGCAACTTTCCTGCTCAGGGGTGTGAAAAAACACCCCTCCGAGCGCAGCAAGTTGCAGCGCTGTAAAGCGGCAGTGTAAACAGTGCCCCAGCGCTGGGAGCTACACCCCTCTTTGAGGTGTTTTGTTTTGTTTTGTTTTTTTAAAGAGTGCTGGGAGAGTTTTTTTTTTCGTAGATTCATTCATAGACTCTAGGACTTGGAGGGACCTCGAGAGGTCACCGAGTCCAGTCCCCTGCCCTCATGGCAGGACCAAATACGGCCTAGACCATCCCTGATAGACATTTATCTAACCTACTGTTAAATATCTCCAGAGATGGAGATTCCACAACCTCCCTAGGCAATTTATTCCAGAGTTTAACCACCCTGACAGTTAGGAACTTTTTCCTAACGTCCAACCTAAACCTCCCTTGCTGCAGTTTAAGACCATTGCTTCTTGTTCTATCCTTAGAGGCTAAGATGAACATGTTTTCTCCCTCCTCCTTATGACACCCTTTTAGATACCTGAAAATTGCTATCATGTCCCCTCTCAGTCTTCTCTTTTCCAAAGTAAACAAACCCAGTGCTTTCAGCCTTCCTTCATAGGTCATGTTCTCAAGACCTTTAATCATTTTTGTTGCTCTTACCACACAAGGCACGTTAAAGCGCTGCCAGTGTAGACTAGCCCTTACTCTTTTATAGACTGGAAAACAGGTATGCAGATTAAGGAAATCGCCCAAAGCCACAAAGGGAGAGAGTGAGTGCCAGAGCTGGAATCAGTACTTAGGCTTCTGGCTCCCTCTCCTGTGTGACATGGAAAATCAATTAGATTAAAAATGGAACCCTGAACTACCATTTTTACAAAGTTACTTTTCTGATTACATTTTGATATAAAATACACCAAACAAAATTTCTTTAAGGCCCTTGTTACTGATTCACTGATAAAACTTCAACAGTAAACACTACAAAGCTTTAGTTAATCAGCAATCTGTTTCTTTATAAAAAAATATAGTATACGTGAAAAAATCCGGAATTTTGTGGACTTTTTTGGTCTCTGAATAGCAAATAAAAAAGACAAGAAGGGTGAACAGATATCTACTAGGCAACCAAATTCTAGCCCAATCTAAGAGGAATAATAGAAAGATGTGGAGGATACGGTGTCCTCTTATTGGAGGAAACAATTATATCAAAGGGGCTAACATTAGCTGGGAAATCCCACCCCAAGAACAATCTGTTCAGAAATGCAACTTGTTGACAAACATTCACTAGTAAGTAAGACAAAGCTACTTGCAGAATCTGATTAGAAGTAATCTAGATTAAAACCAGGCAGTTGCTAAAATTGTAAGAACGGCTATACTGGGTCAGACCAATAGTCCTTCTCGCCCAGTATCCTGTCTTCCGACAGTGGCCAATGTCAGGTGCTTCAGAGGGAATGAACAGAACAGGTAATCATCAAGTGATCCATCCCGTCGCCCATTCCCAGCTTCTGGCAAACAGAGGCTGGGGACACCACCCCTGGCCAATTTGGCTAATAGCCATTGATTGACCTGTCCTCCATGAACTTATCTTGTTCTTTTTTTTAACCCTGTTACAGTCTTGGCTTTCATGACATCCTCTGGCAAAGAGTTCCACAGGTTGACTGTGTGTTGTGTGATTTTAGGTCTCTTCCATTTTCCTCTCCACAATGCTCACTGAAGAGGAACAATAATCTGATTGGAGTTAGTTATTGTCTCCCTACCTTTGGCCAGCATTCACTGTAAACCTCTTCCCCTTCGAAAGCCTTTACATCCAAAGGCTGATTTATGTCTTGTTGTCGCCAGGTTTTAAATGCTGCTCCCAAAAGACCATGAATAAAAAGGACGTCTGCTTTAATAGGCTGACTGATATTGGAAAGAATTTTAAAAAGAAGTAGGGTACATATTTTAATACATTAAAATTAACATTTACATAAACCATTTCATCCTGAACCACCCCAAAGTGCATTTTAAAAAATAAAACCTGCACAATATATCTATGTTACGGAGATCATCAAGCGTAGTATACACAATAAAATGTAAACAGAAGAACCACACAGAATACAGTGGGCTAGGGAAAGGGGAGGCAGTTCAAGTGGTCCATACAGGATAACATTAAATGCATACAAGCTGTCTGCAGTAGGACTGCTGCTACTGGAAGTATGCAGACCCGATAAGAGGCTAGTGCAGGGGTCAGCAACCTTTCGGAAGTGCTGTGCCGAGTCTTCATTTATTCACTCTAATTTAAGGTTTCACGTGCCGGTAATACATTTTAACGTTTTTAGAAGGTCTCTTTTTCTAAGTCTATAATATATAACTAAACTATTGTTGTATGTAAAGTAAATAAGTTTTTAAAAATATTTAAGAAGCTTCTTTTAAAATTAAATTAAAATGCAGAGCCCTTCCAGACCAGTGGCCAGGACCCGGGTAGTGTGAGTGCCACTGAAAATCAGCTCGCATGCCGCTTTCGGCACCCGTGCCATAGGTTGCCTACCCCGGGCTACTGGCACATCAATGGATCACAAACAGATAAATTTTCAACTTATAAAATGGCTGGAAAACTGAATCAACACCATTCCCTTCATGCTGCATCCAAGGATCAGAGAAATTCCCATGGAATGTTCACCATGCCGGAACACTGTGAGTAATGCAATTATGTGATTTACTAAGGAACAAGGGGCGGGAAGGGGAACCTAAACCCATGACAATACCACTTACCCTGCAAGACACATGCAGGAATATTAAATGAGGGAGGAACCCATAGCCAATAAGGGAAGTACCCTGAGGCTCATTGCTGAATCTCACTACTGCAATAAGAAAGTTTCCCTTTGCTAACTCCAATTTACACCCAAGAAACTGAAGGACAGAGATATCCCTGGTACTACACTGAGGCACTGTAATAGATTTTGCCACTATCAAGGTGGCAGAGGGTATCTGTCCCTTCCAGATACCCAAAAGGAGCTGGTCACCAAGTGGGCCAAAGAGTATTTTACTGCTATGCATGGAGACAGTAAAATCTCTACAAATTTTGCAAGAGCAACTCAAAAATGAAACGACCTTTAAGATGATACTTCATATACAGCACCATCTGAACTATGCCTGTACAGGGACGGTAATAGGAAATGGAACATCATAGTACCTTACCCTCTGTAATAAAAAATGCCAGTCTCTTTGCCCAATTAAAATCTAAATCAGGATTTCTATTCATACAATCCAACAGAACCTTCCATGTGGCCTGTGCAATGGCATTAATATAAGGAGCAGTTACTGCTAGTTGACACCTGCTTCTCCTCATCTTCAGCTGCACAAGCACAATTAATTGTTTTACTAACAATACTCTAGGGGATTTCCTGCAATTAGTTTCCTGCATTTTTGCCAAATATTCCCTGCTTTCAAAAGAACAATTATCGACATGGTGCTAGCATCCCAACAGGGCTGAACTGCATGTGAAGCAATACCTTAAATGTGCATATACCAATTTTTGCAAATTTGTGTTTGTTTTTCCTTGTAACACTCACATTCTTTTCAGGGAGATATGACAAGACTTTCATTGAGTATTTCCTAGTGCCTCAACATTTGAGTTTAAGATATTTAAGTCCTACATTCCAGAAGGACAGGCCCAGCAGATAGCATTGCTGTGCAGCAGCAACTTTAACTCCACCTTCACAAAGTTTTTTGTAAGTGAATAATAAAAGAAGTAGCATGTGATAGAGTAAGGACCCTCATCTTTACCTGCTACGGTACTGTGGATGTAAAACATATACGCCATCTGGATACTTTTCCTGCACTGTGTCTCTGTCTAGATTAGCCAGGGCTCTGGATGCATGTGAAGACTGAATGACATGAGGAGACTTCATTGCTTCAGCTAGTATGGAAACCCAACCTAGTTTAAAAATCAAACAAAAACACATCTCTCATTGGCTGTTAATTACTAAGAAACTATTATCTGAACTATGATTGCAGAATGGCTGTTTTCATTTGAAATGATGTCTGCCAAAATAATTGTAGGAGCATAAGAATTGCAATGCTAGAACAAACCCTATTTCAATCCAGGTATCTTGCCTCACACTGTAGCCAGTGCTGGATGGTAGCACCTGTGTAATGCACTGAACTGTGCCAAAAATATTCCACAGTGACATGGTACGCAATTAATTTCTGACTCCAACTGGTGATCAGTTTATGATCTGCAGCAAGAGCACTCTCTCTCTCTCTCAAGAAGAGTGTGTACCCCCTTCAATTTCTCCCATCACCCAAAAGGAAGAGGAAGGGGGAAAGGAGCAAGGGAGTAAATCCCCAAATCCCTCAAGCAATCAAGATGGAGAAAGGTAGAGAAAAGAAATGGTACCTCCCCAGTAGCCCAGTAGAATAAGAGCCCTCCAACATCTGATGAGAAGGGAGAATTAAGGACAAAGAGTGAATTATAGTGGGCAAAGAGACTGGCATTTTTTATTACAGAGGTTAAGGTACTATGATGTTCCCATTTCCTATTACCGTCCCTATGAGGGCACAGTACAATAGTACTATGGGGGCACAGAACATAGTATAATAATAACCAGGAAAGAGTAGAGAAAAGACAGTCTTTCTCCTAGTAGCCATTAGGGAAGAAAAGGACCCCAGAAGTTAGGGCTGGATGGACCACAGAGAGAAGAGACAGCTATCCCTGCTAACCAGCTAGCAGCCAGGAATTAAATGGAGGGTCTGCAAACTGATGCTTATTAGAAGAGTACAACCACTGTCCAGTCCCAATTTTTAAAACCCTTGTATGTGAGGATTAAGTATTAGAGACACCTTGGTCTCTATGATCCTAAATGTAGCCATGCTATTTACAATAAAAAAAATAAAGTACTGTTACTAAAGTGATACTATTCATAAAGCCATTCTCAAAGTGCTGTCCAACATGATTAAAATACAATCTCAGCTGCCTTTACAAAGATGGACAGCTATTTCCTAAAATAAAACCGATCTCATTAGACATCTCTGTGAAACTGCAGAGATTACTGAGAAATGTGAAGATTTTGAATGAAATATTAAAGTGTTTAAAACAAAAATAATTCAAATATTTTTGTACTTGTCTATTATAATCTTGAAAAATGATATAAAACTCCACCCACAATAAAATTCAGAGAGATAAAACCAATAGAGCATTTAAAGTACAGAATTTAAATATGATAGAGAAAGATAATAAATATGGAGCCAACATCTGAAATTAAAATAAAAGCCTTACGCAAGAAGAGAGAAACAGAGACAACTGTCCAAGATGAGCCACTTCAATACCCTAGAGTCCTATTACAGGTGAAGAGGCTGGGAAAGAAAGGGTTAAGAAAGAACATTGGAGTCTACTGAACAAGGAAGAAAATTCTGAGGTACAATTTTGCACTTAAAAGATTGAGGGGTTTTCTTAAGCAGTTTTGTTTCTGTAACTGTTTCCCATCAAGGTTTTGTGCACAAAAGTGCATTTCAACAACCAAAAGTTGAAAGAAGATTGCTTGTATCATTGGTCATACATGGAGCTAGAGTGCATGTGGGGAGAACTGAAATAGAGCAGGAAGATAAGCAAAGTAAGAGGTGAGAAGTAATGGAAACAGGTCAAATCAGGAGGCTGTTACTGTGCTTGTTAAATCATACCTACAAAATCCTGCATAACCCCTGTTGCTACTGACTAAAGGAATTTTTGAGACCAACTACTTTAAAGCCAACTTCATAGAGAAAATCTGGACACACTTTGAAGAAAGAACTGTCCTGTGGTGGCAAACTTGAAAAAGGAGAGAAAATACAATTTACTTGGCCAGCATCATTCTGAATTCCCCCACCAATTATAGATACTGGAGTCTAAATAAGAGTTTTCTTCTGCCCAACCCAGCTTCTTCTTCTGCTGGATTCTGCAGTGAAGTCCAGATCACAGGGACTATGGTCGCAGAGTTTGTTACCAGCAGTATGACTGAAATGTCACAGATTCAGGATTAGTAATTCACAGCAGAAATAAGGAGAAGGAATAGATGAGCTGCATATGTCACCTGTTTGAAAACAAATACCTTTCAGAATTAGTGAAAATTATGAAAGACACACAGGAATGTAAATTGATTTTAGAAGCAGGATATATTTCAAAGGTTTACAAAAAATGAAAGTCCTTAAGAGAACATTATCAAATAATCTTTTCCCACTGTTCTGTATTATAATAGCAAAAAATGGCAAAAATAGTTTATTTAAAATATCATTTAAACTGAACTTTTCTGAAGGGTCAAAAAACATTGAGCTAAGGATACCCACACCCCCTCAGAGAGCCCAACACGAGCCAATACCTCTTCTACCATTTTCTTTCCTCTTCTTCCTGAGCTGGCAATCCTAGCATGGGAAGAGAGAATCAGTGGCCTCACAGGCCCATTTTTCTTATCTACTCTAGTAAGCATTTTATGGGGACAAACAGGTATACCTCTTCCCAGTTCTGGACTGCCAACCCTGTAGCTCTTCTACGGAGTTCTCTTTAAAATTTAGTACATCCCTTGAAATGTATGCTGCAGAGAGTATTAAAGGATTGTGACATCTCTTTCTCCATTCTCAGGGATTGACAGGGGCGGCTCCAGGCACCAGCGCAGCAAGCGCATGCCTGGGGTGGCAAGTCACGCGGGGTGGACTGCCGGTTGCTGTGAGGGCAGCAGTCAGGCAGCTTTTGGCGGCATTTCTCCAGGAGGTCTGCTGGTCCTGCGGCTTCAACAGTGGGCACGCCGAAGGCGCAGGACCAGCACATCATCCGCAGAAACGCCACCAAAGGCCGCCTGACTGCTGTGCTTGGGGCGGCAAAATATAGAGCTGCTCCTGGGGATTGAGCAGGGATTCTCACAGAAACAGAAGGAAGGATTTCACAACATAAAGAATTCCACAATCCCCAGGTGCATGCTGGGACACAAACTCCCAAGAGAGCCTGTTAAAAGAGGCAGAGCAGCAATACCAAGTAGAAGTTACTAGATCTACTTCAAAATGATGAAATTGATGGACTGGCCTGTTCACTCCAGACGGCAGAGGAACAGACCTACTTGGCCTCCTTACAAGAAGAAATCACAGCCAGTAAGGAAATCTAGGAACTATTGGGTAGATAAAGTTTGTGATGAGGAGCCCCAGGAGATTCATAAAAATATCCCAATTCTGATGTTTAGATGAACTAAGCCCAAATTCTGAACCTTCATCAATGATTTATAATGGCTCTGACTGTAGGGATGAGGCACATTGGCTGGACAGAGTAGGCAAGTTTGCAGTAACACTGACCATGCTACTTTGGTCTGTAAATGAATAGGACTTCTTCCTCCAGCACTACTGATCCCATGTATTTTACAAAAGTACTAAATTCACTTACATATTTAGAATATAAATATTGCATCAAGATTGCTTAAATTGGCGTTCTTTTTACCTGCACGTACTATGGATGAATGAAGACGTTCATCCAAAGCCATATTTCCAATGATGTGAATTATGTTCCTTTGTATTTTCGCAGAATCATTACGAAGCTGATATATCCTCTGTAGTAGCTGCAGACCTCCATTTGCTTCAATTTTATCACAATGAGTAGAAACCTAGCATTTTACAGTAAATTCAGTGATACTAAGTGAAAGTCATGCCAACATCCAAATCTACAAAAGCTTCCTGAGAAGCTCTCAATACATTCAGTCTCCATTAAAGCTACTAAGTACATATCCACATCATATGCAGAAATTCTTCTTAATCTAGGATTTGTTTTTATGTTATGCTTAAATCTTTCAGTTTAACAATTTAAGAAACTATAAGAACTATGAAATACTTATTTTATTGAATGCCACGAACTCAGAAAGGGAGTAAAAAATTTTAGCATGCGAACTGCACAATCATTACAACTTGACAGCCCCATATTGGGAAGGGGCTGAGCATTTCCACTTTTCTCCCACTGAAGTTAATGGGACCTGAGGGTACTTGACACCTTGCAGGATCAGATCCTAAGACCACAATTCTCCATAACACAACCGCCCACTTTTTCTAAAGCATCGTGTAAGCTGGGGCCACTTATTCTGCACACCTACCTGTTAGAACCCTCTCTTATAATCCTTTTTCATTCAAAAAGGTAACATTATTCTAAATACTGCTTCTGTCATTACAGATCTTCATGGCAGCAACAGAAATCAATAAAAGCAGCAAAGAATCCTGTGGTGCCTTATAGACTAACAGATGTTTTGGAGCATGAGCTTTCGTGGGTGAATACCCACTTCGTGACCCACGAAAGCTCATGCTCCAAAACGTCTGTTAGTCTATAAGGTGCCACAGGATTCTTTGCTGCTTTTACAGATCCAGACTAACACGGCTACCCCATTGATACAGAAATCAATGTAGGCAGATGACTGCACATTTATGAGCCATACTGTGGACCATTGCTGTTGAATAGATGCTAGTGACATGAAAGTTTCTTTTATAGCGCTGAATGCTGTGCTATGGCTGAGTAATGTGCTCTTTGCCCTTCCCTACCATAAACTTAGCTTAGTGGATTTTTTTCAATATGTATTTATTCAGCTTCTGATTTTAGCTATATTGCACCTGCAGTCTTTCTTGTGCAATTAATATTGTTATGGCAAGTGTCACAAAGTGACACTGTTACACATAGTCTTCCACTTTCTTTTTCTTTGTGTGCAAGTAAATGTTCAATGTTGGGAAGACATGCTGTATTGTTATTGGGTTTTGGTATGCAAGATTCGATGTAGAGGCAATGATCCTTGGGAGAAAGAGCTGCAGTGCAAGCAGGAAGAGAGTTTGCTCTCTGCCTTGGTCTCTGATCAGAGTTAATTCATAATACAGAGTTGCTCTCTGGAAAGTCCACCTTAGACTGAGGGCTTGTCTACAGGGCACCGGCAAAATGCACTAGAGGGGTGTGATTTGTTAAGCACTCTAATTGCCCGGTGTAGGCTCTGCTACATTCATGTGAACTAAGTAGTTTTTAGAACATACCAAGTGTTAGTGCACTTTAGCCCTCTGGCATGCTTTGCTGTGTAGACAAGCGCTGATATTCCTGAAAGAAGGGACTGCCTATATGACCGTCTCTGTTCCAGGTCTGATGTGCGGGTGTAAATAAAACAAGTTATTCTTAGAATATACCCAGACTTCACATAAACTTGTATCTCCTCCACTGAGGAGTTGACATGTGCAGCCTTGGATAGCTGTTACCACTATGCAGGGCAGAGGCACTGGTGTCAGAAGACGGAAGAACAGCAAAGTAGTAGAGGAATACTTCAGAAGGCCCTCCTCATAAAGTTTATCCCTTACTATTCCCTGGGTGTGCCCCACCGTGAAACGAACTGTAGGGCCTGCCATCAACACTGTAAGATCCATGCTACCCCACGCACCTTCTCGACTCTTTGCCATAGATGCCTGGGGAACTCCTTAAAAGGGAATCTCCATCACTGAAGGAGAATATCCCTGGCTGTAGTGGGAGACAATGATAGATCCTGTGGACAGTCCCCACAAACCTCCCACTCCACCCCCACTCACATGTGGATTCCAATCCTGTGAACAGCACCTCTGCGGTTTGGGGGAGGAAACGATATTGGGAAGGTTGTGAAGGCAGCTTCCCCCCGCATCCCACATATGCAAAAGGCAAGATCAGAAAGGAAAGTTTATTGATAGAGCTGTTCAATTCTAGCTGTATACATGGATTACCTTGGAATGTTGCACTAAAGCTTGTAAACAGAAGAGTTCTACTGTCTCTGAAGGTACTTTACTCAAAGTCTCGCAGTAAGGAAGCCCATTTCCTCCAAAACACCACAAGCCCCCCTGGAATAAGAATCAACAATCAACTCAAATCTCAAATGGCTAAATAAGAAGAGTGGTTCTAGTTATTTTTTTTTAAAAGTGAAGTGAGCAACAGCCTGTAAAGCTGTTATACCAAGTGCTCTTATGTGTATTACATTAATATAGCCCTGTATGTTCTGAAACATTCTAATATTTATAAAGGGGAAAAAAATAAAACAACCCACTAGATCAGTAGCTTTTATAGAAAACAGTCACTTACCTGTACAGTAACTGTTGTTCTTCAATATGCATTCTGCACATATACATCCCATTGGGGGTGTCTGTACGCTCAATCCGCTTGAGCCAGAGGCTTTTGCAAACAGTACCACTAGGTGCCCCTGCTCTTCTCATGCACTAAACTGAGAGCATAAAAGGGGCGTGTCCATTGCCCCCCTTTCCATTTCTTCTCTCCACTGTCTGTCTAAAGTCCTAAGTAGCAAGAAAGGTGGAAGGGTCATGGCATGTATATGTGCACCATACATCTTAAAGAGCAACAATTCCTGTACGGGTAAGTAACCAGGGGTGCTGGAACAATTTTTATAGTGGGGGTGCTGAGAGCCACTGAACCAAACTGTAAACCCTGTATATGATGGAAACCACTTCAAGCCACTCTTGCACCCCTAGATCCAACGGCTATGTTTTTTCTCCCTTCAGTGATTGTGCACATATACATTACTCTGTAGGTGACTCACCAGCAGTTTCTTTACAGGTGGTTGGACTTCAGATTATTTGAAAAGAGACTAGAATACCAACTTGCCAAAGCTGACATCATCTGGGGAGGTTTGAGAACTGGCATATGTCAGGAAAAAGGCTTGTGCACTAACTTACACTAAGACTAAGCTAATGCTATAATAAATAATAATTGGAGATATACTCATCTCCTAGAACTGGAAGGGACCTTGAAAGGTCATTGAGTCCAGCCCCTTGCCTTCACTAGCAGGACTAAGTACTGATTTTTGCCCCAGATCCCTAAGCAGCCCCCTCAAGGATTGAACTCACAACCCTGGGCTTAGCAGGCCAATGCTCAAACCACTGAGCTAGCCCTCCCAGGCCACACCTATACAACTATATATAGTCGTAATTTTTTTAAGCTGGTGAATTGAAGCTAAAGAGCAACAAGGGAGCTCCAACTCCCACCATGGAAGGCAAGAAGGAACTGAGAGGGAGGCAGCAGACACATCCCTTTTATGCCCTCAGCTCAGCACACAAACACTAGCGATGCCACACTGCTGGCAAAAGCTCCAACTTCAGTCCACTGGGCGCACAGTGGGGTTGCCAACTCTCCCGAAACTGGGCTCTATCTCCCAGAGGCTACTGAAGACAAACTGGGAGATTTTAGGCCACTAAAATTCCGGCAGTGCAGCGGGGTTAAGGCAGGCTCCCTGTCTGCCCTGGCCCCATGCCGCTCCCTGAAGCAGCCAGCATGTCCATGTGGCCCCTAGGGGTAGGGGAGGCCGGGGGTGGGGACGCTCTGCATGCTGCCCCCATCTCAAGCACCGACTCTGCAGCTCCCATTGGCCAGAAGTATGGCTAATGGGAGATACAGGGGCAATACCTGCAGGCAGAGGCAGCATGCTGAGCCCCCTGGCCCACTCCGCAGGGGCTGCAGGAACGTGCTGGCCGCTTTCGAGAGCAGCGCAGGGCCATGGCAGGCAGGGAGCCTGACTTAGCCCTGCTGCAACGCTGACCAGGAGCCTCCCGAGGTACACACCGCCCAGCCGGAGCCCATACCGCCTCCCGCTCCCCAACCCTGTACTCCAGCCCTGAGCCCCCTCCCACACTCTAACCCCTCCTGCCCAGAGTTCCCTCTTGCACCCAAACTCCCTTCCAGAGCCCATACCCCTCACCCCCCACACAACCCAAACACCTGCCCCAGCCCTGACCCCCTTCCCAGAGCCCACACCCCACACCCCCTCCTGCACCTCAACCCTTTGCCCCTACCCTGAGCCCCCTCCAGCACCCAAACTTCCTTCCAGAGCTTGACCCCTACTCCTGCACCCCAATCCCTGCCCCAGCCCAGTGAAAGTGAGTGAGGATGGGGGAGAGCAAGCGCCGGGGGTGGGGATGGAGTGAGTAGGGTGGGGCCTCTGAGAAGGGCAGGACTTCAGGGAAGGGGCAGGACAGAGCAGGGCAAGGGTATTTGGGTTTGTCTGATTAGACAATTGGCAACCCTAACCTATAGTGAAGTGTAGATGTGCAGACTCATTCAAAGGAGAACCTACTAACTACAGAAAGGATAATAAGGGGGAAACACTGTAGGTTTTTTATTTGTATTAATACAATACCATTCCTGCCCCATGTCTCATTTTTACAACAACCTGCCTGAGAGCATGAACAGCAAGGATCAGATTGTAGTTAGACCTGTACAGTTGTGTAAACAGGAAGGGAGAAGGGAACAAGCTCTCCCTCATCTTTGCACAACCCCACAGAGTCTCCGTTCTAGTGCAGCAGGAACAGCATGGGGTGTGGAAAGGGAAGCTTCACCCACTCTAACATTATAAAATTAATAAATTATACCTTAAATAAATAAATATTTTAAAAAGAGAGAACGTTCCGTATAATTCCATCCTGGAGTTCAGAGCTCACCCTTTGTGCAGCTAGAGTCTGACTGCTTTCTCTTAAAGCCAGAGATGTGAAGTACTGGACACATTGCTCAAGGTCAGTCTGAGGTAAAGATACCAATAACAATCGGAGCTCATCTTCTATAGCATAATCCTATAACAAAAGAACACAAATACTCATTAACGCTCTCCAAAGGAACACAGGAAATTATGTGAAAGCAAACGAAGATTTGGAACAACAGAAATTGTTACATGGAGTAATGCTTTAAACTAAAAGACCTGGTGTGAATGCTCTGCAACCTAAGCTAATGTTTCTGAAGCACTTTGAAGATGTAGAGCCCTACAAAATGACAGGTTATTATTATTGGTGAGCAAATTTTTCAATGAAAGTCAGCTTTAAATTTCTAGGTTTAGGACATATTTTATTTCAGTGAGGTCTGGAAGAATAAAAATGTGGGTCCTATTGGCCTGTGTTACAGAAATGAAATGGCGCTTAGAGCAGGAAAGCACCAGGGTATACAACAAGAAAGCTTGAAACTTGGCCCTCAATTGCATGATAATCACCACAAAAATAAAGGTGCAGATTAAGACCATATGATTTCATCAGCCAACTACAAAAATAATAGCATGATTAAGAAATTAAGTGATGGCATTGAAGAGAGAAATAAAACAGTTAACACTTGTATATTTCTTTATTTTTGAAGTACTTGTACAAATATTTCATTAAGAAATCCACAAAACACCCTTGTCAAGTAGGTAGGGATGGGAAAACAGGTATAGTGAGGTTAAGTCATTTGCCTAAGGCCACATACTAAGGATCAGAAGAAATGCAAGCTAATAGTCCGAATACAATTTCTGGAGCTAGTGACTCGTGAATTCAAACCCTCTTTCTGATATTGCCTCCATCTGCAGCCTTAGTCTTGGGCAATTCTAACCTAGTCTGGCTTATTTTCCTCATAAATGAAATGACCTACCAGTAAATCAGCATCTCTGAACATATCGTTTGATTTGATTCCCTTTCTTGGATCCTGTGCTTCTGAAGGTAGACATGGGGGAACTTTCCTTGCTTTCAAATGATTTTGATCTTTTATGGCACTGGTAGATGGCTATGCACAAACCAACAGTTGCCGCTGGAATGTTTTACTTCAATTCCTCAATGAGTAGGATGCAAAGAGCTCCCTAACCTCCATATACTGATATCCTCTATATCAGTTACCCAGTGATTATACAGTTGGAACAGTAAAAATATACATATCTGTACTCTAGTATGCCTCAAGCCTGAGAGGCTCAACCATTTGGAAATAGTTAGACCCATGGTCATATCCATGTTGGACTGATTTAATAAAAGTAATTCACATCCAGGGTGGATAAAAATCTATTATTTTTAAAAAAAAAATAAAAAATGGATTTCTTTTATTTAAATCAGATTTTTTTTATAAAATTATTTTTGAGGAAAAAACCTATCTAAAGATAGTTTTAATTAAGATAAATTATAGCTCTAAAATATCTCATCATGGAATAGGGATTATAAATTCTAATTCTATAGTATGAGACAATATATTCATGTAATGTTTAAGAAAAGCTTTGTTAATGAGTTCCAATCATTCATGGATTGGGAATCCAGGGGCTTCTGTATAGATTATTTAGGTTAATCTCTTTTTATCTACCCAATGGGATTCAGTGCTTAGTCTAGAACAGGCCTGCACAAGTCGTAAAGCGGCAAAGGCCACATTACTCCAAAGAAAACAGCTAAGGGCCGAAACCCCCCGGCCCCGTGGAAACAAACCCCCCCGCCCCGGACCTCCCGGCCCTGCAGAAATACTCCGCCCCACTGCCCAACCCTGCAGAAACAAACCCTCCTTCCCTAGCGCCCTGGATCAAAAAGGAAGGTTGGGGGTGGACAGGTGATACTTGATTTTAAATCAACCAGGGGCTCCCAGCTGAAGAGGTGGCTGGGAGCTGTCAGGAGCAAATTAAAGGGCCCAGGGCTCCGGCGGCTAGGGGAACCCAGGGCTTTCCGGGGCTGGAGCAGGGATTTAAAGGGCCCAGAGCTCCTGCTGCTGAGGGGAGCCCAAGCCCTTTAAATCCCAGTCCCAGCCCATCCACTGGAGCCGCGGCCGGGATTCAAAGGATTCAAAGGGCTCTGGGCAGCCTGCAGCCACGGAGAGCCCTGAGCCCTTTAAATCTCAGCCGCGGCTGGGATTCAAAAGGCTCTGGGCTGCCTGGAACGGCAGGGAGCCCAGAGCCCTTTAAATCCCAGCTGCCACCGGGGCAAAGGTGGGGAGCCCTGAGCCCTTTAAATCTCAGCCGTGGCTGGGAATCTCTGCAGGCAGCCCAGAGCCCTTTGAATCCCGGCTGCAGCTGGGATTTAAAGGGCTCTGGGCTCCCCGCCGCTGCCAACAGCCCAGAGCCCTTTGAATCCCGGCTGTGACTGATTTAAAGACCTCTGGGCTCCCCATCACTGCCAGAAGCCCAGAGCCCTATGAATCCCAGCCGCGGTCGAGATTTAAAGGGCTCAGGGCTCCCCGTGGCTGGAGTGCCCCAGAGCCCTTTGAATCCCGGCCGCAGCCAAGATTTAAAGGGCTCTGGGCTCCCCGCTGCTGCCGGCAGCCCAGAGCCCTTTGAATCCCGGCCATGGCTGGGATTTAAAGGGCTCTGGGCTCTCCACGGCTGTGAGCAGCTCAAAGCTTTTGAATCCCGGCCGTGGCTGAGATTTAAAGAGCTCTGGGCTCCTCGCCACTGCAGGCAGCCCAGAGCCCTGTGAATCCTGGCCGAGGCTGAGATTTAAAGAGCTCTGGGCTCCCCGCCACTGCGGGCAGCTCAGAGCCTTTTGAATCCCGGCCACGGCTGGGATTTAAAGGGCTCTGGGCTCGCTGCGGCTGCGGGCAGTCCAGGGCCCTTTGATTCCCCACCGCAGGCTGCATAGTGAGCCTCCACGGGCCGCATGTTGTGCAGGCCTGGTCTAGAAAATACCATCAGAGATGCTTAGTTTTGCAGTTCTCAAACTGTAGATTTGTGTCTCCACAGATAACATGCTTATTAACGGCAAAAATGTTTTAAAACAAATAAATAAATAATATAGAGGTGAAAAACAACAGACCTCAGCCCTATTGTCCCTCTGCAAATTTGTGTACAGAGAGTCAATCCCATACCTCTTTCTGAAAGTGCAGTTTCAAAAAGTTGAATGAATAGAAAATTGTTAGATCTGCACAAGGAAAAGAAGTCTGGAGATAAATGTGAGAAGGGAGGGACAGGTAGTAGAAACAAAGTGAAACTGTTTGACCTGCATGTTCCAGGAGTCTTGAGGTCTTTCTGAGTGTAGCTTTCATTGATTTGAGATCTACTATACCATTCTCTCAAGAGATGGGAAAACCTATAATGGCAGCAGGCCGTAGCAGAGACCCAGTTTAGGAATAAGAACCATTCAAGAAATATATGTTTGCTGATGATAAAGAAAGTCACACCAATGAACTAGTGGATGTCACTTAAGCACTTGGATTCAGAGACTGTTGAAGTGATAATCTCACTTTTAACAGCAGTAGCTTCTTCTGCCGGTGTAGAAAGAATTTTTTCTTCCTTTGGACTAATTCATTCCGAATTGAGAAATTGTTTGGGACCTGAAAAAGCAGGAAACCTTGTTTTTCTTTTCGAGATTATGAACAAACAGGAAAGTGAAGTTGAAGACGACTGAGTTAGCTGCAGAAGACAATATTAATATTAAGTTTCTCATGTTGACCTGGCTGACAGTCAATTTAATTTTTATTTTTTAAAAAAAAAAAAAAGTCCTGTAACTATTTTAGTTAAAAACAATTTTAACAAAAACAAACCTGATTTTAAAAAACTGGAATGTTTAGCTAAATTCAAAAATTCATAGGCCTATTTTGTTAAAATCTTATGTTTGCTGTTGAAGAAAAAAAAATCCAGAATACATAATGTTGTTGTTTTAGTTAAATAAAACAATTTAAATGTCTGTCTGGTGATGTTCTCCTCCTAATACAGCATGGCAAGAAAATCCTCTGAATATTAATGATTAGCCTGTTGAATTGGAGATAGTTCACCTCCCAATGACTTCATAAATATCTGCTTCAATTACCTTTGGGAAACGAAATAACCAATCATTCATTTTCTGACATAGCTGTAAAACTACTCTGAAAAGTTTTCAAAATAAATCACTTTAAAAATGCAGTGTGTACCTTCTAAAAATGAAACCTACATCTATCTCTGAGTTGTGAAGAATATGTATTAAGGTTATAACAACAAACAAGAATGAAGTTTTATGTAGAAATCCATGATTAAATCAAGTCTTCCTGACTAGTGTTTTAAATCATGATTTAAATCAAATCCACCCTGTTCCAGTCACTGATTTTAATCATGATTTAAATCAGCAAGCAAGAAACCTTGATTTAAATAACCGATTTAAATTGTGTTGTGGATGTGTACTTTAGTTATTTTCTAAACAAACGTTAATTCTCTTAGTTGATAACATTAAAACATATTGATTGATAGAATCTACGGATTAATTTGTAACTAAATATAGCCTTTATACTAAATTTGCCGTCTTTTTGCTAAACAAGGTACACTAGGTCTATACATATGTATTTAAGCAGTTACATAGCTTAACTTACATTTAATTCAGATTCTTACGGTCTCACTTTTTTATTACATTAGAAAATCTTGAGTGATGCATTTCTTATTTACCAGATAATTAATTTTTTACTTGTGATTTGTGTCAAAATCTATTTGATTGGAAATTCAAATTCAATTAAAAATGCACAAAAGCAGCACTGTACATTTGTTTTATTAAATAAAGCTACCTTAAAAGTACTGAATAAATGAGAAAGTTCTTTTCAAATCATGATCTGCATTTAAAGTTAACTGATTTATTAAACAAAGGATGTATTAACTGCAGTTTATGAATTGAACTGATTGTTCCTGGTCACCATGTTCAGATATGCAGTCCCTCTGCATCTCACTGTGATTTCCCCAGAAGGACTGACCAGAGTCTAGCACCTGTGACTAGCCTTTCTCCAGGGGCTACAACAATGTATACCAGTTACCAGCCAGCCTTCACAAAGCAAAATGCATTTATTCTTAGGGTAAAAGCATTACAGAGGCAACATATGAAAAATAATAAACACTCCTATATGCATGCTAAAAGTTACCAGATGTCACCCATCAATCTCATGGGGCCCTAGCTGCCCAAAGTCTTTCCAGACCTTTCACAAGGGTTGGGCCTAGGGTGATCAGACAGCAAATGTGAAAAATCGGGACCCGGGTGGGAGGTAATAGGTGCCTATATAAGACAAGGTCTCAAATATCGGTACTGTCCTTATAAAACTGGGACATCTGGTCACCCTAGCTGGGTCCCGTCTTGGACAGAAGGTCCTGTCCATTTCCCAATCAAAAGAAGGCCCTGTGTTGGTTTAAACCCACCCTTTTTATACGAAAAGCCCTTTGTTTGTTTGTTGGTCTCTGGAAAATCCATTTAGAGCCAGTATATGCAAGTCACCCCAGTAGGTAAATACATCTCTGGAGTTGTTTGCAGTTCCAGGGACTAGCCTTAATCACCCCCCACTGTTTTTAGTTCCTGTAGGAGCTGTGGCAATCCTCCTCTACCTACCCTCCCCCACCCAAGCTGCCTACAATCCCTGGTCCACAATGACACATATTACATAAGCCATTCATAAATGAAATACAATAGGGTCTCTTAAAAATAGTGCCTGCAGCTGCAATCGGTCATAAACTGAAGTAGCTGAATAAATTGAAATGAAGAAAATATTCTCTCTACACTTGCAGAAGAGGCTACTGCTGTTAAAAGATGGTTTACCACCTCAACAAACTCTGGTTCCAAGTGCTTAGCCAGGGCCTTCCCTTATTTCAGTGGTCTGACTTCCTCTAAAATTTGACAGCAAACATGTATTGCTTTAAATTATTTTAACAGATTATAAAAGGTTTAGATCGCAATACAGATTGCCAATTTCAAAGTTAATTTTAAATGTTTTTTTAAATGAAACTGTATTTAATTTTTAAAAATCTGATTTAAATAAAAATCCATTTTTTTATTTTTAAAAAATTCAAGTTTTATTCACACTGGTCATATCACATTCCAAGGGTGATAAACCTGACAGTGCAAAGCTACAGAACATCACTGCTACATGTCATATCTAATTTTGCAAGTCTCGAGGCTTAGAATGGACATGCTGCCTATGATAAGGATTCATTTTATTAGATTTACAAAAATCCTCTACAGGTGCCCAGCTCTGGGGGCCCATTCCATATATTAAATACAGAATACAATATACAAAGACTGCTTAACCCACCTTATAAATAAATACCAACCAGTTAATATAAGAATAAAATAAAAACAAGACCCTCCAGCCCTGAGTTCAGCCCTACTCAAATGCCTGGGAAGAAGATGGCTTTACAGCATCCTGAAGTGGTTAACAAATCCAGGCTGAAGGAGCTCATTTTTGGTAAGAGCAGCAGGGAAGGAACAGGTGGGATACTTGCATCTAAAGCGCTCCGAGGATCTGTAAAATCTGCATGGCTTGGGAAGTTAAGATGTGACCTGAGATTGTTCTGAATGTGAAATGTTTGCTTAGTTCATTATTTCCCTGATTCTTACTGATTGTGTTGACATACAGTACATTTCATCAACCTAAACTCTAACTTAATGAAGGTTCTGGTGCAAGATTTAGCACTGGTCCACACTAGAAGTTGTGTTGGTATAACTATGTCGCTCAGGAGTGTGGAAACAATTATACTGACCTAACTACCAGAGGGCATCTCTGTCAACATAGCTACCACCACACAGGGAGGTGGAGTAACTAGGCAGATGAGAGCATTTATCCTGTCAGCAGAGGTAGCATCTTCACTAAGTGCTGCAGGGGCACACCTGCAGAGCTGGAAGTGCAGACAAGCCCTTAATTGTGCTATACTACAAGTGCTGGGGGTGGGGAGCTGGGGCAGGCGGAATGGCAATGATAAAATTAGGAGTAGTCCAGCTCACCTCAAAACATTGTTGTGACTTTTGTCACCAACAGTGACTAGATTCAACTAATACCCACATTTTCATTTACTTACATCTTTTACTTTTGGTAAGGGAGGTGGTGGCAAAAAAAAACGAAGATCAATATCCTTGGATCGGGCCAAACCAATCACAGTCCTCTGATCACAGGCTTGGGCAACCGTCCTATATTGATAATCTGTAGTAAGAGAACATAGATGTTATGGCCAAAACTAGCCTTGAATATTTCAATTAATTTTAGTTGTGATTTCCACAGTACTTTGTAAATATGAATACAAATAGAAAAATATTACTGCAATCCATGTAACTAAGACAAGTTTTCCATGATTCTGTAGTCACAAACTCTAAAGTGAAAAAATAAATTGGTTGACAGATCAACACAAAACTAAAATGATATTTTAACTGCAGGTATTAACTAATCCTTTTAGGCCAAAATATGACACTGTAATATAGAATTTCAGACACTAGCCAATCATATTTGATAGCAAGTGTTTAGAGTTAGTGCTTTGAAAAGAAAACAAAAACCACAAACCAAGGCTATTCTTGCACTCAGGCCTGTGGTCTTGGTTCAGACAAAACTTTGAAATTTGAAAGATTTTTGAACAGTGTTATGCTACATATAATATTTTAGAAATAAAGCATCTCAGACTCTGGTGATGCAAAGATTTCCACACAAAAAACGACATTTAATTAATATTATTTAAGGTGGCAAAGTCAAGCACCCAAAAGTTAGGAAATGCCAGAATTAAAGTAGTCTATGCAACCTTCAGAATGTGTATGCATTATGATACTGTTTTTAATTACATAATCACATACTATTTTTTCCATAGGACCCCCGCTTCATTCAGTGCACAGTGCTCACTTAATGAGCAGCTATTCAATATTTTGTTTTATCCTCATTGTTCAATGTATGGTCCCAGGGCTTGTTTACTGCACTCTGGTCAAACACTGTTCGGAAGACAGAATTATTAATTTCCTTATGAAGTTTTCTATGACACTTATTATACTATCTGAGTACTTCACATACATTAAATCTAGCATCAAAAACTCCTGGGAAGTAAGGGAGTATTACCTCCAATTTATAGAAGGGGCATTGGGCACAGAGAAATAAAGATCAAAAGTATCCACTAATTTTAGGTGCCTAATATAAAACACTCAGGGTATGGCTACACTCACACTTTACAGCGCTGCAACTTTCGCGCACAGGGGTGTGAAAAAACACCCCCCTGAGCGCTTCAAGATGCAGTGCTGTAAAGCCTCAGTGTAATCAGGGCAGCAGCGCTGGGAGCCGCTGCACGCTACACCCGTAGAGGATGTGGTTTACATGCAGCACTGGGAGAGCTCTCTCCCAGCGCTGCCGCTCCGACCACACTCACACTTCAAAGTGCTGCCGCGGCAGCGCTCCCGCAGCGCTGGCACGGCAGCACTTTGAAATTCCAAGTGTACCCATACCCTTAGGATCTGATTTTTCAGATTATTCAGCATTACATAATTACTAAATATGTTCAAAGCACAGAACTCATTGACTTCAGTGGCAGCTCTGAGCACTCAGCACTTCTGCAAATCAGACCATAAGGTCTCAAATCAGGCACCCAGAACATGAGGAACACTCAGTCAATGACCACCTGTGAAACATTTGGTTTAAACCACTTGCCTAGCATCACGTAGACACTCTGTTACATGGGAATTTGTTAGGGCAGCATTCAACTGCCGTAACCATGAAAAAGTCCTCTCTCTTCCTGTAATCCTCTACCTCATTCACTAAACTACAGCATATCTTTTAGAAAACATCCAGTCAAAGCCAGCTAACAAAGATGATGGCTTAATCCAGCTCTCTGCAATAGAGGGGGATAAAATCAAAGCAATTTAAGAAGATTAAAAAAAAAACAACCCTGAACCCACAGATCTGTGCCCTAAATATGAATAACCACCCTTGGACCAGTTTTAGAAAGAAAATAAAACGCTGAAGAGAGCTGCCAGATCCCAGTCCCAGAAAGCAGCCTCTAGAGGAGAAAAATCTAGCAACAAAATCCAGTGCCATCATCCTGCAGAACATATTAGAAATGACTCTGCAAGATTGAAGATGTTGAACTAGACCCTCATTATTTTGTGAGGAGAAAGTGAGTGAGTGCAATGAGATTTTTTTAAAATTAATTACAACTGTGCTAGTGTGGCTGGGGGCGGAAGCAAGACAGTTGCCATTTTGGAAAGGACAGACAAGCAAAAGGGAAGTGTGGCAGCAGCCATGTTGAGAGAGTTTGAACAATCAGGGAGGAAAGACAAGAAGATTTAGATATCTGGGAAAGAAAAAATCCTGTAATACAAAGATAAAAATCCCCCAAAACAAAGAGCCACAAAAGTCAGTAACTGCCCTCCCTCAAATAAACTATGGAGGTGGTAGACAAGCACCAGTCACTAAGGCTGAACTGAAGGATATGCTGTTAGATATCAAAAAGATGAATAAGGAGTTGAGGGGAAAGTTCCAGGCTTACATTAAGGATACAAAAAAATGAATTTGAGATAAAGGAAAAACATTAGATGTGAAAACAGGATTAAATGAGCAACTAGACAATATTACTAATCTAGATGAAAGAATCCAAATAATTGAAAAAAGAGAAAAAGAAACAGAATTAAAGTTGTAGGACATGGAGAACTGAGAATGCAAGAATAATATAAGGATAAAAGTTATTCCAGAGGAAACTGAAGCGAGAAACCTGCTGGACACGTTGGAAGATATTTTCCATTACATATTAAAACTGAGCAATAAAGATTGCATTCATACTGAGAGGGTTACAAATCCCTATTCCCCAGGTCCCCAGTAGGCACCAGACCAAAAGATGTGATTCTCTATTTACGCTACTATTAAGAAAAGGATAAAACACTGAGTGCAATGAGGGAGAGAGCTGAACCACTGATGTTCCTTAACCAGCCATGACCATAAAAGCATCCCTATGTGAGAAGCCAAGGGGCTTTCTGGTATCTTACTAGTGAGTTTCAGCCGGGCTGACCAGCTCAATGTATCCAAACTCACTACTGTTATAATCTGTATCTAAAAAGTGTCATGTAATATACATCATTGGAAAACTAATAACTGACTGATCATTAATATTTTTGTGTCATGTATGTAAGGCCAACCCACAAAGGACTATGTAGATATGCTGAAATTATAACTAAAATATGTTTAAACCAATCATGTCAAGCAAATTGATAACAGGTTTTATCCAGACAAAGGAAAGAGGCCAACACCACAAACAAGATATAAACACTGATAAACCAAGTGCCAGCCCTGTAACTAAGTAACCCATCAAATGCGAAAGAAGCCTTTTGTAATACAAATGAAGAACTTTAACAGGAAAGTGCTAATTCTTGCACATGGAAAGTAAATGGTCATTGCGTGGGAGATCAAAGGCTTTGGTAAGTGCATTCCTCCCCCTCACCACCCTGAAGAAGAAATCTGGATAGGAACTCTTGCTGTCAGTTTCATTTCTGTGAGAAGCAGCAAAAAATATGGACACAAGGGAAAATTCTTCATTTATGGGCTTTTGGGATTTTAACAAGGCAAACAAGGAGGCAGAGATCCCCAGAGTTATTCTGGGCAGCCATGAAAAACTTTTGGGAAACTGGCAGAACACTACATCTTTGCTACCTTTTGAAATTATAGACTGTGATTCACCTGTATATATATTTGTATCTACTTTAACCTCTCAATAACTCATTTCTTTTTCTTAGTTAATAAAACTTTAGTTAGTTTGCTACAGAACTAGCTATCAGCAGTGTCTCCAGTATAAGATCTGGGATGCAAATTGACCTTCATAAGCAATAGGTCTCTTGGGACTGGATGTAACCTGAATTTTTTTATTATTTTTGGTGTAAGTGACCAATTATCACGTAGTCCCTGTCTGGGTTGCAAAATAGACTGGAGTGTTTACGGGGACTGTCTGTGACTCCATTATAAGGCTACTGCAATATCTTGGGAGTTCACCTCCCCACCCTTCGGCCTTCCTCCAGGTGCTTCCCGCCGGCAGGGAGCGGGGAGGAGCGGGGAGTCGGGCATTCAGGGGAGGAGGCAGAGAAGAGGTGGGATAGGGGTGCAGATTTGGAGAAGGGGTTGGAATAGGGGCAGGGAGGGGGCGGAGTTGGGGTGGGGACTTTGGGGAAGGGGTTGGAATGGGGGGGAGGGGATGGGAAGAGACAGGGCAGGGGCAAAGCCTCATGGAAAGGATGGAGCGAGTGTGGGGCCAGGGGGCTTTTGTATCTTTTTATGAAAAGGTGTCAGTGATGCGGCCCTTGGGCCAATGTACTAGTCCTCATGTGGCCCTCGTAGTGATTTGAGTTTGAGACCCCCGGGTTAGTGAAATCTAATTATAGAACATGGTGGGACCAGTTTGGAGTGTCTGCTCTGCTTTTAAGAGTCTACTCTGAGGTAGATACTCACAGTTGTGAGCCATTCCAGACAGCATGACACCAGACATGCACAAATTCAACAAGCTATTCATTCGTATCAGAAGTTGCAGGGAGAGATCATTTGCATTGTAAAAATCCAAAGTCCCACAGGAAGTCGGATGGAACAGTGAACTGAACGAAAATCTCCCAAGTCCCAGGCTAGTATCCCAACTACCACAACATCCTTCATCATTATCACTCAAAGATATATTGTTTACTTTTCCTATTGAGATGAAAGCAGCATGACACTGTCTTTGACACACTGGGCTCTATCTCCACTTCTTGCAATAGCCACTTATGGCTGCCATGTCTTGGTTCAGGTTGTCCTCAACCTTTTTGAAGTTTCTGTTTCTTGAAGGTAGGCAGAGATTGGAGGATTTTCAATGTTCAAAAAAGTTGTGGTAAGAACAGAGTTTTGACGGTGTATGTTCTTCTGGATCCTCCAAGTGCTCAATTTATTTTCCAGGATCGCTTGTAAATTTCTGTTTCAAAGCAGCTTTTCTGTAGACCTAACAACTCATCAAGGTAATATCTTTGACATCAGCAACATCATGCTTTCATCTCAATCACACTAATGCTTCACGAGAATTCAACATCTTCTTGAATGGAGAACGATTAGCACAATATCCAAAGCCAGTATATCTAGGAGTACGTTTAACTTGCACACTTGCTTACAAGGACCACCTCACCCATGTAGCTCAGAAGATTAGAGCAGAAAGGGCCTTTTATATAAACTTGCAAGCACAACTTGGGGTGCTAATGTGCTGACACTGCACAGCTCAGCATTAGCTCTCTACTACTCCGATGGAGAATACCGTGCTTCTGAGTGGTTAAACTCTCCCCACACAAAGCTAGCTGATGTACAAATGAATCAAATGATAAGAATAATAACAAGACTATGAGACTAACAAACACCGACTAGTTACCAGTCCTTTCTAATATCTTGCCTCCTAACATGAAGTGTTATAGTGCAGCAAAGAATCTCCTTGACCAAACCCCGGAGATACCACAACTACCAATTTTCAAAAATACATAGGAGGCGCCTTGCCACTGTCTCATTAGTAGTCCAGATTAGTCTTCTATGTTACTGACCATGTCCATGGTTGTCACACTTTGGCGAGCAAAATGAGAATATGCTGCTCCCTCTATAAGAAACTCCTTCCTCATCACTCAGCGTGATGAGAGTCTGCTTGGCTTTGAGCTGCCATGCCACACCACCTCTGTTGCAAGCTCAACCATTTCAGATGTGGGCTGGTGAGGTATGTGGTAAATGACTACACCAAGAGACTCAGAGACAGCCCTCTGCGTAGTTGCGGATGCACACCTACTGAATGATTGCTGTCTTGTGATGGTCTATCAGGAGGACTTTCCAGACTCATATTTCTGACCTCAAAGTTACTGAATGGCTAAACCATGCATGATGCTTACATAAGCCCTTTTGACATTTTTCTTTTTTCTGACATAAACCTGTTTTATTTCCAGACTTTATATTTTGAACTTTCCATCTTCATTGTACCACTTGTACATTTGCTAATATAATAATGTGCATATGTGAAAGTGAATCTTTATTTACTTACATTTTTTTATTCTATTTTATTTTCCAAACTTACCAAACATCTGTTTGTCATTCAGACACAGAACCACAAGTGAGGTTTGACATTTTAACATTCAGCAATTTTTCAGTTATATATGTATAAATAAGGCTGTAAGAAAGTGGTGATTTTTGGTTCAAAAGTTGCAGCCATGTTTTTTTAAAGTTATAATTTTGGTGCAGAGCCAAATTTTAGTGCATCGAGTTCCAGCGCCACTTACTCAAATTTGGCCAGGGGACCACTCTGTCATGACTGAGGGGAGGATGGGTGAAATTTGAGTGATTAGCATTGCAACCTCATGACAAGTGGCATTGTAAGTTGGCACCTGGGGTCCCAACACTACTCAAATTTGTAGCAACTATAAAAAGTTAAAGTATGTGTTAGAAGTTGTGATTTCCACAAGACAGTGGCTTGCAGTTTTTGGACACCCTTACGTATAAAAAGAATTCAGCGGCAAGTATACCATATTCCCTTTCACACAAATCAAAAACAGCTGAACAGATCTTCAAACTTTAAAAGTAAAGTTGAGCTTTGGGCTCTGATCAGAAAGACAGTTAACAGTCCCAAAAGGAGAATTTACGTGAAAAAAATTGAGGGAATGAAAACAAGGGATTAAGTCAAGATGCAATCTTAACATTTTATTATTAAAAAAAATGTTAAAATAGAAATGAAAATAACATCATGTGACTCAGTGCATCCTTTGCTGAATCGCAACCATTTCCGGGACTATGCATGACAGCTCTACAGACTGGACACTTTAGTAACTGATTTTAAGTGCTGTTCCAGTCTTTCCTCAGTGGTATTATTTAGAATCCTTTTAAAGTGCATCTTCTACCCAGAGAGAAATGAATCAACAGGAGAAGATTGGAAAAGGATGCTGCACTTAATATAAGATTTTAAGTAAAATGGCTATCCTACTTTATTTGATAAACTGTTCATAATCTCACTCTGTTTTGCATTCTCAGCTAATTAACTTTACTTTGCGCTGTCAACCTGAGTGCTGAAAAAGAGATACCTGATTGGCCTGGAGGTCATGGGCTAGATTCTTCCCTGTACTTGAGCTTTGCCATTGTATCTGTGGACCTGGTAGAACTAAATGTACCAACAACATAAGCAAGTGTACATTCCTCTAGTTCCCCAGCAAAAAATCAGAAAGCACATTTTCTCAGGAGTACTATATGCTGTACATGCACCTGATAATAGTATGACACTTCCCTTACTATCTCCCAATATATCTGGATGTACAAAAACCTCAGAGCTCCCAAAATTCTACCACTAAGAGAAAGATTTTGGAGTGTAGAAGTGAAGGATAGAAGCACATGTTTTCGCACTGCTACCATGGCAAAGAATGCACTGATACCTGCCAAGCAATTCTACCACATTTGCCAGAAACTGAGCTCTGAAAAAATAAGGACAGGAACCCTGGGATTTTCTAAGTATAAACATACTGTAAAGAATCTAAATAACAAAACTGAGATTTTATTCTGAAAAGGGTAAACACAAGACGCAATAGGTCCTTTAACATAAAAGAATGTCAGCAATTATTATAAATAGCTGGAAGCTATAACTTATAATACAGGAACATGAAGCTAAATTGGCCTTAAAGAAAAGTACTTTTAACTAAGTGTGGGGAAGGTTTCTACTTCTCTCTGAGCAATCACAGACATTAAAAAAATACTTAGGGTAGAATGAATGTTTTAGGATGATAATAGCATGAAAAATCTTTCACCTCCAGGCTGCCACATCAAATCTAGACCAAACTGGTAGTAACCCATAGTTGTTACTACCCAATAGCTTTTAAGTGATCTTCATGAATTGTGTTTGATAGCCTCAATCCTGTCCCTAGTGGACAAATGGACATCACCAAGCTGCCACAACAGGCGATCTTGTTGGCAGTCCCAACACAAAGGTCAAAGAACTAAAAGATACAGAAACTAAGCTACATTCTCTTGTCTAGAGGAGGTCAAGATTGAGGCACATGGGTGGGGCAGCATGGGGAAGCCTGCACTACAGTCACATGTGCTGTTTTGTGCATATGGGTGCCTTTAATCAGCAATAAATTTAAAGAAAAAAATTTGAAAACCATTTTCAAAAAGAATATTTGCTTTCTCCTTTGGCTACCAGCCCCTTTTCATGTTAGTATTTGCCAATGAACATAGAGCAGTTAAATGAGATCTCATCATGTTTCAAAGATTGGTTAGGTTGTCACAGCATACATTACCATGCCAGTGACTGTTCTCTGCCAGTTGCTGCACCGCCTGTAGTCGAACGATTCTGTCTTCTGATTGACTTCTCTTCAAGAGGATCCACAAGGCGCGTTCATGATCTTCTGTAAACTTACTGAAATGTTCTTTACCAAAAAATCACATACATATAATGTTAAAATTAATAAGTATTTTTCTTTCATAGTCACCTTCTCATTTACCAACCAAAAATACTATTTCCTGGATTATTAATATGACTTAATAACCATTTATGGAGCAATTATTTAATAAGTGCTACAATATCAAAAAATTGATAACAGACCAATAAAATGGAAGCAACATAATCTTCAGAAGACCATGGCCAAAATCCTGATCCTACTGAAATCAGTGGGAGTTTGTTTTCATTTAATTTAATAGGGCCAGGATTTCATCTCATCTTTTTATATTTTATACTTATATAGCATCTTTAAACTGAGGATTTCAAAATGCTTTATTTATATTTAAGAACTGATCCTGTACACAGCTTACCAACCATAACTGCCATTGGCTTCAGTGGGAGTTGGAGGTGATCAGCAACTTTTAAGGATCTGGGCCTTAATCTACTGAACTGCACTCACAACACTTCTATGAAGTACATATTATATCCATTTAACAGATGGGTAAATGAGGGCAGATAGAAAGTTATTTGCCCAACATGCCATATCAAGCTGATGGCAGAATCAGGAATTGAACCTTTAAGTCCTGACACCAAGTCCTGTGCTCTAACACATAAACACCCCCCCCCCCCCAAGAGGTTGCATTCCTTTCAATTAACACTAACAACAATCTTGCTGAAGAGTGTCACACACTCACACCTAGTTCGTAAAATGAAAAATCTTCTACGACTTCTTCACCAAACAATGCTTTCGGCATCACAAAAGTTTTAAGCTTCAAATCTCTTCTGAAAGAGGAAGCAGAATTCTGTCCTAGCATGCGTCTAACATTTGTTATCAAAATATAATGCATGTAACTTTCCTTTAAACACACTGTTTGTAAAAGTGGCATGAAATATTACAAACATGTAGGAATATTATAACTACAAACTAGTATCAGATACATAAGAAAAATGCTTCTATTTTCTAAAGGTAACAGATTTGTACTTTTCTAAACATGAATATTAATCACAGACAAGCCAGCATTTCCACTTTTAATGCCTACCGTCAAAAGGTCTCCGGAGAATTTTAGCTTCAGTTTCTAGTATTTTCCTCACTATTTTATGAAGTTCTTTTCTTGTCTTGTATGTGAGTCCTATGAAAATATTATAGGCTTATTCAAGGTTGATAAGGGAATTGTTGTAGTATTATCATAGAATCATGGAACATCAGGGTTGGAAGGGACCTCAGGAGGCCATCTAGTCCAACCCCCTGTTCACAGCAGGACCAATCCTCAGACAGATTTTTGCCCCAGTTACTTAAGTGGCCCCCTCAAGGACTGAATTCTCAACCCTGGGTTTAGCAGGCCAATGCTCAAACCACTGAGCTATGCCAAGGAACCAACAATCTTTTAAAAAAACTCTTCAAACAGTTACTATGGAAGAATATTGCACATTGCTCTGTTTTGTATTTTAGGTTATTCTCTTTACATAGGCGTGCTTCCCACTGACATCAAAAGAAAAATTAATGCACATATAAATAGGACAAAAGACTGTCACTTTTTTTCTTTAAACTGGAGGAGTGCCTTAAGATTTGAAATAATCAGTTCTCATGAAACCATAAATTCAAGTTACAGCAGAATTAAACTTAACTCTTTATCCTTTCAAAGTAGGCATTTTATTGTGCGTGGGTCTTTCAGATGAGGAGTTGAGGTCCTGTTGTCTCTGCCTGGACATTAAAGACCCTCCAGCTTTTCACAAAAGTAGGGATTTGTTACCAAAGCTTCTCTACACACTCACTAGCACGTTGAATGATTTGTGTTGTTTATTACCAACATCAAACCAAGAGCTGCTTGCATGTCAGTGTTGCTGTAACTAAAACATTTAGTTTTATATTCCCTTTAATATAGTAGGTCCATATTATTTTGCCTCTCATACTACCATATGTGAACTAATAGAAAAAGGAAATTCTTCCTAGTGTGTTATGCAGTGTATCTATGGACTGAGATTAAAAACGTCAATCTCTACATCTACAATGACACCATTCATGTTCACCATTTAAAATGAAAAAGAATAAAACCAACATGCACAGAGGGGGAGAGAGAGCTTTACCAGTCTAAAATTTTATTTATTCAAACACCCTGTTAAGTTCTGAAACAGTTGCCCAACTTTTCAGTTAGAAAGATGCTTTATATAAAGGACCACAGGGTTTTAGGGTTTTTTAATAAATTTTTTTTTTTGGAAATTACATTCAAAAAGATAAAAAGTTCAGCTAACATATTTCCTATATTAAAGAATTATAGTAACTTCACAGTGCTTTTTATTTATGAGATAATCATTTTCTGAGCCACTTAAACTCTGAGGCCAAATAATATGGATAAGGAACAATAAAAGCATAGAAGGGATTTTGTTACAAGATTAGAACAGTACTCTAACACTTAGTACCTTATACAAGAGATGAAACAGCCCCAATTCCATTTCCTAATAAGAATGATAACATGGCTGTTTTCAGGGGTCCATGAAACAGTGTCAGTTTAAGCGATCAGCAGTTATACATATGTGTTAGGTGACGCTCAAAAAAATAAAGGAAGGAGAATGAATAGATAATAATCTTTACCATTTGCCTCTGGAAGAGGAAAAACTGAATGCATACCTGTATGATGCAAGACAGCACAGCTGAATAGTATTCAGCACTGACAATTGCATTTATTACTGTTGAGATCCTCACCCCCACTCCAGGCCCTGCGTGCCATGCAAAAGGTCCAGAGAGGCATATAAGAGCCCTAAAACTCTGTACCCAGATGGGACAGGAATCTCTAGGTACAAGCACTGTCAAAAACAGCAGTGAGGATGCCACCTCTAATGACTCCTTTGTAGCCCTGGGTGAAGGGCATGTGTTGGGGTGGGAGGGGATCTGCCAAGGGTGGGACTGCAGCATGCAAGTTCTGCGCTATGCTTCCTACCGGCACAATAGAAAATCTCAAACTATGTTTATTACAGGACCACACAGCGTGACCAAATTCTTTTTAGTCCTCATTTACCATCCCACCATTTTCAGATACATTGTTTGAAAAGCTGCTCTCTTAGTTCTATCTCTCAGCACACAATCTTACCTTGAGATTCACTGGGATCTAAAGAAACTGTATTTACATAAATATAGGACTTCAGTTTCTCTTGCTGTACAGCTTGAGTATCGAGTGTCAGTAACTTCTTTAGGGCCAGAACTTCATATGTAATAAATACAAAACCTCTAAAAAAAAAAAAAAAAAAAAAAAAAAAAAAAAAAA
>NC_133771.1:124554542-124769591 GCF_003597395.2 Chelonoidis abingdonii
AAAAAAAAAAAGAAAATGGAATATAAATACTGTATTAGTCATAGAGTTTAAGGCCAGAAGGGCTCACAGTATCATCTAAAAATACAAATGCAAAGAATGAAGAAGGCAAATATAGGTTGAAAACTGTTTTATGGTAAATAATTATTTGCTCTATAGAGAATATATTTTATCAAATACAATATACACATTTGATCTTCTTTGTAATCAAGTGTTTGACATGTTGCAGGGGCCAGTACAGTGTCTCAAATAATCAGGGCAAAGAAAGAGAAGTGATCTTAATGGACAGTACTTTAAAATATGCAAAGATGTTCAGTTATCATTTAAAACTTAAAATACTTCATGTTTAAAGATACCTTAGCAACATGCTTTTTTTGGGAAGTGACATAACTTCAGATATAAATAAAAGATTGAATTAAATTAAAAGGGTAATTGTTAGTTACAACTTACCCGAGAATAAGTGATCCAGTTAATTTTGAAATTTTTCCTTAAACAAATAAAAAACACCCATGGTCAAACAAACGGTGTGCATACAAATTGTTATTAAAAAGTTAAGGTATTTGATCAGTTCTGGATACTGTACATCAAAGATGATAAAAATTTTAAAGAGGAATAGAGCAGGCTTTTCATACTCATTCTTCTGTTTCTGACTCCATCATTTCAGTAGTTGAAAACTATTGATAGATTCTACTTTCTACATCAGGGCTTGGCAACCTTTCAGAAGTGGTGTGCCGAATCTTCATTTATTCACTCTAATTTAAGGTTTCGCGTGCCAGTAATAATACATGTTAACGTTTTTAGAAGGTCTCCTTCTGTAAGTCTATAATATATAACTAAACTATTGTTGTATGTAACGTAAATAAGGCTTTTAAAATGTTTAAGAAGCTTCATTTAAAATTAAATTAAAATGCGGAGCCGCCCGAACTGGTGGCCAGGACCCGGGCAGTGTGAGTGCCACTGAAAATCAGCTCGCGTGCCGCCTTCGGCACCCATGCCATAGGTTGCCTACCCCTGTTCTACATTCTTCCCCTCTAGTTTTAAATTACAAAATTCCCTGCTCTCACAGCTAAATAAGCTAATAAATCATTTATTACTGACAGTATTTGTCTTCCCTTCAGTATTATTCTCTCTTGCTGGTGACATTCATGAGCTCAGTAACAGGTGATCAACAATATGGCTACTACTGAACTGTTCCCATAAACTACGAAGAAGATTCCTCCTTTAAATAAATAATTTCATTGAGATCTCTGTTGTGTGGGGGTAAATACAGGAAGATACATGCTCTTATCTGTCAAGTCTTGCAAAGGTCTCTCTAACAGGTTTTCTTTACAGGAATTCAGTCAAATCTTATTCATCTAACCAGGACAGCTGACACAGTACTTGGAGCTTATAGTGCTTTACACTTTAATTCTAAGGACACTGGCCAGGCCTAAGGCATTTTATACCTAGACAAGGTGAGCCTGTTTTTGGATTCCAGAGGAGCCAATGGAGAGGGTCTGGTACTACTGGGAGGAGCGAATCCCAATGGGACATATCTCATCCTGTCAAGAATAAACTTCCTTTGGAGACTTGCCCCACCTCCCACTCCACCAGGTTCTGTCCTTGCAGGGAAGTAGCAAGGAGCAGGCTTCTCAAAGATTTCTGGCATGAACACAAGAAGTAGCTACATGCTGGAAAAGTTACTGACAGGGAAGGTAAAACAGGCATGAAACACAAAGTCTGCTATCTGTCAAGAATGGAAGTATCCAGTCTTCGATGCTGGGGCAGAGAGATTAGGAATCCAGAGGGCTCTCCTGCTAGAGAGGGAAAGCAGAAGGAAGGTAGAGAGTAAGAAAGAAGGGCAGTAGGCCTACTGCCAACAGGCAGGCAGGAAAAGAACCCAGGAGCTACGTTTACTCAAATGTTGCCCCTTGCTTTAAGAATCTCAGGATAAGTTTGTTCCTATGGTTCTAAGGGTGAAAAAACAGACATTGAATGAGGTTAGTTTATGGAAGCTTAATGAGATGGTAATTTTTTGGGAGACTGCCATCTTGTGTTCTAAAAATCTTTTGGGTTTTTTCCCCCCCAAATAAGTTCAGTTTCTAGCCTTTACGGTTGTGAAGCTAGTCCTTTGTGATATGAATAAAGCATTAACCAGTGCAGAGCTATCTATCTGAGCAATGCTAGCTACGCCACTCATGTCAATGAAGTGATGACACTGAAGCATAATAATGATATTTTAAATGACAACTCTGTTTGACAAGGTCAATGATGGCAATACATTGGAGGTATGGGAGAGAGACTGAAAACATGAACGTATCATCTCCAAGTATTTTGGGGTTACAAATGGTATGTAGACCTTCCTAATATTATCTCGTGAAGTCCAATACATAATGTAAATACACAGCTTATTGTAGCAACAAAGTCATTTTTATGAGCTCATCGGGTTGATATTTACAGAATTGCACTTACTGATATCTTTCCACTGCAGATCACTTTTTGTGGTTGGACCAGAAGTTCCTATTCTTCTGCAGCAAAATACACAATAAGCAGCAAATGACATTCTGTAGATGTACAAACAAAAATTATTAATTTAGGTAATATAATTAAAAACCTGCAGCAAATTTCTGTGTCTTTTCCCCTCAAGAGCAGAAAACCATTATTCATTTATATTGAACACTGAAGTGACAAACAGCTAGAACCTAAGAAATCCATAAATTACTGCATTTGGTAGCTTACACTTCAATGATAAAAGTTTAACATAGTGCTTTATAAAACTGTCTGTTACAGTTGATTTTACTGTGCATATTTTTCAAATTACCTCTCTCTTCTAGTAAGTCTCCATTGCCAGGGGCGGTGCCAAGCACCAGCGCACCAAGCGCAAACCTGGGGCGGCAAGCTGCAGGGGGTGGCCTGCTGGTCACTGTGAGGTGGCAGTCAGGCTGCCTTTGGCGGCATGCCTGCAGGAGGTCCACCGGTCCCACAGTTTCGGAGGCAATTCAGTGGCAGGTACTCTGAAGGCGTGGGAACAACGGACCTCCCGCAGGCGTGCCTCCGAAAGCCACTTGCCTGCCATGCTTGGGGCGGCAAAATACATAGAGCCGCCTCTGTCCATTGCTGCACCTTAGTAGCTATTCATTTCATTAAGTATTATATATTTCCACAGGTCCATGAAGACATTACTCTACATCATACATGCTTTTCAACCACCAATATGTATTAATCTCATTGTTCTTAATGTTTAGAACTGATTTTGTTCATACAACCAACTGCTTGATAGGGCTTTCAACAACAAATAAACATTTACATCTTTGAAAGATATATTTCACAGACAATGTTAGAATTCTTCTGCAGTTAAAAGAGTTATGATTAAGGCTACAGTTTTCACATGGAGGTCACAATGTTCACGGTAATCATGAATCTGAACAGAGTCCATGAGGAGCCCACACTGCACTCACTCTGCAGCACCAGCTCCTGTTCTGTGGGGCTCAGTCCAGGTCCTGACTCTGGGCATTGCAACACCACTCAGGTTTGGCCCTTCCGCTCTTCTGCGAATGGAAATAGAAGAGTGAATTGGCCAAATCTGATTAGCACTGCAACCTAGCTACCCATACAGTCACAATACCACTCCGGTGCGGCCCATCCGCCTCTCTGTAGATGGAAATAGAGGGGTGGATGACCAAACCTGAGTGGTGCTGCAACCACATGAGATGGGTTGCAGCACCCAGAGTAGTGAGCTAGGCCCAGCTCTGTGTGACAGGAGCTGCTAATGCAGGCTCGCTCTTCAACCCCTCGCCCCTTTACTGTGACTTAGTTTTTCCCTGCACCTCTGCTGTGAAATTTACTAATTTTGTGCCAAAAATCGTACCCTCAGTCCTGATCCAAGAAGGTAAAAGTCTACACTTGATAAACATATGCTTTGCTCTAAATTTCTGTCATGGCCTGAGCTCATGAAGATCGAGCACAGAAAGGAGGTTAAGCACTATCCTACAGAAACAACTACCCTCATAAAAGAAAAGAAGCGAAGAATAGCTGTAGCTATCAGGTGGAAGATATTTTCTAGTGTGTGAAACTATAGCTCCCTCAACTTTAAGAAGAGGTAAAATATTATCAGGACTGTGACTGCACTACAGTGTTTTTCAAACCGTGGGTCACGACCCAGTACTGGATCACAGCATGTAAGGCACTGGGTCGCCTTGCTCTGGTCCGCACCATTGACCGTGACATTAAAAGTCTCATCGGCAGTGCTGCCCAGCTAAGGCAGGATAATGTCTACCTTTTCCAACACCATGTTGCGCCCCAGAAGAGGCCAGCATCGGGTCTGGCTTCTAGGCAGGGGGGCCATGGAGTTGGGCGTGCTGCCCCCACCCCAAGCACCAGCTATGCATTCCCATTGGCCGGTTTCTGGCCAATGGGAGCTGGGGGGGGCAGTGCCTGTGGGCGAGAGTCATGAGGAGCTGGACCTGTTGCTGGCTGCTTCCGGGGCACAGCGCGGTCCGTGGTACCAGGGCAGGCAGGAAGCCTGCCTCTGCATCCCAGCTGTGCCACTGACCGGGAGCTGCCAGACGTAAGTCCATGCCCCAATCTCCTGCCCCAGCCCTGAGCCCCCCCAAACCTGAAACCCCTTTTTGTACCCCAAATAACTCATCCCGAGCCCCACCCCAGAGCCTGCACCCTTAGCCCAGACCCCTGAGCCCTTCCTGCACCCCAACCACCTGCCCCAGCCCTGAGCCCCCACAAACCCAGAACCCCTTCCTGCACCTCCAGCCCAGAGTCCTGACCTCTCCTGAACAGCAACTCCCTGCCCCACCCTGAGCATCCTCCCACACCCTGAACCCCTCGTTCCTGGCCTTATCCCACAGCCTTTACCCCCATACCCTACCCCTCTGCCCCAGCCCTGAGCCCCTCCCGCACCCCAAACTCCTTATCCCCAGCTTTGTGGGGTCATGGGCATCAACAATTTTCTTCAACTGGGTCCCCATAAAAACAGTTTGAAAACCACTGGTCTACTATAAAGAGAGGTCAGGCATGAAGCAAAATAGATATCTGATGTGAATACAGTCACGACCACAACCAGAAAGCATATAAGAATATGGAAGCTCTGAATAATTAGTTTTGCCAAAGGAACATACAACAGTCTGTCTGCCACTGAAGTATCTGAGTGTCTCTCAAATAGTAATGGGTTTATGCTCACAACACCGCTGTGACATATCTAACTACCATTATCCCCTTTTACACATGGGGAACTGAGGCTTAGATAGCCACACTGCAATTTTGTCAACTACGTAAGGCTAGTCTACACTACCACACTACATAGGCGCAGCTGCAGCTTCTGGTGAAGATGCGCTATGCTGACTGGAGAGCACTCTCCCATCGTCATAATTACTCCACCTCAACTAGAGGCAAAAGATATGTCGGCAGGAAAGTGTCTGCTGCCAACAGAGCGCGGTGTGGACACCGCTTTAAGTCGATGTAATTTGTGTCGCTCAGGACAGTGGCTTTTTCCACACCCATAAACAACATAGGTTATATCAACTTAAATGGTAGTGCAGACAAGCCCATACGATTCTCTCTTACTCCTCAAGTAGTACCACTGAAGTCGGTGCCACCACTGAAGAAATTAGGTGCTATTCAATGTAAGTAAGGGAATCACTATCAAGCCCAAAGTGATTTAAGTGACTTGCCCAAGTAACATAGGAAGTTTGTGTCAGAACGGCGAACTGAACCAAGATCTCCTAAGTCCCTGTCTAATACCTTAAGCTCCAAAACACTCTTACGTACAAATGTGGTACACAGTTCTCTTAACATTAAATAATGTTCCCTTGTTCCAGAGAAAGAATAATACTGTCTCACCGGGCCTGAATCACCATGCAATACCCTCCTCCCCTAGTCCATTGGAGGGATTTAATACTGCTTCTAGCAGAGTTAACTCCTGTGCAGATCTACACTTGGAAATGCACTAGTAGTTGAGCAGCTTCTGCACAGCTCCACTCTATTCTTCAAACAAATTCTGAAAAAAACTTCAAACGAAATGTAATACTGTCAGTGACGTAGAATTTGATTATTATTGGCTGAATTTGATGCAACAATAAGAGATGTGTATTCAGATTCTCTTTCATGTCTTAAATTTCATGTGGAAATCTCAGGATATAACACTAATTAAGATACACGAGAAGCATCACATATTGAGGGAAGTTGACTGTGTTCCCCCTACAGATGTCCCCTTTATGGTCATAATGGGTTTAAGTGTTACAGAACAAGGGTTACTCCTTCTGCATATGATTTATATGGGACCTATTACCCTAAAGTCAGGGAAGATACCAAGATTTAACTGCATTGTCTCAGCAGATATTTTAGTTTTCTGTCCTCCAAGTGAATAACTCCAATACTTGATAACTTTTTCAACATTTTCAAATTACAATACCAAGAAAAATTAGAAGATACTGTTCTACTAACTAAGTCTAAATTAACACTAGGGCTCTGGGCAGTCTAACTATTATTTTCAGACATGGATTCAAGAACAGGTAAAGTGCTCTTGGCTAAATTAAGTATTTATTGTCTACATGGGGCTCAGAATCAGATCTGGCATAAAAAGCTTATAAGAAGAGATGTACTGGGTCAATAAAACTTTATTAAAAACTCTTAAAGTTACTACCTTATTTCACTGACTGCCCAGTACGTGTCTTATAATATTAGAATTAAACAAACAAATACACTCATACGCATTGGAAAACCAGAAGACAGAGTTAAGGTTGCAGTTCTCAAACAAGATGATGGAACGCAAGTAGCTGAGGTTCAGAAGTTTGAACTGATGAGTTGAAGGCTGAATGACTTCATTACTTACTTTCCATTACAGGTTCCTACATAGTATGTCTATAGTACATACTATAAAAATTAACAAAATATTATAAAAATATAAAAAATTGTGTACAGGTTCCTACATAGTATGTTCCTATCCATTTTCACAAGGAAGTGATAGGGAATCCAGAAGAGATGTGTTACCATTCATATTTTATATAGATATATGTGGCATTTTTTACCCAAGTGTGATTGTTCTGTGTGCATTACAGTTTGAATATTGGTAATCAAAAGGGTTCAAACGGATCCCATAAAACAAGAGACCCAATGGAGTCAATACATGGGAAGATCTGGTAATCCATTATCAGACAATGGAAAACCACTCCTACTTTTGATCATGGCCATAATTATAACTAATACTGAGCACTTTATGGCAAATCCTAATACATGTTCAGAGTCTTTCCAGAATATTTGGAATATGTTTCTTCCAATGCAGTGATGGATTCCATAAGAATACTAAAGGTAGATTCCAAACCCAGGATTACTGTTAATACGGATATGGTAGGTTACCGTAAAATATAAACAAAACAAAAATTATAATATGTCCCTAGGTACACTACGGTAACAACATAGAATCATTATTTTATTATAAGAAAGCATATAACATAAGAATGGCCGTACTGGGTCAGACCAAAAGTCCATCTAGCCCAGTACCCTGTCTTCCAACAGTGGCCAATGCCAGGTGCCCCAAATGAACAGAACAGGTAATTATCAAGTGATCCATACCCTGTCACCCATTCCCAATTTCTGGCACACAGAGGCTAGGGATACCAACCCTGCCCATCCTGGCTAATAGCCATTGATGGAGGGGACCTCCCCTCCATGAATGTATCTAGTTCTTTTTTGAACAATGTTATAGTCTTGGCCTTCACAACATCCTCAGGCTGAGTTCCACAGATTGACTGTATCATTGGATGTTTGTGTTCATATACTTATCTAAGCTGCATTAATGAAGACATTAATTTCTCAAAATGCATTTAAAAAACAAATGAGTACTATCAAACATGTGTTCAACAATTAACTAATTATATTGGGAATATAAAAATGCCTTTTAAATAAACAAATATCAAATTAAGTCACCATATGACCACAGTTCTTACTAACTCAAAATGACAAACTAATGCATGCACACATTGACAGTGTTCCCATAAGAAAAGTCTTTATGGGCCTGATCTTGAGCACTTCGAACTCCCAGTTAATTTAAAGTGATCTCCAAAGGGAAAAAAATAAAAATGGGCTTGTGCCTTTTTTTTTAGTATTTGTTAGTTTCTGATTAATACTGTTCCACTCCTTCCAAGAAAAAGGAGCAGTTGCTCCGTGTGATGATTTGGGGAGTCTTATTTGTACAATTTACTAATTCTAATAATATGGAGTTGTTGTTATGAAAATTGTTATATCTCAATAGGGATTTCACCACTGCTGGCAAGACCCTCTTCCCCATACCACATCTTCCCCATACCAGCAACGGAGAGTTATCAATCTTAACAATTATACCCTGACCACACAATAGTTATGCTAAGGAGGGTTTCCAAATTGGGAAATGAGTTCTCTCCAACTTCCCTCAGCACGGAGCTGGAGAATGGAAGTTCCTGAAGCAGGACAAAGAGACATGACAAAAGCAGGTTATAAATGTCTCATCAGGTCAAGACTTGTATAAACATAGGAAGTTGTGAGGGGAAGGGGATGGACCAACCAAGGTCAGAGAAGGCATGATGGAGAGAGAAGGCCTAAAGTTTCAGAATATAAATCATGCACTGGAACAGAAAGACTCTAGACAGCCCAAGGGACTCTGACCTAAGCCCAAAGAATACTCTGGAGTGGTAAAGAAACTGAGGCAGGGAATTACATGTAGGGTTTATTATTTTTTAAAAGATCCGTGTATTTCTCATGCTATTAACAAGCAGAACTGTGAGTCCTGTGCAAAGTCTGTATGTGTTGTGTGCTACATCTTATTACATGGTCCTTGAAGAGGTAAACCAGAAGGCCCACACCTTCAGGTGGAGATTTGGGAGAGGGTGTGTTTAAACTACAGGAGGACTGAACTGGTTCTAGGGGCTGCACAGGGGGCCATGTGGTCACAGCTCTCAGGAGGGGATCCTACATAGAAGCTCTGCACCTCAAGTGTGTGCCTGGGCTCTATTCAGACACCAAAGGCTTAAAATACTTCAGGATCTAGCAGCTAGGTAACCTCACAGCAGTCTGGCGAGCAGCCAGAAGGGGGACACTCAATTGGACCTGTGACACTTTGTTCCTTCCCTTCAGCTCCTGCAATGAAGCTTGGGTCTTCTGTTCCCAGAAAAACTCTATAGTCCTGTCCATGCTAAGGAGGCTTTAGAAAAATTTCCTAGCATTACTAATATCAACTTAGTTAAACCATAGCATAGATAACAGCAGCAGCCAGAAGGCTATTTCTCAGCATTGTGATATCTAATTCTGCACAAAATAAGCCTAAATTAATGGGGAAAGGGGCAGAGTGAAGGCACTTTGTCTATGGATGCCCTCCTCCAAGTTGCCTCGGACAAGGTGCTGAAAAGACAGTTGGCAGCTGGCACGCTGTCTAAACTACAGTTCTCAAAATCGCTAACACCAGAGTATGCAATCACCTGAAACAGTGTAGACAAGGCCTACGCTGACTGGAGAACTAGTGAAAGGATTTCACAAGACTCAAGAAAATGAAAACTGAGCAAAATGAGAGGAGGGGAAAGGATTTTTGGTTTTATTGTTTAACCTTTTGGATTTGATTTGTTTGGTAACTTTTAAACACCTCTTTAACTTCAATGGCTAAATAACATTTTGGAAGAAGGACATTTGTTGATTGAAAGAGCAGGCGTTAAAACTTCAAAGTGTGATAGTGCAAAATACCAAATTCATAGATTCTAAGGCCAGAAAGAACCACTGTGGCATCTAGTCTGACTTCCTGTACAATATAGGCCATAGAAATATTTGTTCCCCAAGTAAGTACTTATATATAGACTGTGATCAAGTCATCCCTTAATCTTCCAATTGATAAGCTAAATAGATTGAGCTCCTAGTGTCTATCGTCATACAGCATGTTTTACAATCCTTTAAATCAATCAATCATTCTCCTTACTCTTTTCTGAACCCTCTCCAATTTATCAGCTATCCTTCTTGAATTGTGGGCACCAGAACTGGACACACCAGCACCTGACAGAGCTAAAACCAGGAAAGACTAGCCCTTACACTAGAAAATGTAACAAGCAAGAAAAACCAAAACCCTAACCACTCAAAACCAGAGGGGGGGTGTCAGGGAGAGATGTAACCCCTCTTTTAAAAAAAATCCTTTGCAAATCATCTTTAATGGGAATTCTAGCGGCTCAGTAGCCTTAAAGACCAGTCTCAAAGGACTTTATTCTACTCCCATTGAAGATAATGGAAGTTTTCCCCACCAACTGCAATTGGAGCAAGATCAGTCCTTAAAGCACTGATCATAAAAATATTCATGCACATGAGTAACTAGTTCAATGGGACTTCTCACATGCAAGTACTTGCAGGATCAAGGTCTAATTTTGCAATACAGGGATGTGACTATTTTTTTTTTAAGAGCTAAGTTATATCTCTTCATTTAACAAAGAAGCTGCAGGTCTAACAAATCTCACAATCTGAGAATACATGGCCCTTCCCATCATGTTGTACATGGATTTGTTTATGGTAAGTGATTACCATTTATTTAATATAGAACAGATGAAGTACAGAATTGTTAGGAAAATAAATATGTCCCTGGACTCCGGAAGATAACTCCATTTACAGAGGAAAACTGTCAATTTCGGGACAATGTTTATTCCCCAGCTGCCTCAACAAAATAGACAACACACACTGAAATATCCCAATGGCACCACAACTGGTCCCTTTGGGGAATTTTTGTTTTCTATTTTTATTTTTAAAAACATCCAAACTAATCAACAGTAGTATCTAGAAACTCTTCATTCATGGATTCTTTATGACCATAGGTAGAACATACTATTTGAGTGGTTATTAAGGATTAAGAGGTTAAGAAAAAGATGCACTGCATTATGAAAGGTATTGCCTTTTCGTTGTGTCTCTGGAGACACGATCAAGTTTATGGTCTGATCCTCCTTTCAGAAAGATTTTTATAATACCACTTGATCATAGTCTGTAACTGCAATAAGCACACTAATCTGTAACATAAAACACTGCAGTTCCCCCAATGATCAGAAATTTCATTTGAAAACACAAGGCCAAAGTCAATGTCATTCCCACAATGTCTTCAGTGGGCCCTGTATCAGTCCCTTAAGGGGCAATACCGTAAGAGCTCAGAAGAACAAGAAAAACAAGGTGGGTGAGGCAATATCTTTAAATGAACGAACTTCTGTGGGTGAGAGAGAGAAGCTTTTGAGCTCCACAGAACTCTTCTTCAAGCAGAAGAACAAGTTGTTACTCTAGACAGGAGAACAGATCTGTCTCCAACCCAAAAGTGTAGTTAGCATTCTGCCTGTTTTCACCACAGAGTTTAGGGCTGTCAGCTGTTGGAATTTGGACAAACATGATATTATGATAAGACAACACTCCCTCTGCCTAAGTTATTTGGGGTCCTAACAGTTTTCCACTGAAGTCAGAAGAATCCCAGAATCTCTGGGATCATGCTCTTGGGCTGCAGGGAGGAAAAAGCATTAGTCTCAGACAATTTTATAGCTATGAAACATCCAGATGTCACAACAACACAGGGAGAACAACCAGACACTTTAAAGATGACATGCAAAGGGGGGGGGGGGGAATCAATCTTATGTCTCTTTACTTCTTTAATGAAATCTAAAATATTATTTTTATTTATGCTTTACCCCCACTCCTTCTTCAGGAAGACTCCACAATGGCCAAAAAACTAGCAAGCAGCAGACAAGAGTCAATGGAGCGAAAGCTGAGCAACTCAGAAGGGAAATGATTTTTAGTCAAGGTGCTTAAGACTGGTTATTTCTGTTGCCTTCATTGTCTAGTGAACATTGCCTTGAACGGAGACACTCTTTCTCCGTACAAGGCAATCTGCCAAGCCTTTGGTTAAAAGGTTGAGCTTAAAACAACTTTGGTGGGGAAGAGAAGAGCGCTATTTATCTCTCTCTCTCTCTATTGTGAAAACCATTTATTCATATCCTTTGGTTCCTATCTTTTTAACCAGGGCCTACTCTAATCCCACAACTGCTTACTTTGCTTAAGAGCCTTTGGTAAGGTACCTTGTCAAAGGTTTTCTGAAAGTCCAGTTACACTACATCGACTGTACATCACCCTTGTCCACATGCCTGCTGATACTCTCAAAGAATGCTAATAAATTGGTGAGGCATGAGTCCCTTTTCCAAAAGCCATGTTGACTCCCAACATCCTATGTTCTGTTCTTGTTCCAACCAATTCTGTTCTTGTTCCAACCAATTCGCCTGATAGTGAAGTCAGGCTTACCGGCCTGTACTTGCCAAGATCGCCCCGGGAGCCCACTGCAAAAACTTCATTTCGCTTCTCCACAACAGCCTTGTCTTCCTTGAGTGCTCCTTCGGCACCGTGACCACCCAGCGGCCCCACTGACAGTCCGGCAGGTTCCCACTGCTGTTGCACTTTACATTTTTGTTTGCTGTTTGTTTCAATCTTCTTTTCTAGTTGCTCTTCAGTCTTCACGTTCTGTTCAGGCCTGTCTCACTGCATCTCGACACGACCCTGCCCCGCCCCCCGCAGCCCGTTCCCTCCCCTAGCCCAGAGCCCCGCAGCGCCCCCAGCACAGGGGCTGCCAGAACCGCTCCCCACACGTGGCTAGGCCGACAGCCCCGCCCCCCGGGCGCGCTCACCCCCCGCCCCCGTTACCTGCCGCGCTCCCAGGCCGCCGCTGCCGCCTCCCTCCCGGCTCCCGACAGCTGTCAACGACGTACCCCTGTGTCGTCAACACACAAGACGGACCTCACCCAATCCGCGTTTAGCCCCAAGGGCGGGGCAGGAAGAGAGTCGTGCCGGTTGCGCATGCGCACGGCTGCTTTGGGGTTGTCGCTGTTTGGTTCTCTCCTAAGAACCTGCGCGGCTGTCGGGCTCAGCGTCGGTTGCTCCGTCGTCAGGGAAACCGCAGGTCGGTGGTGGGGGGCGAGCGAATGGGAGCGGGCGTCACTCACCCTCGCTGCTGTGCTGCCCTCAGCCCCCTCCCCCACTGCCGGGCCGTGCGCAGCCCCATCGACCTCGCCCGTTCCCCACCCCCAGCGTCATCTCAGCCCTGGGCCCCCTGAGCCGGGCCGCTGCCCTCGGGCTGCAACCGACAGACCCGCCCGCTGCACAACGAGGCTCCGTCCCGGTATCACCAGACTGGTCACCTGGTAGCTAGGAGCTTGTCTGCGGGGAGCAGTAATGGGGGGCGATTCCTACAGCCGCTCACCTGCTGGACGCTCACTGGTACCTGCAGACCCTGCTGGTGCGCACTGGTGGTTCCCTGATGCGCTTCAGTGTTGGCCTGCTGTTGTCAGGGGTACTGCGTTACAGCGCACTTACAAACATCACAGATATGGCTACATGTGAAACTTCAAAGCGGCAATGCTTTGAAATGCGAGTGTGGTCGCAGCGCGCTGGGAGAGAGCTCTCCCAGTGCTGCAGGTACTCCACATCCTGATGGGGTTTAGCTTGCAGCGCTGAGAGCCACGCTCCCAGCTCTGCGGCACTGTTTATACTGACGCTTTACAGCGCTGTATCTTGCAGCGCTCAGGGAGGTGTTTTTTTTCACACCCCTGAGCAAGAAAGTTGCAGCTCTGTAAAACGCCAGCATAGCCAAGGCCAGAGGGATTGCTCCTGGCAGTATGTATGTACTGCTGTGATGGGTAACAGATATAATGTACATTACTTGTTACAGTATTTACTAAAAAAAAAAGGGGGGGAGTCTTTGTAAAACTTAAACTGCTAAAAATAAACCCTGAAATTAAATTAACCCCAAAAAAACCAGAAGCACAACTTATGATATTCAGAATCACTATCTATATTCTTTGTATGACTCATTTAAATAAACTCTGTAACTCTTTGTAAGATAGAATATTATGTATTAGTAACTACTACATTTGTTCCATTACTGTAGTGTGTGAAACAGCCTGCTCATTTATGGTATTATTGAAAAATGTATATATTAAAAATGTGACTATCTTCTCTAAGACTAAGATTAATATGCAAGCTAGGGTTTATTAATGTATGTAGGGTTTTTGTTTATATTTTCATGTCATTTTACTAATTTTACAGCGACTTAAAAGTATACAGGGCCAAATTTAAATGGCCATTTTGATGAATGAAAAATCTGTTACATTATTTTTTCCCCTCCTCTTTTCAGTCTCTAGTTACAAGCGTAACCCAAAGCAAGATCTGTTTTCATTATCTGCCACATCTGGGCTTTCGAAGTGTGTTGAGAAGATGGTGAACGTCCTGAAGGGTGTTCTTATAGAATGGTTAGTAGTTAAACTGAATTTCAGCTGAACACATCTGTTATTTGTTTCGTGCCTAAAACATCCTAGACACTTTACAGAACATGTAGAACCCTCACTCTCTTCATCTTTTCTCCCCCTTCTCTCCCACTGAATAGAAGTCCTGCACAAATTCTGCTTAGACCAGTATGCAACTGTTTGCCGTTTATAAATCTAGAAAAGTGAATTGTACTTAGTCTGTAAATTATTGCTTTCTATACAGTAAATGTATGCCACATAATCTAAACCATTGCCATTAAATTCTAAATAAGGGCCAGACCCTCAATTATCCCCAAAATGTAGATAACACAAGTCAGGGTTTGTGACATCTTGGCTGTACTCTATACATGCCTTCTGTGTTATACTTAAAACTTATACCAGCATAGCTGTCTTAATCAAGAGTGGGGGGACAATCCACACCTCTAGAGACGTAGCTATGCTGAGAAACCCTTAAGTGTAGATGCAGCGAAGCTGACAGAAGAGTGTTGTTGGTAGGGGAGGCAGAGATCCTACACCAGCAGGAAAAACTCCTTTTGGTATACACTGTATCCACACTGTGGTCTGTAGTATAATAGTTCTAGACCACTGTCAGGACAGTGCCAGGGTGATCCTCCCTGGGCTATATTTTTTGTGGTCAGACTTCACAGTGATAAGGTGTGAAGTGTTCACAATGCTTGTGAGGATTTGTCTCTAAGGGCCTGATTCTGCACCCATTGAAGTGAATGGGAGTGTTGCCTTTGAGAGAATTTGGCCTTAAGTAACCAAGACAACCAAAAACTGTTAGTATTTTGTGAAATTAAATATGGTAACCCAATGTTAGAAAGCAGTGAGCCATAGTTATACTGTAAAATACCAAGTAGCATACTGCACTGTGTTAACAAACATCTTCAAGCTGCTTCATGGAATTATTCCAACACTTGCTACATTCTCTCCTTTTAACTCCTTCCAAACTGTATTTGCTTTTTCATAAAAGTATTTGTGGTATATGTACTTAAACTCTATTCTCTGAAAAAATTATTTTCCTTAGGAGTAAAAATCTGATCAGCAGGCGAAGGTGAAAAGGTGGGACAGAGGAAAGATGTGTGGGAGATACAGCGAGGGAAGGGTCTTTCAACCTACATCTAGTGCTGATCCCTATAATATAATTATTTCAGCTTTCAAGCAAATCAGGCAAAGAGTTTGTTATAGTTTTAGTGAAGACTGATAAAATAGAAAAGTCAGAGAAAATTGAGGTTAGTGACCATGTAATTAAACCATCTTGCGCTATTATGGTAAACTATGCCAACAGGTTTATCTTCAGCTAACAGGCCATGAGAAGAAGTTAAAGAGTCTCAGACAAATGGGAGCAAAACATTTAAAAATGTTTGCCTTTTATATAGACACTTCTAGCATTTGCTTGTCTATTCACACATTAGTTCCATGCTAATAGCCCTGCCTAATATTAATGTGGAAGAAGCATGAGAGTAGCATAGCAGTTGCTAGTGGGTCTTTCTCTGCATTCCACTCCTGTATGCGTTCATTGTCAGACTCCCAGCACCCCAGCTGCTCTCAGGTGTGATAGGTATGAAGATCCCATCACTTAGCTGCTCTTATAAATATTTTTAAGTCCAAGAAGGACTTGAACCTACAGCAGCGGTTCTCAAACTGTGGGTCGGACCCCAAAGTCGGTCACAGCCTGCTTTGAATGGGGTTGACAGGGTTGGCTTAAACTTGCTGGGACCCAGGGCTGAAGCCCAAGCCCCAGGGCCAGGGCCAGGGCCAGGGCCAGAGCCCAAGGGCTTAAGCCCTGGGTGGCAGGGTTCAGGTTGCAGGTTGCTTGAGCTTCAGCTTTGGCCCTCCTGCCCACAGCCATGAGGCTCAGGCTTCGGTCCCCCCCTCTTAGGGTCGTGAAGTAATTTTTGTTGTCAGAAGGGGGTCATGGTGCAATGAAGTGTGAGAACCCCTGACTTACAGTATTTACTGTGCTACTAACCAGGGCCCATCCACTGTTTCCACAAAGCTAGCTGGAGAAGCTTTGCCAGTTGCTGTCTTGCTGCTCACGGCCAGCTCAGGGAATTCTGTGCTAGCAGAAGTCATAGAACAGTTATAAGGGAATCTACTTCCTTAATATTTTTTCAAATTAATTTTTAGAACTTGTGAACGGTGCCAGATGGACAGCACTAGAAACTGAAGTGATCAGTTAAAAACAAAAAAAATTTTTGAATTTTGTATCTATAAACAGATCAAAGGAAAATTTGGCAAGGCACTGCAGTTGCATGCTTCTCCACCCTTTTAATGTGCATGCTAAGCCCTGTTCCGGAGGGACCACATTAAGGATTAGAAGATAGTTGAGTCTTCATGTATTAAATGGGTAAAGCCTTTCAGGTATAACTGCCAGAAGGGCTCCAATTAATGTCAGCTGTGATGGTTTTGTGATGATGTGGACATCTGTCCCATGGGATCTGGCCTGAGTCTACTAACTCATTTCCAACAGATCACTAAACAGCAAGCAAGCAAATGCTAATAATTATCTGGCACTAGCAGTTTGGATCGGTAACCTGCCGTTGGATGAAGTTCAAAAGGAGACAACTGGTTATGGAGGAATGATAAATAATTTATAAAGAAGCACTTAGGGTGTTCAATTTTTCCACCTTCTATTTTATATAATCTTAAGTTTCTTTCCAGATATGCCAATGCAAATTAGTGTAACCTCTTTAGATGAGCATTAACTTGGAGGCTTTTTCACTTTTCTGGCTTCAAAATTATTCTGTATCTTGCAAACTTCTTTCCTCACTCAAGTCATGCTTCTATGTGTTTGAGGCCAATATCTAAAAGGATTTCTACATCATGTAAAAAGTTTACATTAATTTTGTGGTACGCAGTTCACCCAAATGTGTGGGTTGTTTTGTTTTCCCCCATAGAAGGTCTGGAAATATGGTAACTGGTACTAATATCGATTGCAGACCTTGCTAAATCTTATTTCCTCCTTTCTGTCAGATAATATAATTTCTAATATAAATAATGGTTTCTATTAAAAAAATAGTTCTGACATCTACTTTTCCAGCATTGACTGCTGCACCAGCACATTCCAGTTGCCAGAATCTAGGTTAGTGTAAAAATGCATAAATTTCACCGAAGAACATGCTTTTCCTGACTTGTGTAAAAATGTATATATATTATTAAATAAGTGCTGTGTTCCACTGATATATTTATATATTGCTGTCAAGTCGAAACTGCTAAATATATCAGTGGAACACAGCACTTATTAAAAGTCTCATTTTAAATTATCTAGTCTCTTTGTAATGTGGTTATTGTAAATATTGCCCTTCTTATGATATTACCTACACCTGAGCTCCATAGATATTTTTTATCACTGACCCTTTAACTAATTGCATTTAAATAAAACCTGAGAGCCCCAGAGGAGCTAGGTAAGGTGCCTAGATAAGGTATTGAAAAATTAACTTTAAAACACTACCAAAAAACCCCCACAAAGTTTTGTCAAATATAAAATATTAGATAATTAAGGATTTACTGAGAAACTCTTAAACTCCATTTTGTGCTTCAGGTACAATACTACTTCATGCTATACTGTACTTAGAGCCCTTCATTTTCAGTTTTTATAGAAAAATTCTCAGGTTTTACAAAGGCTATTATACAGTTTTTACCCATTTTCATCCAAATTTTGGACCACTCAAGTATATGAAAAAATGGATTGTTAAGAAAATCCAATACACTGGGTAAATGTTTATGCTAATAATAAATTGGTCTAAGTGTAAATACAAGGCTATCTGTTAAAGACAGTGTAGTGCAAGACACATATACATGCATGCACATGAATATGTACAGTGCATGAAATAAACCACAGCATTAAATTGCTTTTACTTTCAATATTCTTACTTTTCTCTATTTTTTGCTTTTTTTCTGTCGTCCTATTGCCCAGTATTAACCTGATATTTACTTAGACAACTGTGAAGTAAATTTTTTGTGCTGATTTTCATCTATGTTTTTAATTTTTGTAATAAATACCAAAATTCCCAGGAAATTTTAAATAAAATCAAAACTGAAAGCAAAGGGCCTTGGCTTTGTCTATACTATTTATAGCTAAATCAGGCGAGGACAAGAATATGTAAACTGAGGATATTAAATTACAATAAGTGCTCAGAAAAGACAAATGAACCTTAAACTCATTGTTCATGTTTTACTGAAAACATATTTTGATAATACCAATATAATCAAGTATTCTCTGCAAGTCAGGCAATCAGTTTTCTTCCTCTTGGGCCCTTTTAGCCAGTCACAATTTAATTTGTTAAGTACTCCAAAAGGGTCACTGTTGCCTACATCCATCATCTTAGAAACGCTTTCCTAAAAGTTATTCTTAAGCAGTAAAGAACCCTTGAAAATGAGGATGTTGCTCAGGAAGCAGTTTTCACAGTCCTTTATTCCAAAGTTGTTTTACTTAACTGATGTGTTGCTGTATTGTGTCCTATGACAATAATATGGATTCTGGTGCATGTTTGTCTCTACAGTGACCCAGCCATGAAGCAGTTCCTGTTGTATTTGGATGAGTCAAATGCACTGGGGAAGAAGTTCATCATACAAGATCTGGATGAAACGCATGTTTTTGTGTTAGCTGAGTTGGTTAACTTCCTCCAGGAAAGAGTGGGCGAGTTAATGGATCAGAACTCTTTTCCTATTACACAAAAGTAAAAAAGACTAGAAAGTGAATTGACTATTCCAAAATTGCAAGCAACAAACATGGAATCAAAAGAGTTTTATTGTTCATTCTCTGCATGACTGATTAGGGAGTCTTAGAGAGAAGTGGTTACTATAACAAAATGGATTGTTTCCATACACTAAATACTTTTGAATTGGCTTTGATTTTTGCCATTTTGAGAGAGACTTGAAAAGCAGGATACCTTTCAGAGTTTGCTAGTCTAGAGGATTTTCTGATGCTTGGTATAAAAATACCATATTTGTGTTCCTTTACCCTCCTCCATTTCTTGTCAAATTACATTATCTTAAAAACAGAGGGTAATGGTGTCTTATTTATAAGCATTTCCTTAGAATATTGTGTGTTTCACATTCCTGCAGGTCAGATTAGAGCAGGTTATCGTATGATTGACTCTGATTAAACCATCTGTATTAACATATTATTTGTGTAACTGATGAAACACCCTCAGTAAGTTGAGTGCATGATGACATGGAATACTTAGCTTTTATTTTTAAAATATTTGATGCACCAAAATAAATAAAATGTTTTCCCCTCAGTTTGTTAAACTTTGTTTACTAATTAATCATTTGCTAGCATAGCCTTGAGACAGTTACTTAATTCATAGTTCTGTATTTTTTCATTAAAATATTTGTATGAAAAAACAAAATACACCAATGATTGTTATTAGATTTAAATGGTTGCTGAACTGAATAGCAGCAACAACAAATAGGAAGGAGAAATATGCCTGTAAATAGAGGTCAAATAGCACTTGAACATGTAGCAAATTCACCTAAAAGAAATTAACACCTCTCTACAAAAGTGCATAAATAGGAGGTTAAAATAAATAAGCACTCTGTCTACTTAAGAATACTGTGGAAGTTGATATTCCTTAACTTGAAAAGAGAAAAAACAGTTCTCAATTACTGCAAAACTTCTGTTTGAATTTATAAACCACCGTTTCAGATCTTAGCCTATTCAGCAAGTTATGCTGTTATATTAACATATTTCCATCAAAGATGTGTCATACGTGGAACCCAGCAACAAATAAAGTAGTATAAAACATTGAAGAACACAGAGGGAGTTTTATCATCAGTTTTATCAGTTTTTCTCCCTGAGCAGGATAGCAAATGACAATTTAATGAGACCTATAAATGACCATTTGCAAATGCAAAACTGTGAAATACTACTGCCAAAAGGTAGACATCAGCAGGGCTTTGGAGCGGAGCCTGGAGCTGGAGCATGGACCAGTAGGTTTTTGCCCGGAGCTGGAACGGAGCAATTCAAAAATTTGATTGCTCCAAATCCCTGGACTTTAGGACTCTGGGAACTAAGGTAAAGGGGTCAGGGCACAGGTAGTTGTCTCATCAATCCTCCTGGTTGAGGATAAGGGCCCAGAAAGGGTCATGCACATCCTGAAGATGAATGCATGGTTCCACACATGGTACCTACCAGAGGACTTTGGCTTCCTCAACAATGGGATACTATTCTGGGAAGGAGGTGTGCTGGGAAGAGATGGGAGCCCATCTGATTAAAAAGGCAGGGAGCATCTTAACACACTAACTTTGTGAGGAGGGCTTTAAACTAGGAGGAGGTGTTGCATTATGCATCAAGAATATATACACTTGTTCTGAGATCCAGAAGGAGGTGGGAGGCAGACCAGTTGAAAGTCTCTTATGTAAAGATAAAAGGGGTAAGAAAAAGAGGGTGGTGAGTTCATGGTAAGGGTCTACTATAGACGACCAAATCAGGAAGAACAGGTGGATGAGTGTTTTCTGGAACAAATAACAGAAATATCTAACACACAAGTCCTGGTAGCAATGGGGAACTTTAACTATCCAGACTTCTGTTGGAAAAGTAACACACCAAAATAAATTTCCAATAAGTTCTTGGGAAACTTTTTGGTCCAGAAAGTGGAGGAAGTAACCAGAGGACCAGCCATTTTAGACTTGATTCTGACCAACGGGGATGAATTAGTAGCAAATCTGAATTTGGAAGGCAGTCTGTTTGAAAGTGATCATGAAGTGACAGATTTCAGGATTCTAAAGAAAGGAAGGAGTGAGAGCAGAAGAATAAGCATAGTGGACTTCAAAAACAAAAAAAAAGGCAGACTTAGAGAACCGGTAGGTAAGGTCCCATGGGAAGAAAATCTAAGGGATAAAGTTGTTCAGGAGTGTTGGCAGTTTCTCAGAGAGACAATACTAAAGGCACAGTTTCCAATATCCTCATGCAAAGGAAAGATCAGAATAATAGAATATGGCTGCATCAGGAGCTCTTAAATGCTACCGGTGTGACACAGCTATAATTTTGAGAGCAGCATCTGCTAGTAGTTTATAGTTTGCACATTTAAACTGCATGTGAGATAGTCAAGAGTCTCTCATCTCCCAAGTTGCAAGTGTATCTGTTTATTGTACACCTGATATTTAGCATGTGGAGCTAGGGAAGCTAATGGGAAACCTCAAGACAACTCAAAAATTCTGCACTTTCATTGGTCAATTGTGCTTCTTGAAATACAATATAAGCAAAACCCCATCTATTTAGAAAGTGTCCTGGGCCCAAATTTTTAAAAATGTTTAGGTGTTGCTCTGCAAAGCCTTACAAGGCCTATGTGATTTAATTGTTTGAGTCTTATTTTCATAAGTGACTTGGGCCCTTAGGAGCCTAAGTCATTTTGAAAATGGGACTTAGTCATCTAAATCACTTATGCTTTGCTGTGATAAGCAGAGTAACACCTAAATACCTTTAAAAATTTGGGCCTTTGTCCATTAGAGAAATATCAGTTACAGGTACATTAATGGGGGGGAGTGGCTAATCAATTGCAAGGAGAGATTTTGGGATTAAAAACCTAACCTCTGTACAGGTGTGCACTACAGAATTACATGGGTATAACTATGTCACTCAGGGCGGGTGTGAAAAATCCACACTCCTAAGCAATATAGTTATACATAGCTACCACCTCTCAAGGAGGCGGATTAACTACACCAACAGAGAGCTCTCATTAAAGTGCTACAGGTGCATCAGCCAACTGTCCCATTGCAGAGTTTGTGTGGACCTGCCCATAGAAATAGCAACCTTTAAGTCCCTGGATCATAGGAACGCTAGTGCCATACCGTACTATACCATAACTGTTCCCCATGATCCATACAGCTAGCTATAATCGGATTTCTGCAGCAGAGAGGGTATACATGGTATTATTATAGGAAAAGCAATGAACCACATTGGTACTTAGCATGATTAATGCAGAACTGAAATTCCCAAATGCTGTATTCAAAAGCATATACACTAAATGAGACTGGTGAAAACATTTCAAGGCTACTCAGCTGGAGGCTTTGTTTTTTTCTCCTGTGGTGTTATCATCTGTTAGTCTATCATCAACACAGCAGTATGCATTTGCTGCCAAGCAAGAAAAGCTGAATGCACACATAGGAAAGCCTGCTTTTGTTATAGAAAGCTAATTAGAAGAGGATTGTTTGATTTCAAATATAGGAGATTGACCCCTTTTGTGTATGGTTGTTAGTACATTTTGCTCCTTTGTATCATGTGAAGAGGACATGAGGTACACATTTCAATCATATATCATCAACAGCTTTGCGATAGAGGTTGCCAGAAATTCCTCTTTATCCAAAATAATTTTGTACTTTTGAGTAAGCACCTCGGCATGGAATTTTAAAAGTCACTTAACACATCCAGAGTAGGGATGTGTTCAATCTCATGTTGGTATTTGGCCTGTACACAAATCTTTTCATTTGATATGCACTGTATTCTGGCTGATTGTGATCCTAACATGAATAAGGAATAGACCCATCCATGATCAGAGACTATTATCAGAGAGGTAACCTAAACTATCCTTCAACTAGCTTATGAAATTCTACTCAGTGCCTTGCTGAACATGAGTAATTTGACAAGCAGAAAACATTACTTATATATCTTCCTCATCTTGGTAAGAGTGTCCAAGGAGATTTTGTTCCCGGGCTGTTAAATACATGTTTTGCAGAGCTTAATTACATACAAATATTAAACACACTGACAAATCCACCATACCCACTTTGTGCAAAACTTTAAAAAAATGAACACGGAAAATGTACAAAAGTAGCAACATGAAAGCTTCTTACTCAAGGCACATTCCTGTTGAACTGTGTATGTGGAGTTATTATTCTCCTTAGTCCCTTATCTGCCCTGGTACCATGCTGAATCTTTCCTTCATTTGTTGTATATTCCTTTATCATACAGCAGAGGTTCCCAACCTTCTTTATCTGGAGCTGGGATGGTGATGGGTGCCCTTACATGTGTCCTCCCATTATGTCCTGGCACAGATGTCATGGTCTCTCATTTTTACTGTCCATTTTTTCACTTCCCCTTTCCTGCCCTCAATTAAATTTGCCATTTTATTCTTTGTTGCTCATTTACTTTTTATGTGGACTTTTCTCCTCCCCTCTGTTCCCCTCCTTCCACTCCAGTAGTTCTGATCTTCCTCCCCATTTCTCCACTCACCCAGAATACGACATAAGGGTAGGGAGCATTCAGTGATGTACTATCAACATTTCAACCAAGGGCTGCTCCAAAAGTGTTCTGCCTCGGCTGGCAATACTTGTGATATTTTCTGGCTATAGGGTTCTTCCCTCAAATAAACGATTAATTCTACACTCTTCAGAAATATCCATGAATTCCATACTCTTCTTCCACTGAAAATTCATCACTTCTATATTCTTCCTCACAGCTCCACTAATCCCCTCCCCACCTGCGCATACTTTGATCCACTGTGTTTCCTCCTCCAGCACATCGTAGAGGTCCCTGTATCTATCAGCTGTTCCTTACAGAAACAGTAGTAGCAAGTGTGAGCCTTTCGCATTCACAGACAGAAGTGGTGACAAGCAGGTGTCTTGTGGCCCAGTGATATGCTGTCAGTAAAGGGCTCCCAGAAACATTTTTCCTTTGCTCATGAAAAATCTTTGCTTGTGTATCAAGGCTGTGTGCACTTTCAAGAGAAGATGGGTGAGTAATTCAGGGACCTATTCATGGATTTTCCCATCTAAAGGAAAACATTCTCTTATAATCTAGGAAAGAGGCAGCATCAGTGGGCAAACAAATCTGTATTTAATTGCATTTTTGGGAAATGTCTATAGTTTGTTCCTGAAAACTATATTGATACTAAAGAGCACTATACAGCCCATGTTACTGAATGTGTGCATGTATGTATATTGCAAGGTGTTTGTCCGGTCCTAATCTCTCCCAGGAGTTTGTTTAAAATGCATGACATCTGAGTGATGCAACCTAGTGAATTCCAATGTCAAGAAAAAGTATCCTTTGGATTAATTGTTATGCACCATTGGGATAAAAATGATCTTTGTTAAGGATGGTTTAGCAATATTCGGAGGAGGGGAATAACCCCAACTCTTCTTATAACTTGATGGCAGATTGCTACAAAGGGCCTCTGCAAGACTTTTTCAGCTATCACTATGCTGCCTCTCGCACTACCAACTACTGTTACAATTCTGAATAGTTGCTTCAGCCCTGATATACTTTTTGCTCCCTGAAAACATTTGTACAGATTTTTTTCTGAGTGCTGAGTTCTAAGGGCCTTTGTGTTTGAAGAGGTAGGGGAGAAACTGACAATTTGCCCTGACACATCATATTAAAGAATTGTCATTATACTTTTGATGTCTCAAAATTAGGCAGGATCATGTATTCATTAAAGTTTCCACTAATTACATGCTAAAATGCAGTAGATCAAGAAGACATCAGTTAGATTTTCTCCTCATAGGATAAATTAGAGAAAGTGTTGGAAGCAACATCTTCCTGAAGTAACAGAACTGCTAGGCAAACTGAAATAATTCCACTTCACATTCCCTGTGGGCAAGGCAAATTTCTACATACAAATGTGTTTGGTTTCTTCCTTTCTTTCATCCTAGTGATAGAGGTCTGCTGATCTATGTGTTTTGAATGTTAAGTTCTTGGATTGGTTTTCATGCAGTGATTCAATATGACAAAAAGGTTTACACACTGCAGTTTGATGGAAAAAAGTTCCTAAGAGGAAACTTGGTCTTGGATAATCCTGAAAATAAGACAGAGGTGAGCACATTTAAAATATTTGTAAAGGCCTCTTAGGTTTTGTAAAAGCTATTTTGATTGCTAGCCAGTTTGTCCCACCCTATAAATGAAGATATACTGTACATTATTGTATATATTATTACATATAACACACTTTATTCAAGCATGCTGAAGGTGTTATTGACTCCCATGTGTTTAGATCCACAGCATATAGATCTGTCATATGAGCTAACAGCGTAACTGATAGCACAAGTTGGTTGTCATCCTCTGTTTGGCCCAGCAGCTGACTGCAGAGGAATGGTGAATGAGAGGATGCATTTGATTTTTCTCTAGACTATTCAGCTGTCAATATATGTGTCAAGCTGTCCTGAAGTGGGTCAAGAGCATGAGTACCAACCTCTGTACCGACTAAGAACCAGGCACAAGCCCCAAATTGACTGTGAGTTCTATACTTAGATTGCACCAACCAATATCAAGTGTAAACTCCTCCAGCACTATAACAGCCTCACCCTGGAGTCAGAAATAGTCCCCTGGGTTGGGTGCTCTCATCTATCTTGTTACCCAAGTAAGCTTGCCTTTGTGATAGATGGTCCCTTCCACCAAAAATCACAATAATATCCAGGTTATTCCCCGGTCAAAAGGACAAATAATTTATCCCAGGTCAATTGCACCCTAGATATCACATCAAAGACAATGCTTGTAGCTAATCCTATAATAAACTATCTAAAGATTTATTAAAATGGAAATGAGTTATTTACAAAGTTAAAGCAGGTGAACATATACACACAGATGAGTTACAGTCTAAAGCTTCAAAAGGTAATAGACGCTTCTATAATAAGCAAGCTCTATATGTTCTTTAGGACTAACCCAGGCTATGCACTGGGAATTCCTTTCTTATGCCTAGAAAACCTTGCCCCTTGGAGACCAAGCAGCACAGAGATACGGTTCCTCCTTGTTAGAGGGGTTATTTCCCTTCACACTTCTGCACTGAGCTTCAAACACAATTGATGGGAGGAAATCACTTGCATGACTCATCTTCATGGGAGGAGGAGAGTAAACAACTAAGGGCATGTCTAGACTACAAACTTGCTACTCAAATTATGTTGGCATACAGCCGCCGCAGTTGGTTCATCACTTGTGCACATGCATACTTTTCTCCCTGTGTCTGAGGTGTGCATACTCACCAGGAGTGCTTGTACTGCTCCAGAGTGCAGTGCACCATGGCTACGTCAGCTATGTAGACATACTCTTTTGTGGATGACTTTCAGCTTCTCCATTTGTTGCTGTTCTTTTTGACTGACAATCCCCCATTTCCTCACTTTTATGCTTAAACATAACCTGTTAGTGTGTAAGATGGGCCGAGTCCTGGGGCATGGCAAAGACCAGCAAACAGCAGCAACGCCCCCCCACAGTGGAAAAGATGCATGAGACGGAGAAGTTTCACATGGAGTGCCAGCTGCTTCGGAACCCAGCTTGTGCGCTGCCAAGCCCCACATCGTCCCCTCCCCTCCACTCCCCACTGCTGGTTCCTGCCTCTGGCACCCCACAGCCACCTCGAACAGGGACTGCTGCAGAGACTCCCCCGAAGAGCCTGGGCACAGGAGAAGGAAGGTCCCTGGCTCTGGCGCTCCCCGATTGCAGCCAAATGAGCTCTCCCTCCCACAGCTGGCTGAATAAAGAATGAACCCAAAGGCTGGAAGCAGAGCACAGTGCCCTGGGCACAGAGCACAAAGCCACCCCTCTGTCCTCCAGTGTGCACACCACACTCGCTCCCCAAGCTGCCTTGTCCCCCAAAGGCTTGCACGTGTGGATCTGCATGCTGGAGAGCGGGTGGCCAGCAGGAGAACCAGCCCAAAAGCGAACCAGGTGAGAAGCAAGAGGCTTTCTGCACAATCACACTCCTGGGTCCTGCTCACATTGTGCTCCTTAGACCCCCCTGCCTGCTGCCTTTCAGCTCCCCTACTCTCTGAGGTCAACTCTGATTCCCTCTCCAAATAAGCTTAGGGGTGGTCGGTTTGCTTGCAGAGAGGGATGTTTGCTGCAATCCATTTTGCCTTAATGGATTTCACAACACTGGGCCCCTTCCAGCAACATCTCCACTCCAGAGAGTCATTCCCTCTTAGCAAAGGCTGAATTATGGAGTGTGTGATTCCGCAATCAACTACATTTAATTACATTGTTCCAATGGAGGGGACAGCCACACTGGGTGCTTTCTACTGTAAATTGCATGTCTGACACGACAGACTTGACCAATAAGAAGCCAGCGGTGACCATGATGGCACTCAAAAGCTAACGTTCGGAATCAAGTGAACGTCTTCCACCTGACAAGAAGTAAAATCTGAAAACTGAAGGGGAGCATTTTGTTTCTAGACAATGTAAAATATATTTAATCCAAGCGATAAATCTAATTTTTTTTATTACTACAATTAAACCTAGCCTATTTTACCCATTTGTACTGAATGCTGTGGCCACTTTCTTACCAGTACGCCGTACCAGCCCAGACCAGCGTACTTTCACCTCTGAGAGGATGTCTTCTGAATATGAGGAGACAGATACAAGGGCTATTAGAAGAGCTCAGTGTGGAGATGTACAGCTCGGGGATGCTGTAAAAGACCATTTTAACAGTGAGTCAGAGTAGTGTGTGTTGTTCTAGTGTGTTCTACCTGGTCCTGCTCGTTTATGGCCTGGTAGGAATCAGTGGTGATTGATGTACATGTAGGAATATAACATAGAATCATAGACAAAGTCATAGAGGACCATTATGATTGTCTAGTCTGTCTCCTGCACAATGCAGGCCACAGAATCTCACCCACCCACTCCTGTATCAAAACCCTAAACTATGTCTGAGCTATTGAAATCCTCAGATCGTAGTTTAAAGATTTCAAGGTCCAGAGAATCCTCCAGCAAGTGACTTGTGTCCCACGCTGCAGAGGAAGGTGAAAAACGCCCAAGGCTCTGACAATCTGCCCTGGAGGAAAATTCCTTCCCGACCCCAAATATGGTGATCACCTAAATCCTGAGCATGTGGGCAAGACTCACCAGCCAGCACCCAGGAAAGAATTCTCTCTAATAACTCAGATCTCACCCCATCTAACATCCCATCACAGGCCATTGGGCATATTTACCACTAATAATCAAAGATCAATTAATTGCCAAAATTAGGCCATCCCATCATACCATCCCCTCCATAAACTTATCAAGCTTAGACTTGAAGCCAGATATGTCTTTTGCACCCACTGCTCCCCTTGAAAGGCTGTTCCAGAACGTTACTCCTCTGATAGTTAGAAATCTTCGTCTAATTACATTGTCAATGCACCTATTAATTTTGTTTGTAAATGATCCTCTGAGCAGTGTAACACTGTGCAATAATAGGTAGCTTGCTGCTTTCAGAACTGCTGATCACTTGGCAGCATATGTTTTGAACTAACAAAGATGAATTATGTTCCAAATACAGTAATTGATTTTGTTGCTGAATAAATTTCTGTGCAAAACAAAGGGCAATTTAAAAAAAAATACATTAAAAACTTAATAAAACTTAATAAATTAAGAGAACGAGAACAGACCTTATGAAGAGGAAAGAACATTGATGTCCATTTCAGCTACATATACACTAATCGTGGCTTTCACAGGTCAGCATACACAAAGCTGTGATTGTCTTTAATGGCCCCTGGGGTGGAGTGGTAGGGGTAGTGCAGTGGCCCCTGATGCCACATGGAACGTTGAGGGGTATAGGGAGGTCCTGATATTGAGTTCTTGTTGGGCTGCAGAGGGTGATGAGCCTGAGATTGTTGGACGTGCAGGTCCACCGTCTGCAGCCTCTGTGTTTGCTGCCTGAGAAGCCCCATTATCCCCTGGTGCATCTCCCTCTCCTTTTCCTGCTGGGATTCTTGGGCCTTTCTCTTCTCCACTCTTTCCTTCTCCAGGCTATCTGAAATATTCATTCTCCAGACCCTGTGCTTGCAGTCTGATGCAGCAGTGGCTTGCAGCATCTCACTGAACATGTCATCCTGAGTCTTCCTCTTTCTCCTCTGTATCTGGCTCAGGCATTCTGCAGGTGTGAAATGGAGTGTGAAGGCTGCAATGGCAACAGTTGAAGATAAAACACACAGAGGTACAATTGTCAGCGTATTCACTACAGAAAGGGAAACTTGCTCCCTTGCAACTGTAAGCACGACATTCTCACTTCTGCTTGGGATTGTTTGTGCACGGTGCCAGTCACAGTACCAGCCATGGTGAGTACGGCCCACCGGGGGTTGGGGAAATGAGAAGCAAATTGCTTGCTTGGCAGGGTAATGGCACTGAATACTGGCACTGTTTTCCACAGACAGTGGTGATTTTAGCTACTATCTCACTCCTGAGGGTTACAAAGGCAGAGAGAGCACAGCTGCTGCTGGCATCCCATATGCTGTTAGCTTATGTACTGCAATGGTGCCTGCTGAAGTTATTGCTGAGTGTCATGGGAAAGTGCCCTACCATGAAGGAAGAAATAAGGCTGCCCTCCCTAGAAATCTTCAGGAGAGAATTGCCGAGTACCTCAATGAAAGTTTCATGGAGATCTCTCAGGAGGATTCAAGGGACACTCCTGTATACACAAACAAACTGATCTGCATGGTCTCCCTGCCTAACTCTAGAGGGGAATGAAAAGCAGACAGCAACTCTTCCTCTCTTGATTGTACCACTACCTCTTCTAGCATGAGTAAATTAATGAAAAGTCAAAGCTGTGTCCTACTACACTGGAGGTGCTATCCTCCCTATAATTGAAAATTGATTTAAACGCTTACCCAAGGTTCTTTCCCCTGCATCAGGCTCTTTCCTGATCGACTGGCTGGACTATGATGGAGTCAAAAACAGGTCCTGGCTCGCTGCACAGCTGGAATCCCGGGTAGCCTGTCCCCCTTACTCCTCCTCCTCCTCCTCCATCATCTCTTCCTCCTCACTGTTCACAGCAAAGACTTGTGGCTCAGTCTCCTTCAAAGTATCTGTGGTGCTGTGGGGAGTGTTGATGGGGTCTTTACCCAGTACGGTATGCGGCTCTTTGGAAAAGTGGCAGGTTTGCGGCTCATCACCAGATCAATTGTTGGCATCCCTGCCCTTCTGGTATGCCTGCTGCAGCTCCTTGGCTTTTATAGGGCACTGCTGCTGGTTCCTGTCAGACCCTTTCTCCTGCATCTCCTGTGCAATCTGCTTGTAAATGTTGTCATTTCTATGGCTGGTTCAGAGCTGTTCCTGCACAGCCTCTTCTCCCCACAGACCCAGGAGATCCAATATCTCCTGTCTACTCCAGGCAGGAGTGCCTCTAGAGCATGTCGGTTTGGCAGTTGCGCTCAACAATGAAGAGCTGCTAGGTGTTTGCCAAGCCAGGCAATCAAGAAAAGGAATTTAAAAATTTCACATGGTTTTAAAGGGAAGGGTAGTTTCTGGTCTCTGTGACCCCTGGACAGTGGAGTTCACAATGTTGACCAGACCAGTCAGTGTGGAACATTGTGGGACAGCTTTTGGAGGACACTTAGGGTCCACATAAGTAACACAGTGTCTATACTCACACTGTGTTGAATTACGTACATCAACCATGGCTCTACACTGCTCGGGGAGGTGGTGTTACTATGTTGGCATAATGGGGCACTTACAGTGGTGGGAGACCAATTTAAGGGTAGACACATGCACAACTAGGTCAACCTAAGCTGCCTTGTTTCAACCTAACTTTGTAGAGTAGACCAGGTCTTTTGTCCTCTGTAATGTTCCACACTAGTCTGCCTGGTGTCAGTGGACCTTCCTTGTTGGGTAGGACATAACACCTATTGGAGACCAGTATTTCACATTTGTTCATGTCTCTCTCCTGTCTGATGATTTACACTGTGACAGAGGCTTACAATGCAAATGCTCAGATATTACCTTATAATATAAGATACACATATTATAAGTGAGATTAATGCATGCAGCAATTTACAAGTATTCAGTAAAGCCTAAATACTAAACACATTCTTATAATTGTAATACCAGTTTTAACAATACTAACACACATGCGAGCCAGACTGGTTCCAGCATTGAATTTGTCAGTATTCAGTTGAGGCACGGGGACCTTAGCATGCCAGTATCGCAGTAAGACCTAGTGAGGTAGACATTGCAGAACCATGTGAGAATTCACAGATCTATAAGATAAATAGTGTATTTGTGATGATGTGGTATACAGGTTTTATCTGCATGAGTTTGGGCTAAGTCCATTACTCATCAGTGGTGGAGCCAGGAATCAGTTATGTAAGTCAGACTAAAGAAGGACAGTAGGGATCTTGGTAATCAATGATCTCATCCAGTGCCCATTTATGTCAATTGAAAGATTCCCATTGAGTTCAATGGGTGCTGGATCAGGCTCTTAGGCACCTGCTTTAACGGATGGTGCAATACAAAAAGAAGTCCTGCAAATATTTTTTAAATCTCTCCTAAAACAAACCTAATATAAGTTCCTGTTACATACATAGCATGTAGAGAATACACACTGATGCAACCTATAAAGGCTGTTGTCAACACTCATGTGGGATGAGTTGCACAGCTCATTTGTGGCCTCATCTCAAACTTACGTTAATAAAACCTTTATACCACTATTCCCCAGCATGTCTTCTCTTTCCCTTCCTTCCTTCCTTCCTCTCCCCTTCCCTGTCCCCCAAGTAATAAATCATTCTTTTGAGGATTTCTCTTCTCAGGCTGTGTGAAAATAACTCTGGGAAGAGAGAGAGAGATAATTTAATTTTAAAAAGCATATGATTACGTAAGTATCCGGTATTTTGATGTGGGATAGTAACTGGCAGTTGATGTAAGTCTCACAAGGAAATTTCTCAGTACTTTGCATACAAAATACCACAGCAGTGGAAATCTTGGACCTAGATTTTCAGTAATGTTACAGAGTTCATTCACTTGGATTAAAGAAGTTGTATTTTTTTCAACCATGAAATGTTGTCCTGTGAATAGAGATTACACCAAGAGGGAGCAAATATGTTCATGAATGAATAATCAGATATTGTCTGAGTTATTTGGGTCAATGATATTCATTTTGATGGAAACATACATCATTCTGAAAGCATTACAATAATGTATGTTATTCTGAAAAAGCCTGGATTAAATGAAGGGAAAATAGACATTAACTTTAAATACATAGCATTTACAAAACACGTCGTGGTTATAATATAGTTGTGCTTGCACCTTTCATCTCCACTAACAGATTGTGTATATCCTTGCTGTGTTGCCTTAAGGGCAGAGATGAAGGCATATTTTGCCAGCTGAGCTCAGTCAATGACCTTGACATCAGAGCCAGAGCTAGGCTGTGAGTTTGCATTATCACTCTTTAGATGGATTCTTTTTAGGAATGTGAAAGGGCATCCACATGAGTGAGAAGAAGAGGAGAGAGATAAATCCAAATGAATTAAGTCTCTTATGTAATACAAATACTGATTGTAGCCTCTTCTGCAAGCTACTAGTCAAATATTTAAATACAAGTATTAAGTACATATTGAGATTAACTATTTAAGAAGCTTTTCCTTTAATTGAAGAGCCTCATCTTTTACTCCCTTTTAGTATTTGTAACACAGTTTATTGGGTTAATTTAACAGTCTTAACACAGGTTAAGGGGCAACTTAACTTAGTGGTGCCCAATGCAGTGCCCGTGGGTGCCATGGCGCCCGCCGGGGCATTTATGTGCGCCTGCCTAGTGCTCAGCAGGGCAAAGAAGCCGTGGCCCTGTGGTTGCCGGGGACAGAGAACTCCAGGGCTGCAGGTCCCGGTGTTCTCTGTCCCTGGCAGGTGCGGGGCCCACCTAGTGCCCAGCAGGGGAGAGATTCCAGGGCCCCTTGCCTGCTGGGGACAGAGTACTCCAGGGTTGCAGGCTGCGCAGCTTCTCTCAGGCTTCTCGCTGCACTCCCCAGAACTGCTGCCAAAAAAAAAAAAAAAAAACCGCTCCGCTTCTGCAGAATGGACCAAATGCTGCCCCATAGCATGTGCTGACACAGGCACCTGCTTGCTCCACTGGTGCCTAGAGCCAGCCGTGTATGTGAGTATTCTTTCTGCACTGATACTGCTGTTTTCTTGTGCTTTGCAATTTATTATTTTTTTAACGTTTTGCTCCAAAATGGGTGGTTCAAATAAAAGACAACGTACGTATTATTTCAACCCAGAGTGGGAAGAATATTAAATATGATGTTTTTCATATTATTTAATGTACAAATACAAAATAAGCCTTGAAAAATTGTTGGCGCCCGCCACACTCTTCTGAAAACATGAATGTGCTACTGGCCACAAAAAGGTTGGGGACCACTGCCTTAACTGTATTGTCCATATGGGTGAAATTCACCCCCAGGTAGAGGCCCACGCACCACTTAAAACAGGACTAAAGTAATGCACAGGTTTTGTGCTGGCTCTTTGCATAGGTATGAATTTCATCCTGGGGTCCCAGTCCTGCAAGGTGCTGACCAGCTCCTGGGAGGTGCTGAACATCCTGAGCTTTCACTGATTTCAATCTGAACTGAAAGCACTCTGCACCTTGTAAGAAGCCCATTGCAGAATTGGGACCTAAAAATCACATGCATATGAGTTATGTTTCATTTACTGCTAGCTACATTTATCAATATCAAGAAGGTTTCTTTGTTTGTTCTGGTACATATTGTTCAACAAAGGAGCGTGCTATTGTTTTTTAAAGTTGACTGTACTGTTGGGTAGGTTTACAAATATCACCTTCATGAATACAATTTTTAATCAAGTGTGACAGACCCAGGCCAGTGGGGTACAGGAGTCTGGTCCTATTGGCATCCCAGGGGTGGGCGGGCAAAGCCCGCCCACTTCTAAAGGACCTCCCCCCAGCCTAAGGGAAGGATCCACAGGTCTAGAACACCAAGTAATTCCGGGGGACAACTAATGAAAAAAAAGCAGGAGCGGGAGTGAGGTCACAGTGCTAAACGAAGGGAACCTGATGGGGACACCGAGCAGAGCACCCCAGACAACGCCCACTGCTCCTCGAAGGCGTCAAGGGAGCCAGTGGACGCCGCCCAGAGGAACTCCGCTCGGATGCGTGAACGGACAGAGGAGCGGAAATAGGCCCCATAGTGGCAGGAAATCCCATCAGCCAACCTCCTCTCCCTGGTGCTGTAGATGGCTAGTTTGGCCAGGGCCAAGACGAGGTTGAGAAGGAGATCCACGACCTTTGTGGGCCACGGATGGGGAGTGCGTAGATAAAAATGTGAGGGAAAGTGCAACCAGAAACGCAAGAAGAATTCAGGAGAGCCGGAACAGAGGCTGCACACCTGGCGCACTCCAAGTAATGTTCGCCAGTTCTCCTTCTCGCCACAGAAAGGCAGGTGTTGGGACAGGGGTGAACCGTGCCAAGTACACACCATGCTCACGGCCCATTGAAGGAGCTGCCAACTGACACCCAGTGGGCGCGGGACCAGGGCAGAGTACAAGCTGGCCCACCGGGTTCTCACCCTCGAGAGGTGCAGGAGGTCCCGCTATTTGGTATTAGGGCGGGATGCGAGGGTGAGGTAGTGAAGGGTATGGAGCACGAGTGGTTACAGATGTTTCCGTGGCGCGGTCTGGAACAGAACCGGCTGCACTCGGTTAGCCGGCTTGCAGTGAAAGGGTGAGGGGCCGATTGGGTCCACGGGGCAGAGGCCCTACAAAAAATGTCAGGGCCCGGGGTGGAGGGTGGTGGGGCATCCCTCTCGTAGGACCCATCGAGATAGCCGAGCAGCAGGCAGCAAGCCGGCCCTCACCTCCTGAAATACGCGCGGGAGTATGAGGTCTGGGAGCCCATGCGCCAGGGATCCAGCCAATCTCCTGGTTGTAGGTCCAGGAGGTCCCGCGCTGGTGACTCCCGCCAAGACCAGCCTCTGGCGCACCGCGGGGGACTCTGCCACCTGCACACGAAGCTGGGATTGTGTACAGGGCTCCGCGAGGAGGTCGGCCCCCACGGGGGCCGCCATGGACCTGGTCGTGGAAAGACCTTCCAGGTCTGGAGGAGGTCTTGGTAGAAGACCGGCCAGCCCGGAGAGGTCTCGCGGAAGACCTCTCGGGAATGGAGGTAAAAGCTGCCAGTCATATCGGAAGCCCTCGGAAGCGGCGGAGGAAGGCGTGCGCCAGACGGCTCCACACCGGACTACCCGCACCATAACAGGAGCCTCTGCAGGGCCTGGAGGCGGAAAGACACGGACCTGAGTGCGTAGGCACTTCAGGCCTGCCCCCCTCCTCCAGGGGCAGGTGGAGGACCCCTGCAGAGACCGGTGCATCCCGGGCCAAAGAACCCAGATCGCCATCCGGAGGCTGGCCAGGAAATGGGGACTGGGACCAAGGTGTTGAGCCGTACAGAGCATGGACAGGACAGTTGATTAAGCACCAGTGCCCTCCCCGAAGGGAGAGGCACCGGAGTAGTCTGTCCATTTCCGGAGCCGCTCCGTCCCCCTGCCCTCCAAAACCGGCCGTTCTCCGGCGGAGACGGATGCGTGGCAGAAAGGTAAACGCCGAGATAGAGCAGCGGACCCGCGCTCCACCGGATGGCCTGAAGCGCGGGTGGAGGGAGCTCGCCTGCCACCCGTCCCCGACCACCAGGCCAGAGCTCTTGACCCAGTTAACCCGGGCGGAGAGGCCGCCGAGTAACACAGCCTGGCAAGCCTCCACCCGCGCCAAGTCGCCCGGGTGCTGGACCCGAGGGCACATCGTCAGCGTACGCCGACAGGACCAGCCGCAGCTCTGGCTCCCGAAGCACCACCCCTCAACCTTCACGGAGGAGACAGGAAGGGCTCGATCGCCAGAGTGTACAAGCTGGCCCGAGAGGGGGCACCCCTGCCGCACTCCCCGCCCGAAGCTGACCGGCTCGGTCAGGGTCCAGTTGAGGCCTGACCAGACACTCCGCAGAAGCGTACAGGCACCTGGAGAAACCACAAAACGGGGTCCGAAGCGAAGACTTTTCCTGTCGAATGCCTTTTCCTGATCCAGGACAAGAGGGCAAACGACAACCATCTCTACACCCTAATTCCAGAAGGCTCCGGACCAGATACACAGTTATCAAAAATAGTGCGGCCCGGACGGTGTAGGTCTGGTCTGGATGGACACCGTCCGCCAGCACGGACCCTAGACCGCAGCGAGATGGCCTTTGCAATGATTTTGTAGTCCGTGCTGAGGAGCGAGATGGGACGCCAATTCCGTAAGTCGCGGGGTCCCCCCTCTTCTTTGGCAATAAGGCGAGCACGGCTCGCCTGCACGAGAGGGAGGACCCCGCTCTGCAAAGACTCGGCCAGACGGTGGACCAGTCTGGGCCGAGAACGTCCCAGAACTCGCGGTAGAACTCCACGGTCAGCCCGTCCATGCCTGGGATTTATTGGGTGGGCATGCACGGAGGGCTTCCAAGAACTCGGCCAGAGTGAGAGGCAGCTCTAGCCGGTCCCGGTCGCCCGTGCCGACCATCGGGAGCCCGTCCAGAGTTACTCTGCAAGCTTTAGGATCGGTCGGATCTGGAAGAAAAGGGCTGCGTAGAAGGCCCCTGGCCCTCCCGCACATCTCCTGTGGGTCCGTGAGGGGGGTGCCGTCCTTCGCCAGGAGGCAGGTGACGTGTTTCTGGCCCCCTCCTTTTCTCCAGGGCGTAGAAGAAGCGGGAGCCACGGTCCATCTCCCGAAGGAGGTGGATGCGGGATTGAACAAAAGCACCCCGGGCCGTGATGGTCCTCGAGGGCTCGGAGCCCTCCCGCTTCTCCCGGCACGCTCGCAGAGGGAGATCCTCGGGGCTGGCGGCCAGATGCCTCTCCAGCTCCAAACCTCCCGCTCCAGCTGCTCTATTGCCGATCCCTCCGCGGCTGGTGCCGGGTGTAGTCACGGCAGAAGAGCCGGGCGCACACCTTCCCCAGACTCCACCACCGCCGGACCGAGGAAAAGGCGCGCCGCTGCCCTCGCCAGGCCAGCCAAACTCCCGGAAGGATGCACGAAAGCCGCATCCTCCAGCAAACTATTATTTAAGTGCCAATAGGCCGGCCCCGGCCTCTCCGCGCAGAGAGAGGCTGTCACGGTGGCAAGATGGTGATCCGAAAAGGGGGAGGGATAGCTCAGTGGTTGAGCATTGGCCTGCCAAACCCAGGTTGTGAGTTCATCCTTGAGGGGCCATTTGGGGATTGGTCCTGCTTTGAGCAGGGTTGGACTAGATGATCTCCTGAGGTCCCTTCCAACTCTAATAATCTATGATTCTATGAGTGGGCCCGTAAAAGGTGGAAACGTGCAGATAAATGCGGTTCCAGCCGGGAGTGGCCGACCATGGCCCACCCGGACGAAGGTGAAAGTCGAGAATCGTGCGGGTGGGTCGCGCCAGACGTCACCAGGAAGTGGTCGTCGACAATCTCCCGGAGGACGTCCACGGCGGCCCAGGCACTGCTCAGTCCCCGAGCGGTCCCGTTCCTCGAGGGTGGTGTTAAAGTCCCCTCCCAGGACCAGGCACTCACGAGGATCCCAGGGAGCCGAGGAAGGCGGACGCCTGCTGATAAAAACGCAACCTCTCCGGCCCGATGTTGGGGCATAAACATTGACGAGATTAACTACAAGCCCCTCCATGCGGACCCGGAGGTGCAGCAGGCGGCCCGGCACAGCCTTCAGCGACCTCCAGCACCTCGGGCAGTAGGTCAGGCGGAGAACAGGGTCGCCACCCCAGCCGCGCAAACCGAGAAGTGACTAAAGTAGGCCCCGTTCCCCCACTCCGGTCGCCAGCTAGCTTCAGCGCCCGATCCGTATGGGTCTCCTGCAGGAAAATCACAGAGTACCCCCCCTCTGGAGGTAGGAGAGCACCTGGTTCCTGCGGAGACCCATCCTACAGCCCCGGGTGTTTAACGTGGCAAAGATGATCGGTGCCATGAGGAGGGCTGGGGGGATCCTCGCCAGCAGACATGCCCACAGCCTCCGGCAGGCGCCGCAGCAATCCGTACCTACCCATAGGTGAGTGAAGAGCGGACCCGCTGGTGGCCACGGCGGCCTGCGTTCCCGGTCTCTTTACCCCCCCATGAGGGCCCTCGCGGCCGGAGGACCTGATGGAAATCCCCATCGCTGGAGCGCAAGCTGGACTTTGTTACGGAGCCACGGACGTCCTCGAGGAACTCCCGCAGCTCCTTCCTCCAGTGCATGGGGGGGAGGGTCCACTGATCGATGACTGGTCCCCCAGGGGGCCCCCGTGGCCCACGAGGTTGGGCAAGCGGGGGGCAGACCCCGACGTGGCGTCGATGGGCCGACGCACCGACCCGCACCCGCTCCTGTTCAACAAAGGGGTGGCGCGGAATGGGGAACAGCAAGCCCCTGGTGGTCGGGAAGAAAAAAACCATGTGAAGCCGCACTTTGGGGGGTATTCCCAGGGGCGGCACTGGATCACAGGAGGTGGGGGGACAAGGACAGGGCTAACAGGAAGGCGGGGATCAGGGGAGAATCTGGAAGGGCAGAGGCAACCTTGAGCCTCTATCATCGAGCCACTAGATGGTTGGTCCTCCTGGCCAGGCTCAGATCTGGAAAGTGGGAGGGGACCTAACGATGCAGGCTCAGCCACAGTGGCACGTGTGGAGCCCTCAGTACTCCAGACAAACCGTTTGTCAAGGGGTCCCGCCATAGGAAGGAGGGCGGTTCCCTCCTCACCAAGAGGACACCCCCGGGAACTGGGTCCCGGCGCGGGCATGGCCGTCACCCAAGCGGGCCGTGGCCACAACAGGGTGCCACCCGCAGCCGGGTCGATGGAGGAATCCAGGGGACCCTCAGAGGCGGGAAGCAGAGCAGCGGTCAGGGGAAGGAACCTCGGCGTACAGGGGGACCGGGGTTTGAGATCGCCCAATCGAGGCCGCTGGGCAGAGGTCATCCTCCCCTGCGTGACTGGGGCAGGACCCAGGGCCCTATCTCCCTCATAGTGGAAGGGAGATCACCATCCACCACCCCAGGGGCCCCCTCGCTAGAAACACCCAAGCGATACCCACGCTCGGCACTCGCCAGGAGGCGTTGAGGAAAATAAAAAAAAGGGGAGAGAGAGCCTTCCGTTGGGGTTCACGGGAAGGGACCCTGGAGGAGGGTGGGCGGTAATCCTCGGCCTGCCACTGACGTCCCGCTCTGGCATCCTTATCCGGGATGGATCATAGGGCAAACGGAAGGCCTCGTCTATGCCCCCTCCTTCCTCGCATGGCTCTGTTCCCCGGAGATGGGGCCAATGGTCTGATCTGAATTGGATGTTAAATGAGGGCTTCGACGTGGGATGGGGCATGGAGCGCGCTTGGCTTCGATAATAGACCAGCGCGCCCGCATCATCGAGGCATGCTAAATCAGAGGGTCTGGCATTCAGGGCAAAGTGTCAGGAGGCTCCCATGGCGGGAGAGAGCCACAGTGGTTGTAGGACGGCACGAATGGAAGTGGGAAAGCATTCCCCCTGAGACGTATGATGCGCCAGTCCTGCACCTCTGGTCCACAGCGATGGAGCCGAAAGGCTTTCGTGCGCGAGCTGGGGCAGTGTGAAGGTGGCTATCCGCCGGGGCGGCCAGTTCCCGCACGCTCCTCCGTCCACAGCGGTATCCTGTTCCGCAGCAGGGTCGCGATCGGGTATCACGCCGGTGGCACCCAGTCTACGGATCAGCCCAGGTGAGTGGTACCTCAGGTAGCTATTGCCAGAACTCCCCGTCTCTTCCGGCGGCCAGTGAAGCTGCTGCTGCAACGGAGGACGGTAGCCCGCGGTTAGTCGCTCGCTAGTCAGGTTGTGAGGGGCTGCATATGGAGAACCTGGATTGTCGCCCCATCGGCCGAAGGCGAGCAGGGGCAACCAGGCCCTTCGGTCAATGGTAGTGCGGCATCGGTTCCCGTCTGGGGCGGACCAGAGGTGCTCTAGTGAATCTCTTCCCAGTCGACGGCATTTGGGCAACCACGCCGCCCAAGTGCTCATCTTTCTGCCGGCGGCCTCCTATTGTTAATAGGACTCACTTCCCGGTAGACCTTGTAGCAGCTGAACGTCGATCTGGAGCCGCCCAGGTCCTTTGCGCACGCTTCACGATTGTTGCACAGGGAGAGGGAGCTGTCCGGTGGATGCTCGCAATGGCGCGTGTAGGGCATGCGTGAAGCGCGAAGCTTCGAGAGGCGCTCAGCGGCAAGGTGGGGCTGCGCCACCATGGGCATAGCCCATAAGTAATGAACGTCCGTCCCAGAGCTCGGTTGACGATCAAGCGGTGTAGGGAAATACCGCACCGGTTACTGAGAGGCTCCGGCTTCACGTTTCTGTGCGGGCGTTCCGACGATGGAGATGAGGCCCGGTTCCTTGGTCAGTGAGGCGCTCCTTTATGCCCTGCTCCCACCCCGACCCTCCGCGGGGCAACTTCCCGCACTAGTCCACGAAGGGGGCACAGACGTCAGACGGAGCGTGCTCCCTGTGCATGGACGCCGCATGCCGTAAGGTCGAGCCCCAGGCAGGGGCTGCCGAGGCTAAGGGCGACCTGGCCGAGGGGACCCAAGTCGGGAGCGGATAGTAGCGGTGGAGGATACGCAGGCAGGGACGGGGCTGCGGACGACGGAGGGCAAGTTTCGGGGAAGCCGGCTTAGTGGTGTCTCCTCCCCTCCTTTCTGCTCCGCGACCTCACCGCACGTTAGGTGCGAGCTTCAGCCAACGGAAAGAGCGGAGGGACCAGTCGAGAGGGAGCTGCCGTACCCGCGCCAGGCCGCGGGCGGGTATGGCAGCGGCGTGAGTTCTGGCAGGATGTTCTGGGCAGTGGACAAGGCAGGGGTCGGAGGGCTCCACGCATCTGGTCGGGAACTAGCGTAGAAAGGGCAAAGCAGAGTAATAGAGAGCGCGCATGCCCTCCGCTCGGTACGGCAGGGGAACGGCAAAGGGACGCTACTAGGGGCTGTGAAGTGAATGACCTAGCGGCTGACACGTGGACAGCACAGCAGAGGGAGTTCCGGCTCTCCAGTTGCACTGGCGGGATAGGGGGGACAATGGCAGATGGTCGGGGGTGCCAGTGAACAAGGGGAAACTCAAATGGGGGAAGGCACAAGCGCTGGGAATGGGCGTGGGCGCACGAGGGGGAGGGAACAAAATCAGTGGCTGGGGGAGCAAGGGTGGGGGGAGAAGGGCGAGCGGGAATGGGGCAGAGGGACCACAGGATAGCTGCAGGGCTGGGCCAGAACAGGCAGGCCGCAAGGAAACTGGTGGGGCGGACAAAAAGGAAAGGGGCCAGTCCAGGGAGAGGGGGTAAGGTGGTGCGCCCAGGCACTTGTGCAAGAGTCAATTTAGGCTGCTGCTGCGCAGCGCCGCAACGATGAAGGGGGCGTGGTGGGTCAGCGAGCAGCTCAAGTCCCAGAGGCAGGCCCAAAGCGGAAGGGAAAACAGCCAGCGGGGGTGGTGGAGGGGCAACATGGGTGGTGGGGGGAAAGGAACACAGAGAAGACCGGGGCAGGCTCCACACCACACCCCCAGTGTCCCCAACAGACACAGTCCAAACCCTCACCACAAAGACTCAGTCCAGGAATACCCCCTCCACATGGTCTTCACGTGCTCTCCAGCAGAGGCGGTCTCTCTTCCGCACTCTCCTCCTCGGGCTCCAACAGCTCGCACAGCAACGCCACCAGCAGCCAGAGCTCCAGTAGTGGTGGTCTGGTGTCCAGGCAGGAGGGACCCCGCTCGGAAGGGTCTCAGCAACAAAAGCCGGTCCCTCACCCCCCCCTTGGGAGTAGTCAGCAGCCCCTCCCCTCCAAGGTGTAAATGGAATAAACAGACAAGGAACCGAGGGAGGGGGGTGGGAATCTACTAGCCAGCCAAGTGAGGCAGATAGAGAGAGAGGGGTGGGTTTGGGTCGTCTAGCCCAGCCAGGAGCAGCAGAAGCGGAACAGCAGCGCAGTAGCAGCAGGGAGAAGGCAGCAGCAAGCACCCAGTGGCCCAGCAGGAACGCAGCAGCAGCAGCAGCAGGCAGCAGCAGCCAGCTCTCTCTTCCTCTCCTCCGCAGGGAGCAGTCGAAGGGACGAGAGCTACTCCATGGCCGCCAGGAAAGCAGGGATCTGTGTTCCCTGAGGGACCAGAGCAGGGGCTTGCACTAAAGTAATCAGGAACCTGCTAGAACCAATTAAGGCCAGACAGGCTGATTAGATTCACCTGCAGCCAATCAAGACAGGGCTAATCAGGGCACCTGGGTTTAAAAAAGGAGCTCACTCCAGTCAGGCGGGAGGGAGCCAGAGGAGAAGAGTGTGTGTGAGGAGTTAGAGAGGGCACAGGAGCTGAGGTGAGGAGGGTGCGCTGCTAAGAGACTAAGGAGTACAAGGTCATCAAGACACCAGGAGGAAGTCCCGTGGTGAGGATATAAGAGTGTTTGGAGGAGGCGCATGGGGAAGTAGCCAGGGAGTTGTAGCTGGTCATGCAGCTGTTATAGGAGGCCTAGAAGTGTGATCCACAGGCCCTGGGCTAGGAACCTGGGTAGAGGGCAGGCGGGTTCCCCCCAAACCTCCCAACTCCTGATCAGACACAGGAGGAGTTGATCCAGACTGTGGGGAAGATCACTGAGGTGAGAAAATCTGCCAATAAGCGCAGGACCCACCGAGGTAGAGGAGGAACTTTGTCACACAAGATAAAATGAGAGAATTATTCAGTCTGTTAACATGTAAGAGGAAAATGCTGAACAGGAGAATGGGGAAGGTAAATAATGAAAGCAAACTCAACCAATCTAAATGTAATGGGTTCAGGAGATGGTGGGGGTGGCAGAGTGGCATGGAAATATGGCTATACTTTTATACAAAGGCAGTGTTATCAGCTCTCATGATTTTGCTGCTCGTCTGGTGACGTTTGGTGTTTAGCTCCTGAAGTCAAGTGATTTTGTAGAATTTTTGTTTTTGTTTAAAAAAAAAAAAAGATAAGCTGCTAGCCTTTGTAGTCGTGGAGACAAGCTTGAATGCACTCTGAAGGCTCAGAAACCAGAAGGTAAATAAAAAGAACCACCCCACATGCATTTTAAAAAAAAACACTCATGATTTTTGGACCCAATTCATTATTTCAGTATTGCCAACCCTGAAAAATCAAAAATAATGACCCCATGTTCCCTTTTTGTATTGAAATTTGTGAAAGGAGGACCCACTGGCTCATTCCTAGGCAGTTCCCCAGCCCCAGAGTTCAATAGCCAGGTAGTAGAGGGCTCCAGAATTCCTCCAGCACAGGAAAGGGAAGTGATATCCAGAGGGCAGATTCTAGAATGAGTTGGAGGCTGCATGACAGCAGGAGGAACAGGCTCGACGGAGCAGGCTGGGAACTGGCGGTGGAGAGAAGGCTGGGCAGCTTGGGAGATGGGCCAAAAGGCTGAGGGCTGGGCTGGGGAGCAGCCTGTTGCTGTCAGGAGGCCAGTGGAAGCCACACCTCATGGATACTCGGGAATGGTCTGCAAACAGGACGGCCATGTGAACAGGCCTGAACAAGATCACAGCTAACAGACAAGAGGACTGAGCTCAGGCTGGGGGATCTGCAGGCCAGTGTGTGATTGCCTCCGGGAGAGGAATGGCCTGGAGACTGTATCCCTGTCTCTAGGTCTGAAGAGCCCAACCCAGCCTCGGTACCCTGGTACTAGATTCCCTTAGAGGCTGATTTAGAAACTGTTGTTTTGTTCATTAAATGAACTGCAGCTGAGGGGTACCTGCATTGTTTATTTCTGGAAGCTCTAGTAAGGCAGCCTTTTTTAATTCACTGGGATCTGTGAATGACTAGAGGACCCACCAAGGGCTGGAGCCAATACAGCCTGTGCTTGGAGTACCTAAAGGACTTGACTCTGAGTGTGTGGTACACCCAGCATGCTAGCAGACCTCAGTAAGGACTGACGTACTGTGACATGCCCAATGACACCCTGCAGTGGGGTTGCTTACATTAATCATTCAAAAAGCCCATGACTTCTCCTATCTTCACCATCCATAGCATCATCATGTGGAAAGATGAGGACTCAGCAGCAGTACTAAAGGGACAGTGGCCTCAAAATTATGAGACAGCCAGAAATTCATGAGAAAATACACCAGGGAGTGACCTCCAGATCTGGGGTCAAATGGGTAGTCCCACTTCTGCACAACTGTCTTGGTAGCTATGCTACCATTGGCTGCCTTGGAGAATGCATGAATGCGACCCCTCCAATGGGTGTGTGTGTGTGTGTGTGTGTGTGAGACAAAGAATTTAGCAAGAGTTAATGTTGCTCCGTATAGAGTCATATTACTTTTTCATGTAACAAGGCACTCTACACCCTACTGGAAATGAGTGGAACTGGATTAGGAGGCTGGGTTGGGAGGTGAGCCATAAGCAGCAATTTTTCTTAAAGTGCTATCCAACTCTGGAAAGGAACTGTAAAAAGTGGTGTCTTTTAATCAACAGATCTGTTCTGGGTATTCAGAGTCCTGTGTTCTGACTTTAGTGATAAAAACAATTTTTTACTGCTTTTTTGTTTCTATTAACCCTGCAGAATCACTTCAACTAAGAAATGAGCAGGCTGGATTTTGTTCCTTATTGTGCATTAGAAGAATTGTGTGCTATGAACTGAAGACAGTGGGGTTTCCTGGTGTCACTGAGAGCCTTGTTTGGCCTTTATTACTGCTGATGGTGCAGAAGAAGGAATAAGCCCATCTTGACTCTCAGATTCCAGATTGAGTTTGAAAGGCTGTCAGTTAGAAAAAAGTAATTTAGATAGATAAACTATTTGTGTTGTATTTTAACATCATCATCAATATGACATTGACAATACAACTATCACAGAGTTTTATGTCTCGTGCGGGTGTCATGGGTTTGGGGCATTTGCTCCCACCCAGAGGATAGTCAGGCCATTTTAAAAAAGGACCATATGAAGGAAGTAAATCATTCTGCAGTTTATAATTCAAGGCCAGATTCTAATATCGTTACTTACACTAACTAATACCCTACTCCATAACTAGTCACAATGAAGTCAGTGGGACTAGCCCTGGAGTGAGGTGCTCTGCAACTTGAATAAGAGTATCAGAATCTGGCCTTCAATGGCTATTTCATAATTCAGTGACACTGACAAGGCCTACAGGTATAGCACAGGCCCCAGAGAAGGAACACAAGAATAATAGAAATCAGGGAAATTCATCATGATGTGGAAACAAATTCTTTTCGAAAAATAACAGCCATTGTCTTCAGTTTGAGGACTTACCAGTACATGAGTTAACATCAAGCTTGGGTGGGATTTAAACTTAGCATCAGGTTATTTGAGAAGTCAGGACTAAATGACAGAAGTAAAAGATAATGTGATGCTCTTTCCCAATTATAAAGGGACACTAACTTTGGAACAAAATTCATATTTCACTTTTCTTTGTTTTAAATCAAGTCGGGTGCAGAACTTTGAATGGCACAACAATTTGAAGGCAGGCCAGTAAGGGGAGCTCTTACCAAAATTTAAAACTAAACTTTTGAAAGCTGCCACAGCATAGTTAATGTTTGGGTCACAGATCTATCATGCTTTGGAACATACATATCGTTTCCTCTTTGGATTTGCATTACCATGAAAACAAATATTCTTACTTCACAGTATCCTTCTAAAAAGATGTTTGCAGCAGCTCATTTTGGGGCCAGATACCCAGAACTCTAGAATTCGTTAGGCAATTGAGTAGTGTTATTTCTTTTTATATGGGGCTCCAGGTGCTGGGCAGCACTTGGGTTTTGATTTTTCATTCTACACTTTGAAACAGATCTGGAGATTAGAGCAGCATTCCATTTTGGGGCATCCAGTAGTTCAAGCTGTACCCACTATGGCCCCACCAATTCTCAACCCACTCCTAGTTTTAGGGGTGTAATAAGCAATAGAATAGTAACTGGAAAAGGATGCTGGGGAGAAATATAACATCTAACATTGCATTTGACTATGTGATAAGTAAGCATAAGTGCCAGTAGGGTTACGTTAGCCTCATTAAACCAGTTTGTCCCTAAATCTGAGCCACATGCTATCCTGCTGCAGACTGGAGGCTAAAACATGCATCCCAACTCCATGAGTTAATATTTACAGGAAAGGAGTGTGGTTAATTAATCAAGTGGATCCACAGGATCCATGAGACATTCCAAGAACAGAACTCTGCTCTCCTAATATAACTGTCAGAGCTCTGCACCTCTCCAACAGCCTGGTTCCTTTAGGAGATGTTCTGCCTATGGGTCTGCTCCCCTAACCTCCACAGCACCTGCTGGGGATGGGGTAGATTTCAGGAGGGCAACTATAATTGCTTCAGTGAGCAGCGACTCCCCTGTAGATTTGAAATTCAAAATCTTAAGGGGTGCATGCCACATACGGGGGCTGCTCCCCAACACACACAGGCTTATGCAGTCACTGAGGAAGGGAGATGTATGCAGTAGGAGTGCATCTCCTTCTCTATTGCACATAGCAGTGTTTTTCAGCTTCATTTTCTTTCCCTCTGCACTGTGCAGTAAAAGCAAACATCTGATTCCCCATATGCCTAGAATGTTGCTAGTACTACTCAGAAGTGGGCTGCGAAGAAAACCCACCACAAACAAACCAAAACCAAAAAGGAAATAGCTTTCCTTTCCCTCCTGAAGTAAAGATAAAATCAACCATATTCTCCCAAACAAAGCTAAAATCAAAGAACCACATAAGTTAAATGAAAACTTGAAATTGAGTCTTTTTTCTTCTTCTTTTTAAAGTTCCAAAAACTAAATCTGCCCCGGAGTCTCTCTGCCAATTTTAGTGATTCTACACTAACATTTTCCTATTTAAAAAAAAACAACAATAACTTTTCTCCTGTGTTCCTGTGTGAAGGACTCACGCAAACAAAAAAGGAAACTTAGTAACTCTGTGGGGGAAACAGTGAAGCTACCAACAAAATGCTGTCAAGTTACCAAAGTAAACAGAAGAGAAATATAGAATAATATTGTTTCTCTTGAAGGTTTTGTAATCCTGGACATAACCTGCAATGATTTGGGAAGAAATGTCATTTTCAAGTTAAGTGTCTCTTTAATAAAGAGATAAAGGCGCATACATACACATGCAGGAATGTGCTCATACACACAAGAAAAACCCAAAATGCTTCTCAGGTAACTGATTAGCCATAAGACAAGTGTGCCTCAGGAAAACCATGACACATAAAATATCTAGAGGAATGTAGATCAAAGGAGTTGGCTCTCACAGCTATACCACTGTTCACTTTACCAATACAGCTATAAATGGCCCCAGGGTTAAATTGCAAAATACCCTTCAGGGTCACAGGTGCTGACTTTCACTTTTCCATGTGGGTGCTCTACCTCTGCTCCACATTGAGGCCCTGCCCCCCCCTACTCCCTCCCCTGAGGCCTTGCCCTCGCTCTGCCTCTTCCTGCCCCTGCTCCACCCCATCCCGAGTGCCCTCTGCCGAACAGCTGATCAGTGGGTGGCTGGTGGGTGCTGAGCACCCACTATTTTTTTCCATGAATGCCCTAGCCCCGGAGCAACCACAGAGTCAGCGCTTATGTTCAGGGTTTTGCTTGCCTTAGCAGTTGTGAGCAAGTCACTCGCAGATATGGAGGTGTTGTTACAAATGCATGTGATGGTAGTTTAGCTGGCACCATGTCTGTAGTGTTTGGCTAGTGAATTAAACATATAAACCACTACAGTTTATAAAGAAAGATGACTCTGATTAGTTCTCCTATTATTTTTATTCTGAAAACGTAGTGTAACCCTTCTGCCCCTCTGAGTTGGCAGCAACAAGGGCCGGGTTCAGTATCCAGGGGTTCCGTTTCAATAACACCATGCATAACCGGCTCGAGCCCCCACCCAGTGACCTGGGACACTTACATACCACCCCCCGGCGCCTCTAGACCAATACTTCCCCTCTCGCAAGCACGATCTGAGTTAGCAAAATCTTGAATAAAGAAGAATCAATGCGGCATTCCCTGGAGAAACACCCACAAACAGAGATATAACACAAACCAAAACCACCCCCAAGTACATTGCAATTCCCCCCTTAGTCTTAAGTCAATCACTCCAAGTCAACAACCAAAAAGTCTCTGGTCAATGCCAGTCCAGAATTCAAAGAGTCCATCTAAGACGGTCCCCCCCCAGCTGGGTAAAGGCCACCTACGGGGCCAGGCCAAACTGCCCTGCTCTCTGGGTTCTGCTCCGCCTCTCCACGAACTGCTCCCCTTACCACGCTCCATTCTGCTCCTCCGCCTCCTCACAAACTTGCTCCACCCACAGCTCATGAGCTGCTCCATTCCCTGCAAATCCGCTCCGCTCCTCTGTCGGCTGACCTCCACACATCCCACAGCTCATCTCCGCTCGCAGCCCTCCCTTCCCCTATCATTCACACCAGCTGTCCCGTACCGCCCATCCATACCCACAACTGCCACGCCAGCTGCTTCTCCACAGATAGCTTCAGGCCCCCCCGCTAGTACACAGCACTCAGTCTTCCAGCCTCAGTAATTTCAAGCTCTTTTGTGATTCAGCCTCTCACGATCTCAGCACATATAGGGGAGCCCCATGCTAGTGCACTATTGCCCAAATCGTATGTCAGCTCAGCAACCTGTTATCTAGAGTCTTAAGGTACTATATAAATCACCATAATCAACTCTGACATTCACAGTGAAAGACGGGGTGAACTGTGCTGCTGGCTCCACAAGGAGACTGCCCCACTAGCACAATACTGATCCCCAACCTCTCTCTATTCACGGGTTTTGGAACCCATGTCCCTTGTCTAGCAAGTGTCATTTAATTTATATTGAGACATTTCTGTTATAAAGCAGTCTCGTAGTTCCTCATTCACATAATCAGGTGGCAACACTTTATTTATCCTGCCCCAATAATGAAAAAATTGGGGATCCCAGAAATGTCAAAATAACCATTCCCAGGCTCCTTGCTGGCTCCTTGCTGGGTGTGCCTATGCAAATATTTGAGACTTCACATTCCGGACATTCTTTCCACAATTCCCATAATTCCCCACCAGATGTCAGGGTACAGCTCATCCTGACTCTGCTTACAGTAGTTATGATGTGTATGTGGGGGGGAATCAGGCCCAAGGCCTTAGATGATAAGCAAAAAGGTACAGAGTCGTTCATGTCGATCGAGATCTGAACAAATCTGTATCGTTCTACTTATCTGAAGAACTGGGCCTGATTCTGATCTCACACTAGTTTAAGTCAAGAAGAACACCTCGGAAGTCAAGAGAGTTATAGCTATGACACCACTTTAAAATGAGAGGAGAATCTGCCCTACTCAGTTCCACCTCCTCCTGATCTTCATGGCAAATCCCACAGAGCCGTGGCCTCCTTGCAGAGAAACAGCCATCTCTAGCTAGGTCTGTAAGGTGATGTGGCTGGATATGCAGTTTAGGTCCATCACTTTTAGTTTAGGTCTAACACTGGTGATCTTATTGCACAACTGAAGCTTTTGGCAGCTTTTGGAAGCCAGCTGCATAGCAACATTTCTTGGTAAATACATTTCGGAATCAGCTGGTCTTCTATCCTAATAATATGTCCATACCAAGCAAGCCTCTTCCAGTTCCTCACAAGGTATTTGAAATAGGCCCTGACCAGTCAGAAGTCACTTTAATCAGTACACAAAGTTACTGTGGCTGAATCTTTGTGATAGCTAAACATATAACAAAATCAGGGAAGGGAATAGACAGGACTGATGCTGTAAGAACTGTTGAGTGTAACTATAAGAACCAGGATACAAGCAATTAATCTAAAACACCTAGATAGAATTTTGTCAAGTGGAATTTTTTTGTGTACAGAGCACCATTGTTATATGAAATATATAACAAAAGCAAGCAATGGAAACAACTTGAGAGTCATGGTGTAGTGATTTGAGCCCAATACAGTCAGAAATTTCAGAGATTTAAGCCTAACATTGATACGTGATCTTTGTGGCCTCAGACCAGTCACTTGGGCCAATATTTTCAAAAGCGTTCACCAGTTTTGGAGCCCTCAACTTGAGACACATTGGACATGATTTTCAGAAGTGCTGAGGACCTGCTGCTCCCATGGACTTCAGTTGGAATTGGGGGTACCTGGCATCTCTACAAATCAGACCGCTGGTGTTGCAATTTGGGCACCTAGAAATTGATGCCTCCAAAATTGGTGGATACTTTCCAAGCTTTTGTCCTTATCTTCTTTGTCTTAGTTTCCCCATCTGTAAAATTGGAATGATATTCACCTACATTGCAGGCGTGTAGCAGTGATTCATTAGCTTATGCTTATCAAGTGCTATATCAACCCTCCTTATTTTAAGAAAATAAATGACTTAATGCTTACTATATGTCACTGAAGAGGTAAATGCAACTCCCTTATAAATATTGTTATCCATTATGTGCAGTGCTAAGCGATTATTGAAATAAAGCAATCATATAATATGTTACATAACAAATGTTAAGAACACATAAAAATGCTAAGTTATTAGTTCTGATTTCTTACACATGGTGATGATGTAGCAAGAAAAATCATTAAACAGTTTAAAACACACAAAGTAGATATTAAGAAAGAAAAGTAATTAAGGATCTTGCTCCTGCAAATGCTGACCTTATTACCAAGGGCAGTGCTTACTACGGTGAGCTGTTCCATTACCTTCAAGAGGCGACAATTTAGTTAGGCTCCACATTTGCAGTTGTTTGTAAAATGTAGTTTGCTCCCTCTGGGGAGAAAATGTCAAAATCCCTGTCCCTTTTGTTGTTATGGGAAGTCACACAGCTTAATCAATAATTATGGAAATCTGTTGGTTTTTTACATGAAAATGATATTTCAGTGTTAGGATCTCATTACTTATTTCAAAAACAAAATAAAAAACAAGTATCTCTTTAGGTTAAAGTGAGGCAGTATAATCTAGTGGAGAGAGCACTAGACTAGAAGTCAAGAGTCCCAGGTTTTATTCCTGAATCAGCTACTGGCCTGCTGTTTAACTTCAGGCAAGTCATTTCACCTCTCTGTCCCTCAGTTTCCCCATCTGTAAAGGGGGATAAGACTATTTACCTTCCTTTGTCATGTGCTTTGAGATCGACAGATGAAAAGTGATATATAACAAGCTAAGTATTATTAGGATTAAAATAACTGAAAAGCATACTAAGAATTCTAAAAATGGATCACTTGTTCCAAAGGGATTACAAATCAGTGTGAAATATTTCTCAGAGTACTATTTCAAAGACAATATCTGCGGGGGGTTTCAGTGTTATTTGGATCTAAAGGAATTATGCATGCATGCATTTTTTTAAACTTAACTCTGTTTAAGCTGGACCCTGCTCCCATTTAAGTCACTGGGAAAACACTCAACACTTTGATAAGAGGAGGACTGAGCCCTTTCTTTGTATTCTCTCTGAATAAATGAAAAGCGATATGAGTCTGTCCTCACTGAAATGAAAGCATCCTCTTGATAACAAGTACTTAAATGCCCTAGTTCTTCATAACAGACATGTGAAAATACTGCACATAAATAGCAGAAGTCAATCCTAAAAGACCTGTTTGTAGAAGGCCTTGCTAATGCTGTCACATGCATTTATAACAAACTCACACCTGTCAATCAAACATGCTCTTGTGCATGCGTGACACCACATCCTGACCTAATCACAGTTCTGATTGATAGCACAGATGTACAACAGGAACAGTTATTAAATACGCCTCAGTTAAATAGGCCTCAGTTTTAATTGAGGCCTATTTAATAACCGTTCCAGTCTTTCCAAGCTAGCTGGGGTAGAAGCACTGCAGAAGCAGCATCTCTTCCAATTAAGATGGAATCTGGAGGAACATTTCTCATCAACCACAGGGATTATAACCATAACATAGGCTTAAAGGTGGTGGGGTTTTTGAGGAGGGGCAAATGTGAGGAATCAAGGCACTAGGAGGGGCAATCAGGACTCATATCTGGGTATTCTTCTGTTTGTTTCTAATACAGGATACTAATAATCAGTGCATGTCCCAAGCTGGGCAGATATGAAGACTAAATGCTCTGGTGAAGTGCAGATAGCCATATTATTATCCGCATTATATTTTGTTAATAGCACAATTCAAGAAATAGGTTTATGTGGGAAGACTTGCACTTCCTACAACATACTTTTAAGTCTTCAAATTAAGATGCTGTATCAATGCAAAATATTATTATTCTTAGGTGGGTGAGAAAACTTCAATATTTGACTTTGTGCCTCATAAGACCCCCAGAGTATGCAGGGATCCTGATATAATTATATGATTGCTTAAGTGTACAGGTTTTTATGCAAATAATCAATAAAAACATTTCATATTATAACATGTAGACCTCCATATTAGAAAACATAACAAACATGCAGTATTGTAATGCAAAGAGCATTCATATGGGGTTCTGATAGTGAACCACTTCCAAGGTTTTAGACAGCAGAACAGCTCTGTTGAATTGAAACCTTGATTTGCTTGATGGTTTATCTCTTATGCTTTCATATTCTTCAGTGTCTCCCCCTTCATTTTTGCATTTGAGTATTGTCTCCATTGCAGCTTGGGCAAAAGATTGGCTTACGCTTTTTTGCTTTGCAGCCTTCTTGCCTGAACTGCTCATGAGATCACACTTTGATATGATAAGAGATTTTGCGAAGTCTAAACATATAGTATGGGTCTCTGTAGACCTAAGCTAAAAAAGACACAAGTTTAGTACAACCATTATAGCACTTGTCCTAAAAGCCTAGGTACCTTGGAACTTTTCCAACCAATAGCCAGTACCACTATTTATTTTAACATTACAAAATGGGTTCTACTGAGACAGATAGTTAGTTATCATTTTTATTATTGCTATTTTTATATTGCAGGAGATCCAAAGCCTCCAGTGGGATCAAGGCCCTGCTTTATACAAACATGGAGTAAGAAATGGACGTGAAGCACATACAATCAGACTAGACAAAAACAGAATGATGAGGGAGAGTGAAGGGTGGGGAGCAGCATGAGTACAAACAAATTGATCAAAGTGGGAGCACGATGGGGCAGGAGGGGTTGAGTGAGTCCTCAAAGATTCAGTCCTCAAAGAGGTCATCTGACAAAAAGCACAAGAATCAAGACCTGCTCACTCTGATATTAAAAAAAAAGAAAAGAAAATCAGCAGAAAAATAGTATGTTTAAAAACAAAAGCATTGAGGCAGTTTGTAATACCTCATAAACAAGCAATAATGGGTACAAAGATTTTCTTTTGCGGTGCACCTTTAGCCTGAATCAAGAGCAAATCATTTTTTCTATTACACATAAATAAACATATAATTTTAATCCTTTATACTTTTTTTAACATAAAATTTGCTGAGATTTCTGATGCTAAGGCCCCAATTCTTGCAAACTTTATGCATTTTAGTAGTCCTACTGAAATCAAGTCAAATTACTTCTGTGCTCATGTCTTTGCATAACTGAGGCCTAAGTGTAGCCATAGCTACATGACAATGTTGAACTTGTTTCCTTCAACAAGAAGGCATTTTGACAGTGGGGAAGGGTGTTTTTTTTGCCCTCCTAACTCAAGAATGGATTTATCTTAATCATCTGAACCAGTTTAGCTCCATCTTAAATGAAATCACCTTTGGGCTAAGATAAAGTATGGAAAGCTCTATCTCCAAACAGGACATTTTGGAGAAAGATATGAATGAAATCCGGGGGGGAGGGGTGGAAGGTAGAATGGAGCCTTAATTGTAGTGTTCACTGTGAGAAGGAAAATAAACCTGAGGTTAGAGTCTCAGAGGACACCCCACCATTACTGTATGATGACATGGGACAAAAAGGTCAGTCTGCAATCCCTATATTAGGTAAGACACTTCATCTATAAAATCAAATTTTCATTGGAAAAAAGACCATATACAGCTCTCAGCTCACCAGCATCTGGAGGTTGATGCCTGTAAACTCGCTCTGTTGCCTTTTGAAACACCAATTGTCAGTCACCTGCATTTGGAAGGTAAGCAGGACCTGTGTTCTGGTCTCCATCCTGAGAGGACTAATCTGGTGCTCTAGAAATGAGCAATGGGGAGAGCAAGAGAAAGAGTGAATGGGGAAGCAAACACTAAAGGTAAAAGAAGAAATGAGGAAAAAGGCCAAGTCTGAAATTAAAAATGCCTTGAGGGGAGAGAGAGGGTCAGAGAGGAAAGAGAAATGTCCCAGCTATGGAGAGGGTGAGTGAGGACTATAATGAGGATGCTGATTCTTATTTTAATGCTCTTTTTGGAAAATAAAAGACTTGCACATGCAAAAATGCACCCACAACTGCAGGGGTGCTGGAACAAATGTTTATAGTGGGGGTGCTGCTGATGGAAACTATGTATTTGGTGTTAGTTATTACTATGTCAAGCCATGGGGTGCAGCAGCACACCCAGCATCCATAGTTCCAGCACTACTGCACAACTGCACTTGTGCAAATGGGTTTTATCTGCTATCATGCCCTGTTATAGTAACTGCACTATCACAGGGTGGTCTGGCCCCTGTGACTAGATTTTCTCAAAGTGTGAGGGCTATGCGATGAGAGAACATGTGGGTGAGAACCGCGCCTGCTGGGAAATATGATAGTAGCTATGTACAGTCAGGAGGGGAGGTTCAAAGGTGTGTGATGGCTGTTTGAGCAAGCTATTACATAGAAGTGGAGTAGGGAGGCCAAAGCTGGGAGTGAGCACTTCAGCATCCAAGCTTGGGAACAGCAAAGAAGCCTGGACAGGCAAGTTGGAAAGGGGGTTCCTAACTTGGGGAAGCCACAAGATGGCTGCCATAGGAAAAGACAGGACGAGAACTTGGGTGGCTAAGGATGTGTCTACACAGCAAGCTGGAGGTGTAAATTCCAGTTTGAGGAGACATACTGACTCTAGCTCTGATACACCTACCATGCCAAAAGTAGTGCAGCTATGTGAGGAGAGGCTTGCTACCCCAGGTACACACCTGTCCAAGATGCTAAGTACATACTCGGGGGTGATAGCACCAACCCAGCTACCCTACTTTTAGAGTGTTAGTGGATCAGAGTTAGCAAAGGTATGTCACCTCAAGATGGAATTTATACTTCCAATTCAAAGACAGGCACACAATAGTTTGGGTAGCCCAATAATACAGGATCCTAGGGCTGGTGGCCAGTAGTGGAAGGAGGACGTGGGAACCCCCTTGTGCTGCCACCCTCTCTCCAGGGACTACAAGCCTGTTAAAAAGAAGAAGGAATTATTTGGAGCCCATGAGGGCTGGGAAACTGTAGCCTGGGAAAAGACGAGGGCTTGTAGTCCTGGAGAGAGGGGAAGACGAACAGGCCCTTGATGGGGACTGGGATGCCTGTTGACGAGGGGCAGGATAAATTGTGTTAACTTCATTTTGGTCTTTGTTTGGGACTTCTATTTATGCTCTGAAAAGGGTGAACTTTATTACTTCGCTGGGACATTAAATCCCTCAGTGCCAGCAAAGCACTGAAGATTCTGGAATAAAAGCATCAGAGTGGCCTATTAGTCCAGGATGGTAAGGCCAAGCGATGGGTAAATTGAGGCTGTGGCAGAATGAGATTCCACACCAGGTTAACCACTGCTACATGCCCAAACAAATGAAGACAGGCAACTGCATGCACAAATGTTCTAAACACTAAAAAGGTACATACCCCTGTTCTTTATGAGTCGTATTTTGAGCAGATTTTATAAGGTGTGGTGGCTGAGTGATTAAGATGCTGGGCTACAATGCTGAAGGTCAGCATTTGCATCTTGCATTAAAAGGCCATTTCCAGTTCACCCAGCTGCAAAATGGGTACCTGATTCTTTGGGTTAAGGCAGTCAAAGGAGGTTGAATGTGATGCTGGCCATATCACTTCCTTGTTTACTGTGGCTATGAAACTGACATGCCTGAACCATGTCAGCTTGATGAGCCATTGGCTCAGGGGAACTTTGACTTGTGTTGTGTGCAAGGAGATCTCTGCCTATTGTGTGTGGCCCACACAAAGGCCAGGCATAGCTGTAGTTCCTGCCTTCAGGAGGATATTGCCCACACTCCAAACCAGCCCACAAAGTGGACAAGAGCAACTATGCTGCACTCCCTTAAATGCACGTAGCAGTGGGTGCATTCCTACTGCATGCTAGGGAGCTCTAGGAGGCATTCTGTTTCCCTAAGGCTGAGCTTCTACAGTTTCCTCTGAGGCACTATGGCTTCACGCTGTCTCTGTGCCAGCTATGCCTTAAAGACACAATTAAACCCTAAATGATTTTTGTAGAAGCCAGCATTTACTTTGTTGCCTCCAGCATGTAATCATAGTCCATGCAATAACTGTGGTCATGTCATCTTGTGTTTATGCTCCTGTCAGCTCTCCCCAGCCAAGCAAGTTTGGAGTGGGTCAGTATTTGGATGAGAGACTGCCAAGAAACAGCTAAATAAGGCAGGAATTTGTGATGTTGACTCAATACATGGCTTTCTTCCTTCTGAGTCACCACTAAACCAATATGTTAGGCTGGTGAAAAGGATACTAGTACTGGAGATACTCTCCTGAGGGTAAAAAAGAAAATGAAAGCCCTGATCAAAAGTGTTCATTAAAGATCCCAGTATCCTTTTTGGAAGGGCAGGGTGTTAGCTCACATGTCCTTGACCTTAAAATCACAAGATTATGATTGCTGAAAATTAGCTTATAAAACTTTTCCATAAATCTATAACATTTTATTAACAACTTTTTCTCTCCAGAGTTTGATTCAGGTAACTGATAAAAATGATGATGAGCTTAAAAGAAACTTGCTGAAACATATATAAAATAGCTTTAATGAGGCATAAACCAAATAATGATAGTGTGGTATGAAAATTATATTGACACTCATTTGAGGTAATTTACTCAACTAACTTGTGGCTTTGTCAACTCTGAGAAATTTTTCAATGCCAAATCCATGCCAATAAAACTTTTAGACCACACTGCTCTATCATGGAGTAGATCATTGTCTGGGGTCAAAATTATTGCTCTGGAGAAAGAAATTACAGAGTCTAGAGAGGAAAGGGGCAGTCAGTATTCTCTTGGGTTTTCTTTAAGACTTATAATTGATTTTTAATTTTAAAATATTTTTGGGTGTGAATTATGTGCTCATTAAATGTACCTGTGTGAAAACCCTCAAGACACACAAGTCTCCAGTTTAGCCACAAAACAGGTACAACATAGGCAGTAGTAGTACAAGGCTTGTTCACCAACTTCACAATGTTTTCCCAGTAGCAGGGGCGGCTCTAGGAATTTTGCCGCCCCAAGCATGGCAGGCAGGCTGCCTTCCGCATGGCAGGCAGGCTGCCCTCCGCATGCTTGCCTGAGGACGGTCTGCTGGGCCCGTGGCTTCGGAGGACCTCCCGCAGCCTGCGGGAGCTCCGCCAAAGCCGCGGGACCAGCAGACCCTCTGCACGCAAGCCACCAAGGGCAGCCTGCCTGCCGCCCTCACGGCGCCAGCAGAGCACCCCTCCCCCCCCGCGGCTTGCTGCCCCAAGCACGCGCTTGGTGTCCTGGGGCCTGGAGCCGCCCATGCCCAGCGGTGAGTTGGCTTTGTGCTTACAGAATGAGGGAGCAGTGTTGCTCTCTAGTGACTGGCCTACAGAACGGTTTAGAGATCATACTGGTACCAGCTGACACAGGCTGCTGCTTCAGGTTTTTGCTCAAGTGGTAGAGCCCTGTAATGTGAAAAGAGAGGGACCTAGTTTCTAGTTCCAGCTATATGCTATGGAATGATTTTATCTGTTTGCAACATGGATTTATTACACTGTTAGGACCAGCTTATTCTCCATTCACCTTCAGTCCCTGGCCATTTCTATTGAACTACCTATTATAGATTATAAAGTCAGAAGGAACCATTGTGATCATCTAGTTCAGTGGTGCTCAAACTTTTCCTGTAGCGCCTCCCTTACCACTAATGGAATCTGCCCGTGCCCCTGCCCCCATTACTGCACAGTTGGCTCAGTAGGGAACACTGGGCTGATGGCAGAGCTGGGGGCAGAATGGGGGATGGGGGAGGAACTCGGGCTAGAGGTAGAGTTGGCCTGGGGAAATGAGGGCAGAGCTGGGCTGGGGGCAGAACAGGGGGTGAATGGAGCTGTGGCTGGGGATGGAGTTGGGCTGGGGGCAGAGTAGGACTAGGTGGCACTCCCTCCCTGCCCCCCTTGGGGGCTGGCCTGTCCCTTGTCTCACAGATTTCTGAATGTTCTTCCACACACCCCTATGGGGGGGCCTGCCTCAGTTTGGGGACCACTGATCTAGTCTGACCTCCAGGAGCGGCGCCAGGGTTTCTGACACCCTAGGCGGATGGCCATTTCGCCGCCCCCCGCAGATCCGGTGGACCTACCGCAGTCATGCCGGCAGACAGTCCGCTGCTGGAAAGGCTCCAGTGGAGCTGCCACAGTCATTTCGGCGGGCGGTCCGCTGGTCTAAAGGCTCCGGTGGACCTGCCGCAGGCATGACTGCGGTAGGTCCACTGGACCCGCGTGCCACCCCCCTGGCAAAATAGCGCCCCCCAAAAATTCTGGCGCCCTAGGCCATTGCCTAGGTCGCCTAAATGGTAGCGCCGGCCCTGCTGACCTCCTGTATAACACAAGTCATAAGATTTCTCCAAAATAATTCTTGTTGAACTAGAGCATATCTTTTTGGGAAAAAAAATTTTGATTTAAACATTTCTGGTGATGGAGAATCCACTCCAGCCTTTGAAAAATTGTTCCACTTGTTAATTACCTTAACTGTTAAAAATTTTAGACTTATTTCTGGTCTGAATTGTCTAGCTTCAGCTTCCAAGCATTGGATCTTGTTATATGTTTGTCTTCTAGATTGAAAAGCCCTCTATTATCAAATTTCTGTTTCCCAGGTAGGTACTTAGAGAATGATCAAGTCACCCTTAACCTTTTCTTTGTTAAATAATAGATTGAGCTCCTTGAATCTATCACTATAAGGCATGTTTTCCCATCCTTTAATCATTCTCCTGGATCGTCTCTAAATCCTTTCCAATTTATCAACATCCCTTGAACTGTGGACACCAAAATTGGACACAATATTCCAGAAGCAGCCAGACCAGTGCCAAATACAGAGGTAATACAATCTCCTACTTCAGGTTTTTTCTCAACCTTTTTCTTTCTGAGGCCCCCTGCAACATGCTATAAAAATTCTATGGCCCACCTGTGCCACAACAACTGTTTTTCTGCATATGCAGTAGATTAAAAGTCTGGGCTGGCGTTAGGGAGTCCAGGGCCCCATGCCACAGGGTGTCCCGCAAAGCTAAGTTGCTTAGGCTTTGGCTTTCAGCCCCAGGTGGCAGGGCTTGGGCCTTGGCTTTCTGCCCTGGGTCCCAGAGAGTCTATTGCCAGCCCTGCTCTCTGATTTATGTTGGCAGACTCCCTAAAACCTGCTGGCGGCCCCCCAAAGAGCCCCAGACACCTAGTTGAGAACCGCTGTCCTACTTGATGCTTCCATTTTACATCCAAGGATAACACTTGCTCTGTTAGCTACTGTTTTTCACTGGGAGCTCATGTTCAGCTGATTATTCACCATGACACCCAAGTCCCTTTCAGAGTCACTGCATCCCAGGGCAGAGTTCCCCATCCTGTAAGCATGGCCTGCATTCTTTGTTCCTAGATGTATTTATCTAGATCAGTGGTTCTGATTGTGTCCCCCTTCTTTTGTCTAGAGCCACCTTTGTGTCCCCCTCCAAAGTACATATACCACTGCCCAGCTGTGAAGGTAGAGTGGAGAGCAGCAGCTGCAGGCCAGGCACCCAGCTCTGAAAGCAGTGCCATGCTAGCAGCAGCATGGATGTAAGGGTGGCAATATGAAAACTGATATTTGTGTCCATTTGCTACCCTTCTGTTCTGCTGCTGCAACCCTGGGGCTGAAAGTGGAGCCCCACTGCCGCCTCCTGGTGAGGGATCGAAGGAAGGGGGAGAGGAGAGGAGAGGACAAGCCTTGGTCTGCTTCCTAGTGAGGGATTTGGGGGGAGGAGAGCCCAAGCCTGGGCAGCAGAGCTCTGGCTGTCAGACCCTGGGTGGCGGGGCTCCAGCTGTCCCATTTATCCCATGTCCCCACCTCCCTGGGTGCGCACAGCCCTTCGGCATAAGCCACAGCCACCTGGGTCTGACAGCTAGAGCTCTTAAAAAAAAAAAAAAAAGCACAAAGCTTGCGCCTCCCTTGACACATTCCCGTGCCTCCTTTGGGAGATCTGCCCCATAGTTTGAGAACCACTGATCTAGATGTATTTGGCCATATTAAAACATATGTTGTTTGCTTGTGGCCAGTTTAACAAATAATCCATCTCACTCTGTATCAGTGATCTGTCCTCTTCATTATTTACCACTCCCCCAGTCTGTGTCATCTGCACACTTGACAATGGTGACTTTCATGAAGTGTGTACCTTGGAGGCCAACAATTCATTTCACAGAAGCCAATGAACAGCTACCAGACGTAACAACTTTTCGTAATGATTAAGCACCCAGCTACAACAGCTTCAAAAAAACAACTGAGGAAAGGCACCTGTTTACAGCACAGTTGTCCCGTGACCTGGTTACAACACTGTTAAAATGTGTAGAATTGAGAGGACTTGCAAACCAGGTTAGAGAACCTTACTCTTTTTGGTAAGCATTTCTATGTTTGTCACTCAAGTATTGGACAATCCAACACGCCTTAATGAATGAAACTTTATGGTATCTCTAGGACAGTATTATTCCTGATGCCTATTGCACAAAAAGACTAAGTGATTTTCCCCAGGGAATACAAGTACAAGTATTTTGTAGCACACTGAGGAATATAACCCTGATCTCCTGCTAACAAGCACAGTTCTTCAATCACAGTATTATTCTTCCTCCTTTAACAAGAGCTAAGGCTTTAGCCTATGTGGTGGTAAATCTCAAGCATGGGAAGTATGTCCTAATGAAAACTAGATATTCATCACAGGAACAGAACAAAACCAAAAAAATCTATGACTAGCTCAAATACATACCACAGCTGGCATTAGTTCTGGAACTCTCTGGCTATTTGGATAAATCTCAGAAAGGTGGGAATTCAGGTCCTGTGCTCTAATATTTCCTTGCTTTCTGATTGCCTAGCTATTCTAGAACTCTGCAATTGGGATGTACACTCTCCAAGGATTCTCTACCAGCATTGTTTTCCTGGTTAGCTGACTCTTTAAATCATGAAAAGATAAACAACTGCAGCATTTAGGTCAGTGATACACAGACTGAGGCTCACGAGCCACAAGTGTCTCTTTAATGTGTCTCCTGTGGTGCTCTGCAGCACATATTAAAACAGTATTATTTAATTATTATCGAATCAGGATATTTTAACTATGTTATTAACCAACTGTAGTTGATAAAACAATACTTGTTTGGTCATTTTGCTGTAAGAATTTCATATATATATATATATATATATATATATATATGAAATAGTATATATAAATGAAACAATGAATTCACACTACTGTGGTTCTTTTGGGCAATGTTGATTGCTAATTTGTGTCCTGAACGATGGAGGCCTGAACATCACTTATATAGGGAGTCTCTTTGACTCTATGGTTACAATTTGTTTTTCCCCTCTCTTCAGCAAGAAAGTATTTAACTCCTTTTTATGTTCTGGCTTTTTCTTGCCCACCTCTGAGGAAGGGGCATATGTTCACAGCTTGGTTTCAGCAAATAGTTCAGATTCTGTCTACTAAACTACAGATTTTAAACCTGTTACTGAGCCCCCTGCTTTTGTAGCAAAGAAGGGCCCTAACCTGGATACTAAGTGCTGCCCTTGAGATGAAAGGCCCTGTGTCTCATTGCCAACTTTATTCTTTAAGTGCAAAGGGCTATCTTCAGCAGTCATAATCTGCAGCATTTCTGCCTCACAAGAGATAATAGAAATGCCCCATATTTCACAATCAAAATATTGATGAACCTGGACCTGGATACATGCTGAGGGAGGGAGATTGCTTGTGAAGGGTGTGTCCAACAGAAGAGTTGTTTACCTTTGTCTCTACACTGTAATCTTTTTGTCTTTGGGGAGGGAGGTTTGGAGAGAAACTGCTCACAGGCTTTTTCTCAAATGTTCCCAAAAAAGTAGTTCCCAGCTCTCTGGGTAACTGTAGCAGGCTGCCAGAACGAGGCCTCAACACGACCAGTCAGGGCCTTCCACTCAGGGCTTGTCTTCACTACTGTGCTATATCGGCGCAGCTGCATATCCAGTTAAGATGCACTATGCTGATGGGAGAGCAGTCTCCCATCGACGTAATTACTCCACCTCAAGGAGATGCTCTCCTGCCGGCATAGCGTGGTTTAGACAGTGATTTAAGTTGATGATGTAATTTACATTGCCCAGAGGGTGGCTTTTTCACACCCCGGTGATGTTAGTTACATTGACTTAAGTGGTAGCGTAGAAAAGCCTCACTCTGGCGTTTAACGAAACCCTAGTCTCTCATTTGCAAACAGGGCCTTGTGAGTTCAGGCACACATAGCTGAATGGGAGGTGACAGGAAGGGAAACACAAAAGCAGGGTTGCAGTATTGTCAGTGCTCATCATTGTATTGCAACTCTTGTAATAGTTGTTTTTTTTCTTCTTAAAGCCCCACATGGGCTCAGGTTATCACCGGGGAATCTGAGCCCTCACTTTTTTTTTTTTACAAGTAAGTTTCTACCTCTGAAGGCAGCATGACTTGAAGATGGGAATCCTCAATGCACCAGCACCAACACCGCACACAAAAGACCCCCACATTTATTTTTAAATCTCAGGAGTTTTAGGCCAATATATATACATTTTGGAGGGTGGGGGGAGTAGACGGACTGGTGATTTTGCAATACTTGGGCTTAGCAATACCCAGCTGCCTTCACGTCCAAGTTTGTCCCTTGTCCTTGATGGCGGGCTCCTGTCCCAGCCAAACGCCAGGCTGCTGGTGCCAGGCAGCGTGGAGCCATTTCCCGGGATGTGCCCTGCAACACCAGCCACCCGCCGCCCTGACGCGCGGGCAGCCTCACCTGTGCGCGGGCAGCTCCGGCCGCGGCCACTGCAGGAGGCCGAGCACAGAGGAGGGGGCCGGGGCTCGGGGAAGTGTGTTGGGTCATGTGGCTGCATCACGTGGAGGCGGAGCCAGGCCCAGCAGCAGCCTCTTCAGTAGCAGCGAGAGACAGAGACGGGAGACAGCCCCAGACGCTGGGCTGCGGGCGGAGGCGGGCTGGGGGGGAGGGAAGCAGCCAGAGGGTGACCGCTGCCTGCGCTGCGCCCGGGAGCGGTAAGCCGGGGGGGTGCGTGGGGCACGACCCTGTGTCGGGCACAGCGAGAGCAGCGGCGGTGGCCAGCGCCTGGGCTGGAGGGGGGAGGTCCCCACCGGGGGAGGGCAGCGCCGGGACTGTCTGTGCGCGCCGGGGCTGGAGCGGGGCTGCAGCTGGTGGGCCCCCAGCGCCTGCCCCCGCACGCGGCTGGGAGGCTGAGGGTGCGGGGGAGCGGGGGGGGGCTCTGTGTCGGTCGCTCCACTGAGTTTGCCTTCTGTGCTGGGGAGGAGGGGGTGGCTTAGGGAGCAGCCGGCAAATCCCGGCTCCCTGGGCGGAGATGGGGAGCTAGGGGAGGCTGTCACACGCGCCGAGGCAGGCGGCTCCGGATCTGTTTTTCTTTTGTTCTGGCGGTGGGTGTGAAATGCATGGGCTAGCCGCGGAGATGAGGGGCGCTCGGGACCAGGGCTGCTCGGTGCTGGGTGGTCACAGAAAATCTGCTTCAGCAGCAGCAACAGCCACCACATTTTGTTTGCAGTGTGATTGGTGCTCCAAATGAGTGCCCTGGAAGGGGGACACATCCCCCTCGGACCCGCTACTACCCAAACTAAGGGAAGGAGATACCAGCTGGGGGTGGTAGGAGATTAATCTGAGAAACAGATTCGATCTGCCTGCAGTTCTAGATGCAATGGACGTCTGGGTAGCTCTGTTTGGGTATTTCTCTTCCTCTAATAAACTGTATTGCTCCCCATGCCCTCAGCTTTCTTGTTTTAAATGGTGCTAATCCTGCACTTTGCATCTCTTTGTAAAGACATTTCTGGTGGTAGCTTGCACCTAAAAACCGTGGAGGAGGATGGGATACAGTAAACAAGCGGGTGCTTTTGTGCTGGTGTGTGTGGGAAGCTGTAGTAATGTGATCCTGTGTGTCAGCTCGAGTCTTCCATGCAGTATCTGTAACACTAGGTTTTTGTCCCTGACCTTCTTTAACTCTGGGGTTTGGATCTTTACAGAGGATGGGGGGGAAATTGCTAGCAACTGTAATTCCTTCTCTTTCTCTTTTCTGGTATGGGTTAAATGCCCATTTCCAGGGCACAAACTTGAGCATGATGTCCTGAAAAGTGCAGGAATTATTTGCCTGTTCAGCACTTAATATTTGAAAACAAGGCCTCTAGAAGAGAGAACTGGTTTCTTAAATTTGTACTTTATATGACTACAGTTACATTTTTAATCTTGTAGGCAAGTCCATTCTGCCAGGGTGAAGTATGCTTGCCCAAGAAATACCCATTCATGAGCCACCCCACAGAGTGTTTTCAAATTAGAGGTTTTAGTAAGTGTTGTGTACAACTGGGATTTGTCTGTATTAGAGCTGTAAACTAGAGAGCGTGATTTTAAATGCCAGCCTTCAGAGACAGGTTGTGAAATTTAAGATTAGAACTGAAAGTATCTGCTGAATGATATTCAGTATATAGCATCACAATAGCAAGTGCTTTACCATAACCCATTTTTTTAAATATTTACAGCTTTGGAGATGATGATATGAATAAAGCATGAACATTGAATATCTAAGTGATCAGTTTTTCAATTTAAATAGAAATAGTTTATATAAAAAGGAAGTTTATGAATGGAATAAAATGGAGTTTTCATTAAATTAAGAATTTTGGTAGAATTGTTGTGATAAAATCATTAAAAGCTACTTTTTCTCCATAACAGTAAAATTTTGGTGAACCTTAGAGATATTAGCTCTGGGTTTGATCCTGGAACCCTTAATCATGCCAGTAGTCCTTATTAATTGCAGTAAGCTGGACTACTTTTATGAGTAAAGGTTGCAGGAATGGACTTGTTTTTTTTTTTTTAGCTTGTAATGCAAACAGCAAACAAAGTGCAACTACATAAATTAGAAATGTATCCATCAGTTTTCTGTGAAATTGCAGCTTTTTTTAAATGGGTTTGAAATGTTTTGTGTTCTGGTTTGTAAACTGGAAGATAGCTAATTGCTGTGACTGGCTTGTTCATGGAGAAAGACTTTCATGCTACATTTTTTAGTCCCTTTTGTACAGTGTGAAAGTTGTTCTCACCTACTTCATTGTTGTTTATTCTAAAATCCTTACACATAAGATTACTATATTTTAAACTACTGTGTAGTTCTTGAAGTGAACTTCAATATACAGTGAGTTGAGAGAAGGAAAAAATCCAAAATTTAAAATGTATGTGTTAATGATTCAGTGTTAATGTATACCCACAAAAATATTAGTGTGATTTCAATTAACATTTTACAGATGATAAAATTGAGGGACAGAGAGAAATTAAGTGACTTGCCCAAAACCAATACTGGAAGTTTGGGATAGGGCCAGTAGTAGAACGCAGATCTTTTGACTGCCATCCTTGTGTTGTAGGCACAAGACCATCCTGCTCAATATAATCAATCTTCATATTCAGTTGTAAATCGATTTTAATTTGAAAGTGATTTTTTTGATGTTTGAAACTACATATTACCTCTTCCACATCCAGGCTGGAAGGAAAGCCTGGCCTAATGAGTTTTGCTCGGTAATACAGACTTCTCTGCCTGATGGTGGAAGGGGGCACCATGGGAAAAGTGGGCAGAAGTGATCTGATCTTGGTGCTGAGGCGTGGGGAGCGGGTTAAGGATGGGCCCCATCAAAGTAACAATAGCGCAAGCTAGCCAGCCAGGCTGCCAATTCAGTTGCAGAGGAACATGACTGTCAAGTGAGTTTTGAGAATGCTTCTGAGGTCATTTGTCAGATGAAGGAGTGAAACTGTGATGGGTGTTTACTAGAGCAGAGAGGCACGTTCAGCATCCAGCTAACTGCTCGTGTTCCCTCACTTCCCATCTTCCCTGAATCAAAGTTGTAGAGAGCTAGGGATATGAAATCTTGCACCTATGCCTTTATTTCTCCTTCGATGTAAATCTGCTCCGTGAACGCCTTTTGATGCTAGAGGTGTTACATATGTGCTCTTGAATTGTTGCTTTGTTTCCAGCCATCACTTTCCATTGGGATATTTCTTACACTTGTTTCACTAAGTACAGTTTAAGTGCATTTTAAGAGTTGCTTAATTTAGGGCTTCTTGGTGATAAGCTAATATCCCCCCATCCACTTGACCAGTAACCCTGCCAAATAAGGAAATTAGGTTGATCTGTCACAATTTATTTTTTTTTAATGTGCAGTTCCCTCAGTGGAGCTAGTCAGAAGGCAGCCTTACAGCTGTCTTCATCAGTGCCTGCATCAAAGGAATCCTTCTCTGGATGGATGTGGGGCCTTCAGATCCTTTTAATGCTGCTCCAGCCCTCTTCCTCAGCATAAAGGGGTTTATGTGGTTGTTGGGCAAGAACCTCACGACATCTGACAAAATGAACTAGATAAAGCAGTTAAAACTGGTTGAGTACTAGGAAAACCTGTTTATTGAATACATTTTATTGAATGAATATTGTCTTTATTACCTGAGCAATTATGTGATGGAAAAACTGCAAAATTAGCTGAGTAATCATGGAATAGTATTAAACCTGCACTAGTTACAGGTATTCTCACTTGGAAACACATGCAGGAACTTTTCCAAGAAGGAACGAGACAAGTATGTAAGAGGCTAAGCCCAAAGATTCAAAATTCCTGTTATGAATCCTAATCAGCCACAGTGAATAAGAATTATTTTGCATCTCTGACGACTAAAATTTCTGTATGGTGCTATTAAAAGCAAATAAGAAATTTTAAAATGGGTGATTCAGTCCTCTGTTTCTCAGAGCTGCAGGCCTTCGACAGGTCTTTATCTTCATTGGTGTGCCCATCACATACTGCCAGTGTACTGAAGGGATGTTTCTTTTTTTACTAAGTAAATATCTGTGCAGAACATATCTAGTCTATAAAACTCTAAGACCAAACCACATCATTCACCAGAGGAGCATGGAAGCTTTGGTTCAGAGAGCCCGCCCCCAGGGATCTCAGTTGGGAAAGGGGTCAGTTCCCCTTGTAAAAAATTATAGTCTTGGGTTCACTGTTAGTGCTAGTTTATCTGTTGGACTAGAAGGCTCCACTATATTTACCTCCAGAGGTCTGCGATTTAAAGAAGATCTTTTTATTAGTACAGGTTTTTTTGTGTGGAAATACCTGGTACTCTGAATAAATGAAATGTGAGAGCACTGAGTGAGGATACTGTTGTTGTGAGGGGGAAAGGGATTGTCTGATAAGAACAATTTTGTTTTCACTACCAACTGCGTTGGTGGTTTTTGTGATGGTTATTTATAAAGAGAACAGATGGCTGGAATGACACTGGTGGGAGTCCTGGGCTGAAGACGACTGATTGATTGTGACCTAAAAATTGCTTAAGATGAAGTGCTAGGGTTGTGCAAGTGGAGGGAAATAGATTTATTCCATGAGTTGTATAGCTGGCTTAGTCCAGGCTCTTCTTCCAGAGATTGATTTAAGTGCTTCCTGTTGGGAGGAAACTTTGATCTGTTTTATACTGAAAGTAGTTGTGACTCAGACTGAGATGTCCACTGCTGTTGGAACGGGGCAGGATATTCTCTGTTTCAATTTATGCTGGTGTTGCTCACTGAAGTTCTGGAGGTACTGGGGGAACTTTTTGTTCCACAGTCTGTGCTCTGTGTCCTTCAAAAGATAGTAGGAAAGAAAAAAGACCTCTACTGGTGGAAATGGTTGCCAGGCCCTTTTAAGGAGAGCAGAATGCATACTCTTGTAAGGAAACATACATACAAACTTTGCACGTGAAACCATTGCTTGATAGTCTGAGCAGCTGTAGACTTGTTGTCTTCCATTTTTGGATGAGATTATGGAGAAGGGTGCAGTGAGTACCTGGACAGTTCAGATCAGCTTGTCCCTTGTTATGCTGACTTTAGTCCTTGTTGTAACACTAAGCCTGTGTCTACACTACAGGGTTAAGTTGACGCAAGTTATGCTGATGATCATAAACCAGTATAATTACAGCACTTATGCATGTTCACACAATGCTCCTTGTGTCAGTGGAGCGCATCCACACTTGGTGCTCTAGCATTGAGAGTGAGCGAGTAGTGCACTGTGGGTAGCTGTCCCACTGTGCAACTTGTCATCTTCTGCAGCTAGGAGTGGTGATGATGAGGAGTGGATCACAGTGCATCATGGATGCGGGCGCTCCATCCCATGATACATTTTTTCCGTCCCATCATTCCATGGGCTTCTAACTGCATTTTGTGCTGTTTTTCAACAGCGCCTGTAAACTGTGTGCCTACCATCTCTGCCTGAAAGCACGGATTCTACTGCTCACCAGTCTTGTAATAAGTGTTATGAACACAGTGCAGCTGATCATGCAGTATTTCATGAGCTGCGAATCCAAATTGGAATTCATGATGCCTGCCCTGCTATGTGCCATGGAAAGAAACACCAGGTTACTTTTGGCATTCGGCGAACAGCTGCACACTGTGGACCATAGCTATTGGGCTCGGGGAAACAAGCGGTGTTATGCATGTCGGGGATGACAAGCAGTGGCTGCAGAACTTTTGAATGCACAAAACCACCTTCTGGAGCTGTGTGTGGAGCTTGCCCCTGCCCTGTGGTGCAAGGACATCAAAATGAGAGCTGTTCTCTTGGTGGGGAAGCATGTGGCAATTGTTGTGTGGAAGCTGATAACTCCAGACTTACTGGTCAGTTGCTAATCAGTTTTGAGTTGGGAAGTCCACTGTGGGGGTTGCGTTCATTCAAGTGTACAGGGCCATTAATTGCATCCTGCTAAGAAGAACTATGACTCTAGGAAAAGTGCATGAAATAGTGGATGGCTTTGCAGCGACGGGATTCCCTAATTGCAGTGGGGTGATAGATGGCATGCGTATCCCAATTTTGGCCCCAGACCATCTTGTGACTGAGTACATCAGTAGAAAGGGCTACTTCTTTATGGTATTGCAGGCACATGTGGATCACCAGGGTCATTTCACTGATATCAGTGGTCAGGGAAGGTGCATGACACATGCATCTTCAGGAATACTGGCCTGTATAGAAAGCTGCAAGCAGGAACTTTCTTTGCAGACCAGAAGATTCCAGTGGGGGATGTTGAAATGCCCATAGTGATCCTGGGAGACCCTTTCTCGCATGGCTTATGAAGCCTTACACCAGATACTCCTGCACCAAAAAATAAGAGATTCAGTGCACAATATTTTAAAATTCTGCATATTTTGTCAGAATAACACTATGTAATCACAGGCCAAAAATTTTTTTCCCCAGGAGTAGAGAGTTAAAGAAACCCCTGTGACAGCTCAGTTCCTGTTTCTCTGCCCCCTCCGTCCCTGAGCCCAGCTGTGATGTGTCCCCCCAGCCCATACACCCATACTCCCTTATCCTCAGAGCCCAGCTGTGGGATGCGCCCCCCCCCCAGACACTTGCATGCACCCCTCCCTTCCAGAGCTCAGGGATCCAGAGGGAGAATAGCCTGAAGCTGGGTCCTGGGCTTGTGTGGAGTTTCCTGTGCGCCACCTCCTTCCTTTAGGGTGTGTCGGGAAGTGCAGCTTCCTGGACCCTCCAGCTTTGACTCCTCCTGGCAATGTCTTCTATTTGCATTGCTAGGTCCAGCGGCCCCTAGTGGCAGCCAGCAGCACTGCAGCCCATTTCTGTGGTGGGAGGGGAGAAGGAAATTCTGCGCAGAACATTTTCTGCACAAAATCTGCATTGCACAGTCGGGTAGAATTCCCCCAGGAGTAACCAGAAGCCTTGACAACAGCAAGGAGCGCTTCAACACCAGGCTGAGTAGGTGCAGAATGACCACTGCTTGTGTGTTTGGCAGACTAAAAACTTGCTGGTGCTGCCTTTATGGCAGGTTAGACCTCTACGAGGAAACTGGTTCCATGGTCATAGCAGCCTGGTGTACTCTGCATAATATTTGTGAGGCTAAGGGGGAAAAGTTTCCCAGGGGTGGAGCACTGAGGCTGATGGCTGATTTTGAGCAGCCAGATACTAGGGTTATTAGAGGGGCTATTTGAATCAGGGAGGCTTTGAAGTAGCATTTTGACAATGAGCCCCCGTAATGTCTGTTTAATACATTCAGCCAGGCTCTGTTTGCTTGCTGCCTGGAATGACCCTGGTGTTGATTGCTTCCTGAGTGTGATTTGTAATCTGCAAATGTGCCAATTCCTTCTGTGTATGAATTCCAGCAACAAATACTGTGTGTAGAAAGAAACCGAATCTTTTTCTGAGTACATTTTTATTAAAGAGCAATGACCAATATGCAGCATTTGATATCTTGCAAGGGACATGACACTTAAGAGCACCCCGTTAATGTAGGCTCTCGTAGCTGTGTACAAGTCCAGCTGTCCTTGGGGAACCTGTCCAAAGGGGTACTGCGATGGGCCAGAAACATGAAAGGAATATGTGTAAGGAGTTTGGGGAGGGTATGGCATGCAGTTCTGTATTGGCTGCAAGAGGAGGCAAGCGCACACGTGTTCTGACTGAAGCACAATCAGGGACTTCAGCATCTCTGTTTGGCGCTCCATCAGTTTTATCTTTTGCTCCTGGCCCACTGTAATATGCACGTGGCCCTGGTTCTTCTCTAGGCTACCTACTTTCAATTTTTCATTAATTGTCTCTCTCCATGCCCTATGATCATGATCTGGGGCATCAGACAATTGAAGCACCTCTGTAAACATATCCTCCTTACTCCTCCTAGGTTGTCTCCTTATCTGATGGAGATGCTCTGCCAGTGTGTAAGGGATTCCTCTCGAGGGCACATCTGCAGAAACACAAGAAACAACAAACGAAGGCAATGTTGTGAGTGCATTCACAGCATTGGATCATAATAGTTAAATACACCTCTTTCTCTCTCTCCCTTGGCAAGCTTGCAGCTCAGCAAGTGCCCTAAACATAGTGAGTTCGGCCCAGGGGGGTGGTGAAGGTCCAAAATGGGGCAAAGAGTCTAAGTGTTTTTTTTTTTGTTTTTGTTTTTTTTTTTTTAGGGGATCACTGCAACAACAACTACTACTGCTACTAATAATAATTGGAGATATACCAGTCTCCTAGAACTGGAAGGGACCTCGAAAGGTCATCAAGTCCAGCCCCCTGCCTTCACTAGCAGGACCAAGTACTGATTTTTGCCCCAGATCCCTAAGTGGCCCCCTCAAGGATTGAATTCACAACCCTGGGTTTAGCGGCCAATGCTCAAACCACTGGCTATCCCTCCCCCCACAAGTCCCTGCACAAGTGATTGCTGATAGGTGCGGCAAAGTTTCCTACAGTGGGAGAAGAAACAAAGCAGCTTTATCAAGGAACCTTCAGCAGAGGATTGGCAAGTACCTCCAGGAAAGTTTCCTAGAGATCCCTCTGGAGGATTCCCATGAAATTTTGGTATGCGTTAACAAACTTTTCTTCAGGGCCCCCACTAGATAGGGGAATGGGAAGTACATGCAAATGCTGCCAGTCTTGTACATTTCTATCCCTTAACCCTCTTGTGGCAGATAATGAAACAAAGGACAGCTCTGCCTCATGTAACCAAGCAGTATCAAATAAAAATGAGCACTTTCCAGAGCTCCCCTTTCTTGTATCATGCGTGCCAGAGCTGGAGTGGTGGGACTGGCTTGAACCCTCCAGAATCAAGAAGAGGTCCTGGCTTGCCATGCTACCGGACAACCCTGTTGCTTGTCCCACCTCATCCTCCAACTCCATTTCTTTGTCCACCACTTTTCTTAAATCGGCAGGAGGAGCATTGTAGTGCATACACCTCCACTGTTTTGTCAAAAAACTATGTAGTGTAGACAAGGCCTGAGCCTGCAGTGATGATTGAATGTCCGTGCTGATATTAGTGGACTGACCATTGATTGATTTGTGAGATGGTGTTGAATCTTGCTTGGGTTTGTGGGCAAGTAGACAGAGCTTTGTTCCTTTGAGTGATCCCAGAGGGTAATTTTGGGTAATTACTTTTATCTTCCTGAGGACTCTTGTGTAGGGTGGATTACAGTTTGTCATTTCTCCTACTGGGTGGATCAATGTGGAGAGATGGCTTGACAGAGCTTCATTATGCTGATATATTCAGATGTGTCTGCATTTTGATTACCCCAGATGCTATGGTTGAATAGTAGTGATTGTGGCTTGGAATAGGAGTGGACTGGTTGAGGGTCAATCCAGAGAAGACTGTGGTGTGATGTTGGTAGGATGGGGGCACAGGGAAGCACTAGAGAATGTGGTAAAGGTTGTAGTGGCTCCTCTGAGTGGGGTGTGTGTGGCTGCAGTGACCACAATGCTTTCTTTCCATCTATCTGGTCATGAGGCTGTGACCTATTTCTTGGATTCAGACATCACTGTCATTTTGCTTTAGGGGGACCAGAGGTCCTGATTTTATAGGGACAGTTCTGATTTTTGGGTCTCTTATATAGGCTCCTATTACCCCCCACCCCTTGTCCTGATTTTTCACACTTGCTGTCTGGTCACTGTATCTTGCTTGCCATTGTTTAAGTTTAGACCTTTGGAATTTTGCTGTTTTATTATACCACTACTGTGTATCCACCACCATACTAACTTTTGTTTTCTGAGTATATTGGCTTTCTTTTAGCAAAATCACTTCTAAAACCACTCATCACACACATGGTCTTAAAATTTAGCTTGATCCTTGTGCAATTTTTTAAAAATAGATTTTGTTGTGGAGCCAAAAAGTGCATGGCTTTTTTTTTTAAAAGTGGCTCTTCCCAGTTTTCATCTCATTTGATTGCCCTCAGGGTTTACCTCCACTTGATTCATTTGAGAAATCCTAATGAATTTTGGGATCTCATCCAATCTTTGCTAATACGTAAATGCTTGAGTCCAGGCTGTATCAGATTTCACCGTCATTTGTATAGGGGAACCCTGGTATTTGCATGACAGTAACAAGTATTCAAATAATTACATTAGTGTGTGCTCTAAGCACTGCTTCTCTTTGTTCCATGGTCAGCACAATGGCGCTCATATCATCATTGGGTGGCTTCTGGGTGCTACTGTGACATAAATATTAAAAACAACAGCTACCCTATCTGGATTAGTGCCCTGATAAGATTCCATTGTTTGTTTTGTTCCTAGTGAAATCACATTTGTCTTGAAATTATATTACGATCACAAATGCGTCTTAGGCAGACATATCTAATGGTTAGAGAATCAGATTGGGAGTCAGGATTCCTGGATTCTTTTCCCACTGATTTACTGTGTGATCTTGCATAAATCCCAACTTCTCTGTGCCTTACTTTACTCAGCTGTATAAGGGGGATAATGCTTTTTGCCTGCCTCCTATAGGACTTGTGGGACTTAATGTTTATAGAATACTTTGAGATCCTTAGGTGAGAGGTGCTTTTTGAAGTGCAGTGTCTTGTTAAAGAAAATCATGTAGCTGGGCATTGGTTCAAACACACACACACAACTGAAAATAAAAAATAAGTCAGCAAAGATTTTAAAAACGTACAAAAAAGGGAAAATAGGAAAGGGTAAGCAATATCTTGTTGCATGACTCCCTAGCTACTTTGTCTCTATGTCGTATGCAGTGGTGGTGTAGACGTGTTGAACCCAAGATAGTAAAGACACAAGGTAGGTGAGTAATAAAGAGAAAGCTCTGTGTAGCTCAAAAGCTTGTGTGTCTCAATGACAAAAGTTGGTGCTATAAAAGTTATTACCTTACTGTGACAAGGGGGGCCGGGGCTCAACCCTCCCTGTGGAGGAGGGGAGCCACACCGGCCTCGTTCTGTCCCCTCTGGGTCCTGTCCTTCGGGTCCACGGTCCACCGTCCGGGCGTTCGGTCCCTGTGGAGAGGACTGAGGCACAGCAAAGTCAGTAGGGGTCCAGCCTTGATGCAGGCGGGCACCAAACACAGTACCACAAGCTCTGGCCCTTCCGGGGTAGGGCAGAGCAGTGACAGAGTCAATGGGGGCCCAGCCCTTGGTTCGGGCGGGGCACGGAACACAGTACGATAAGCTCTGGCCCTTTTGGGGCAGGGCAGAGCAGTAACCGAGCCAGTAGGGGCCCAGCCCTTGGTTCGGGCGGGGCACCAAACAAACAGTACGATCAGCTCTGGCCCTTTTGGGGCAGGGCAGAGCGATAGCAGAGTCACAGGGGGGTGAAAGGGGGTTTCTGCCACCCGGCTACGGGTGGCAGGGGGAACGCAGGCCCACCCACTCCTCTGCGTTCCAGCCCGGGGCCCTAGTAGCGGCTGTCGCCGCTAGTGGCAGTCAGTGGGGATCCGGGCCGCAACACACTGACGGAGTGATCAGTGGGGATCCTGACCGACACTCACGGCCATAGGCTCGGGGCCTTCTGCGGCCTGACTATAGTCAGCCGCCCCCGGGCTACTTCCAATTCCCCCTTCACCTCCTACCTGGTCCGCAGGGTCGTCCACCCTCATGGGCTCCTCCCAGTCCGGGCTAGGTGGTAGTCCGGGAGCACCTCCGGGCAGCTGGGCCAGGTCTGGTCCAAGGGTTCCTCCGGGCCGTAGTAAGGACTGGGCAGCTTTGGTAGCTCCACGTCGTGGTGGCGGGGAGTTAGTTCTGGTGGCTCCACATCGTAGCTGCAGCGGGGTAGCTCCGGCAGCTCAGCGTCGTAGTTGCTGCGGGTTGGCTCCGGCAAGGCCTGATACCTGTCTCTGAGCTCCGCAGCCTCCCAGCGACAAGGGTCGGCCGGCACATCTGCTCTGGCCAGCAGCTGCGCTCCAACTGAAGGCCGGCGCCCGGCTTTTATGCTTCCGGGTCGCCGCCTGACCCTTTGGGGGGGCGGGGCATCCTCCCGGAAGTTCCACCCTGGGGGATGATTGACGGGGCTCAACCCTCCCTGTGGAGGAGGGGAGCCACACCGCCTTGCTACACTTGCCTACCTTATCTCTCTAGTCTCTGTCTATTTAGATTGTGAGTTCTTAAGGGCTATCTTACATGTCTGTAGAGCATCGGGCACAGCTATGCTGCTATAACAATAATAGTTTTAAATAAATTAACATTGGTAATGATATATATTTGGATAAGATACATATGTGGAGGATGTAATTCTGGACATCACTCTAGCATTGATGCTGTTGGAAAACTACTCTTCTGAAACTCCATCTGTTTGTGAGTAGATAGCAATATGCAGAGACCTCTTCTTCATTCACTATTAGTGTGCTATTTGCTGACGTGATTGGGAGTTAGCAATGACAAGATTGTATTGATCAGTCATTGGTAAGGATGTGTTTGTGAAGGAGAAGCTGATGGGACAGTCTTAGTGCATTTCTATCACTCCTAACTAGTAGAAAATACTTATTAGCCATTCATATTGATTCAAAGAAATATTCTCTCCATGTTCACCCTGAGTGAAGCTTTTCCAGTTTGGATGTAGGGGCTGCCTGTATACTTTAAAAAAGTCATTGGTTATTGAAACTGAAAAGAATCGGAGTAAATCTTCCCAATGAACAGTTTTAGGGTGAGATTTTTCAGTAGTACTTAATGGCTAGAGCAGATCTCGTAAAACAAGATTTAAAAACTGCAAGTGATGAGGAATTCATCCCATCTCTTGTAAATTGTTCCAATGTGACGTTTGTTTTTGTTCTTCAGAATTCTGATAGCGCTAAAATTCCTATTCTCTGCTATCCCTAAAAGAAAACTAGAAAGTTTTTTGCAGTCAACCAAACTTTGTGACATTCAGTCTGAACTTTCCTGCTTCATCTTGGACTTTCCATCTTGCAAGATGGAATGTAAAACATACATCTCTGCAGTATATGCTGAGTTGCTTCAAGGGCGATAGCAGTTGTAGTGGGCTGTGTGACACTGCTATGCATTTTGTCGTCAAGTTCCATTGTTGCCAGGGGTGCTAGAACAAATTTTTATAGTGGGGGTGCTGAGAGCCATTTAAAAAAACTGTAAAACTGTATACAGTATAATGGCAACCACTTCAAGCCAGGGGGTGCGGCAGCACCTCTAGTTCCAGCACCTATGACTATTGCTGCTGCTATTTCAGCTCCATAAGTAGAGGTAGTTTAGAGAACGCTTTTGTAGACAGTGGGCATTGTATTAAAAATGCCTGCTAACTGTAGCTCTGAGCAGGTTTAGGTGCTGCAGCAACTTAAAAAAATGGTGGCTGTAGGACTCCGTTTAATAGGTTCTGTAAAAAATAACAATGTGCTACAGATGGGCGTACCCTCTCTAGCTTTAATCTAGCTAGCTCGCAAAATGTAGCGAGGACATGACAGTGTGGGTTTCAGCTCAGGCTGCACAAGCTCACCGCCTCCTCTTCAACCACCCACCCCTTCCTGGGTCCATACTTGCACTGGCAGCCCATGCCACACATCCTTTTGTACAACCTCTTAGAGATTCGGAATATTGCAGGCTCAGAATTGTGATGCTGATTTAGTTAAAACTCAGTTGAGATTGAACAAAAAACTTATACTCACTGATCTGTTAATAGTACACACACCTCCCTCCTTAAAAGCAAAATACTTTTCTCCCCTCTTATATTAAGCTTTAAGCTATAACGTACAATAGCTCAGACTAGTGTTTGCTTGTAAAAATCCATAATGTGGTAAAGAACAATATCTTCACTGTCTAAGGCCCTGATCTCTCACATACTGAAATACATGAGTTATTTTACACACTACACATGGTATCTTGGCACTGTCTTCAGTTGAACAGCTTGTGCATAAAGCTACTCATGTTTACTTATTTGCACTATGTGTTGTTTTTTTCTTGGGCATATCTGTACTCTGTGCTTGTGGCGCTGTCCTCTAAAAAAAATACTGAAATTCTCAGGGGCAAGTCCACTTTCTAACAAGACATTCCCTTACGCTGATCATGGCTACACTGCAGCCAGGATGTTATTTGCAGCTTGTGTAGATGTAGACATACCTGTGCTATCTTTAATTTAGCTAGCTCTCTGAAAAGAGCAGTGAGGATGTGTGGCATGGGCTGCCAGTGCAAGTATGGACCCAGGAAGGTGTGAGCGGTTGGAGAGGAGGTAGTGAGCTGGTGCAGCCTGAGCTGAAGCCCGCAGTGCCATGTCCTCGCTATGTTTTTTGCGAGCTAGCTAGATTAAAGCTAGTGAGGGAACACCCCTGTCTGCAGTATAGACATAGCTGAATCTGCACATGAACAGTTGCCCTTTCTCTAAAACAATGTCAGTGAAAAGGCTGGAACCACTGGAACCCAGCAGCTTTCTTTCTAAGTAAGAAACACAGCTTAATGTGTTGGTGTGTTGAATCTTCTTGTTTGTGTATCATAGAAATTATTTCACAATACTGAAGTATATTTGCAGCCAAAGGCTTCTGTAGTCAAATATCTCATGTTTACCTTAGCTTTTAGGTCCATGTTCAGCAGAGCACCTCAGCACATTCGTAAGTCCCACTGAAACCACTGGGACTAGAGCACATTATTAAATGCTTTGCTGAAGTAGGGCATTAATCAGTTTTAAAGCCACTTAACTGCCTTCTGCTTCCATTTTATTCTCTCTTGTATTATGGTAGTTGCTAAGAGCCCTAGTCCTGAACCAGGGTCCTGTTGTGTTAGGTGCTGTCCACACAGAACAAAAAGATGGTCTCTGCACCTTATCCCTCAACCATAAGTTGATAAATGCAGTTTCTGGGTTGAGACCACCTTGCTGATTGTGGTTTTGATTTGTTTTCTTCAGTCATGGTATATTACGGCAGTAGTGGCCAGCAATGTGTTTGGAAAGCACCTAGAACATAAGGCGACACGATCTCTCCTCTGAAGAGTTTACAATCTACGTACACTGATGGCAAATGACTAATTGTATACCTTTATCAGCTAGCTCTTCACATGAACTATAAAATGAATCATTGTCATTTGAACATTTCTCCATCAGTATTTAATATGTATCGTGCTTAACTGTTCAGCGTGTGGTTTTTTGTATTTTTTTTTTTTAAAACACACTCCTCTTCAGCTTGCACTGAAAAAGTCTAGTTTTATTGAGACACGATTATTTTCCGTTGATTGTATGGGTTTGTGAAATATTTTCTTCATGTCAAATGATTTAATGTCTCTTTGGAATTGTAATTAAAAAGTGCTGTCAGCTACTTTGATGCTTTTTGTTTAACTTGCCTTTTTGTGTAATATCTTCCTGAAAATGCCATTGCTAGAATGGAGGATATGGACCTTTTTTTCCCACCTACATGGCTAATATATTACTCTAAGGTTCTCCTAATCAGAGGTGTAGGTATGTGTAGGCTGTTGTCTCCACAGCCCAGGAGGGCCTGACACCATGCCCTAAGTCTGGTTCAAACCCTTTTTGCCAGGGCTTCAGCTTTTTATTTTCACAATAAAATAGTTCAACATAAGTTTCATGTATAAACCTATTCTCCTTCCCCAGATCTGGGGTCTCCTGCAGGGACCTATCTGTTCTCTGCAGGTTCCCACTCTACCAGCCACTGTCCTGAGAATCACCCTGCTCCATGGCCTGCTGCAGGAGCTGGCCTGCTTCCTGTGGCTGTCGCCCTCCTTGATCCAGAGACTTCTTGGTTGCTCTCTGCAGCTGGGCTACTTTTACAATCACCTGATCAGTCTAAAGCTATGGCTACACTTGAAACTTCAAAGCGCTGCCGTGGCAGCGCTTTGAAGTGCGAGTGTGATCGCAGAGCTCTTCCCAGCGCTGCACGTAAACCACCTCCTCGTCGAGTGTAGCTTGCAGTGCTGGGAGCCATGCTCCCAGCGCTGCGGCACTGTTTACACTGACGCTTTACAGCGCTGTATCTTGCAGCGCTCGGGGGCGGGGGGTGTTTTTCACACCCCTGAGCAAGAAAGTTGCAGCGCTGTAAAGCGCCAGTGTAGCCAAGGCCTCAGCTGGGAGGTAGCAGATCAGTCAGGTGGTGAGCCTGGGTCTAACTCCCTTTAAAAGGCCAGTGCCTTGTGTAACTCTGACACTACAGGGGGTGTACTAAATACTCATTACAATAGAAGTTTTTTCTTCAGACTGGCTTTGTCACTTTAAGTCACAGGTATAGATATAAGTTCTGATAATAAAATAGAAGGAACCAAAATAAAATGACACTGGGAGATAAACTGGAGTAACGTTTGTTATGGTGAGATGCTCATGTCTATGTAGTTAAGGTTGAAAGTAGCTTCTGATTAAGTCTGATGTTAGCTTCACCCATAAATGATCAAAACCAAATAGACACACATGAAGCTTCAGGTGATTGAATCATCAGGCTTGAAAAACTTATCTGGCATCCCCTACAGTTTGAGGAATAAAATAGTACTGTATCTATCTAAGGTTCTGTAATAGTGACAACAAATAGTATCCAGGCACCTCACACACCCCTGTGAGGTAGGGAAATGCTGTTATCCCCCTTTTCCTGATAGGAAATTGAGGCACAGAGAGACTGTGATTGCCGAGGGTCACACAGGGAGTCTGAAGGAGCAGGGAGTTCATAACATTTCCACTCAATGTATATTTTTTTAAAACAGTTTAAAAAAAAGTCCTATGTCTTTGTTTCCTGGCTTCACTCTAACACTTTTGAAAATCAGATGCCTTTATCTCTCCCAGCATTTAATTAATGTGTTGATTCTGCACCATTGAAGTCAGTGGGACTTTTGCTCTATCTTTCAATGGGAACAGGATAGAGCTTCTTCCCTCCCCCCCCCCCCCATCATTTTTCTTTCTCCCTGAAGTGGACACCGTATAGCCAAAGGACTAAACCTTCTACCCCGAAGGCTAATGAAAGACAAGAGACCACAACTGTTGGGGACAGTGGCAACAGGAGAACTGTTGGGTTATTGCCCTTGGACCATTCTTGGGGCTCCATTTTTCGGTAACCTCTGGCTAGTAAGTGGTAAAAAATTTTTAAACCTCCTCCAAGGAAGGAATGGCAAGGGAAGCAAAATTAGAGAGATGCCAGTTTTTCTGTGAGTAAATTTGCAACTGAGTTTTCATTGTAAGACTGATTTTGTGTGCCCCTCTCCCCCCAGTAGACAATTCCAATCTATCTAAATTGGTTAAACTTGAAATGAATAGGGCAAAGGGGTTGCTGAGTTGTGACACTAAAATACTTTATCAACTCTTGTGAATTTTTTTGGCCACTTTGTAGCACACCACTAAAAAGCAGTAGAAAAAGGAAATCTAGTTTACCGGACTCCTTTAGTTGAGATTAAATTCACATCACTAAAATTTAGCTGATTAAATTGTAATTTTAAGAGCTCATGGTTCTAGGTTGATATAACATGTCAAGTGAGTGCTGGAGACCTAAGTTTTCATATTTGTATGGGTGTCTATATCTCTAATATAAAAATATGTATTAAAGTAAGATCCTGTTTGGAGTGAGAGGTGCAAAATACTACCTTAATTTGGACACTAAGGGGAATGTAAGAATGCCCATACTGGATCAGCCCAATGATCCACCTAGTTCAGCATCCTGTCACTGATAATGGCCAGTGCCAGATGCTTCAGAGAAAATGAACAGACCAAGACAATTATCAAGTGATCCATCTCCTGTCATCCACTCCCAGCTTCTGGAAATCTGAGATTTAGGACACCCAGAGCATGGGACTCTGTCCCTGACCATCTTGGCAGAGTCCCATGCTCTGGGTGTCCTAAATCTCAGATTTCCAGAAGCTGGGAGCGATTGACCTATCCTCCATGAACTTATCTAATTCTTTTTTGAACCCAGTTATACTTTTGGCCTTCACAACATCCTCTGGCAGTAAGTTCTACAGGTTGACCCTGTCCTCAGGCCCTGTGCTACCAGCACTCCCCAGCTATCTTTGAGACACCACTGACCATCGGTGATCTTTCAGAAAACACCATCCTGGCCACTACGAATGTAGAAGCCCTCTACACCAACATTCCACATGAAGATGGACTACAAGCTATCAGGAATAATATCCCTGACAATGTCATGGTAAACCTATTGGCTGGACTTTGTGACACCCACAACTATTTCACATTTGGGGACAATATATACCTTCAAGTCAGTGGCACTGCTATGGGTACCCACATAGCCCCACAGTATGCCAACATTTTTATTGCTGACTTAGGGGATGAGAACTAAGGAAGCATGGTTCTAACGCCCCTACTCTACTTGCGCTACATTGATGACATCATCATCTGGACCCATGGAAAAGAAGCCCTTGAGGAATTCCACCATCAACCTCAGCCTAGACCAGTCCACACAAGCGGTCCATTTCCTTGACACTACTGTGCTAATAAGCGATGGTCACATAAACACCACCCTATACCGGAAACCTACTGACCGCTATATTTACCTACATGCCTCCAGCTTCCATCCAGGACATACCACATGATCCATTGTGTACAGCCAAGCTCTAAGATACAACCACATTTGCTCCAATCCATCAGACAGAGACAGACATTTACAATACCTCTATCAAGCATTCTTACAACTACAATACCCACCTGCTGAAGTGAAAAAAACAGATTGACAGAGCCAGAAGAGTACCCAGGTCACCTACTACAAGACAGGCCCAACAAAGAAAATAACAGAACGCCACTAGCCATTGCCTTCAGCCCCCAACTAAAACCTCTCTAGTGCATCATCAAAGATCTACAACCTATCCTGAAAGATGATCCCTCACTCTCACAGATCTTGGGAGACTTGTCTTCGCTTACAGACAACCCCCCAACCTGAAGCACATACCAGCAACCACACAACAAAAACACTAACCCAGGAACCTATCCTTGCATCAAAGCCCGATGCCAACTCTGTCCACATATCTATTCAAATGACATCATCATAGGACCTAATGACATCAGCCACGCCATCAGGGGCTCGTTCACCTGCACATCTACCAATGTGATATGCCATTATGTGCCAGCAATGCCCCTCTGCCATGTAGATTGGCCATATTGGACAGTGTCTATGCAAAAGAATAAATGGACACAAATCTGACATCAGGAATCATAACATTCAAAAACCAGTAGGAGAACACTTCAACCTCTCTGGTCACTCAGTAACCGACTTAAAGGTGGCAATTTTGCAACAGAAAAGCTCCAAAAACAGACTCCAGCGAGAAACTGCTGAACCTGAATTAATGTGCAAACTAGATACCATCAATTTAGGCTTTAATAGAGACTGGGAATGGCTGAGCCATTACACACATTGAATCTGTTTCCCCATGTTAAGTATCCTCACACCTTCTTGTCAAACTGTCTGAAATGGGTCATCTTGATTATCACTACAGAAGTTTCTTCCTCCTGCTGATAATTGCTCATCTTAATTAATTAGCCTCTTAGAGTTGATAGGGCAACTCCCATCTTTTCGTGTTCTTTGTATGTATATCTCCTTACTATATGTTCCCATTCTATGCATCCAATGAAGTGGGCTGAAGCCCACAAAAGCTTATGCTCAAATAAATGTTCGTCTCTAAGGTGCCACAAGTACTCCTGTTCTTTTTGCAGATACATACTACTAACACGGCTACTACTCTGATGCAGGTTGACTGTGCATGGGGTGAAGGGGTACTCCTTTTTGCTTGTTTTTTTTTTAAACTCACTGCCTATTAATTTCATTGGGTGACCCTCGTTTCACTGGGGACCTGCCAATGGGTGGGGTGAGAGGTGGTGGTGGATTTTTCCACAAAGAGACTTGTGGGGGGGATTAGGGTTTGTGAGAAAAGAATTTCCTAAAGCTTGTGCAGGAGTGTGGCGCTCTCACCTCTCATAGCCTTCAGAATGCTGAAAGGAGAAGGGGAATACTCTTCCATCTCCTTTTCCCCTCAAGCCCTCTCCTCTCACCCAGTCCCCCACTTCCTGAGGTTAATAAACAGGAAGCACTGCTGCAGAAGTTGAGATCTACAGAGGGTTCAAGAGAGCAGTAGAGTTGAGGGGAAGAGTCAGTGGAACTGGTCTGTCAGAGAGGAAAATCCCCAATGAGCCATAGGAAGATCACTGGGACCTGGAAAAACCTTTGAGTCCCAGAACTCTCCATAAATGCACACCATATTATGTACTATAAATATAAGAAATCCTAATAGTTATCCTCCACATACTATTGTGTTACTATGCCTGGCTCGCTTTGTCTGTCAAATGTGATGGGTAGGATCCTACCAAATTCAGGGCCATGAAAATGTGCCACAGACTCTGAAATCTGGTCTTTGTATGCTTTTATTCTATACTATACAAATTTCAGAGGAGACCAGTGTTTCTCAAATTGGGGGTCCTGACCCAGAAGAGAGTTGGGCGGTGTGTGGGTTGTGGTATTGCCACCCTTACTTGTGCCCTGCCTTCAGAGCCAGGTGGCTGGAGAGCAGCGGCTGCTGGCTGGAAGCCCAGCTCTGAAGGCAGAGCCACCACCCGCAGCAGCACAGAAGTAAGAATAGCAGTGCTGCAACTCTCCCCTACGATAACCTTGCGACCCCCCCGACAACTCCTTTTTGGGTTAGAATCCCTACAATTACAACACTGAAACTTCATATTTAAATAGCTGAACTCATGACACTTACAATTTTTAAAATCCTATGATTGTGAAATTGACCAAAATGTACCTTGAATTTGGTAGGAAAATAAATAAATACATGCTGTATGAGTTAATGCTCCCATTCTGTGTCATTTATGAATTTTATTCATGTTTTTTTCATTATATTGGAGGAGTCCCATGTAAACTAATATCCATGAACTTTCACCAGGGGAACTGTGACATCATCATCTTGGAACTTTATGCCCCATTCTTCAGTTATCTCTGTTCCTGCTCCAGGAAATTCAGTCTCCCACTCCTGAATAGGCAGATTCCTGTATTTCTGAATGATTGATTCATCTGGGCAAATCATAGTGTAGCATTGCTAGACTCACTCCTGTGGCGCCTCCTGCTGTTGTCCTGGGAACTAGCTCTTTTTCCAGCTCCAGAGCGCCCTCTGCAGGGTGGTGTCTCACCTCTCTGGTCCCCCATGGACCCCGGTGTCCCTTTACTTTGGGGCTGCTGTGCCTGGCAGTACCTTTCCCCAATTGTCTGGGTCTTCCTTTCCCAGGGAACCCACTAGCCCACCTCACCTCAGTCTATGGCCACTGCCAGTCATCAACTAGCCCCTGTTCACTGGGGCAGACTGCAGTGTAAATGCCACTCATCATAGGCAAGAGGTTTGGACCTGTTGCCTTTGCCTGCCCTATGCTGCACCTCTGCAACCCCAGTACCTTTGTAGGCCTTGCACAAGCCTGCAGCCTGGGGGGTTTCCAAGCTGGAGCTCCCAGCTCCTCTGGCCTTTCCCCAGCCTTGCTCCACTCCAAGTATCCTTCTGCACTCCAAAGCAGCTAGGCCTGTCTCCCTCCCCACTAGAGAGAGACTGACTCTGCTCCTGGCCCACTGTCCTCTTATAAGGGCCAGCTGAGTCCTGATTGGGGCGTGGCCATAGCTGAGCCTGCTTCCTCAATCAGCCTGGGAACTGCTTGCTCCCAGCCACAGCCTTCTCCTGGGCTGTTTTAAACCTTGTACGGCCGGAGCAGGAGACCACCCCACTACACATAGTTTGCTTCTACTTTGGGAGGTGAACAAGAAGTCCAACAAAACAGTGGGCCAAGAACCTCTTGCTGGGTATTCTGTCTGACTCCAGGCTTAATAGGTCCTCTGTCTTTCTCACACTCTTCCTGTGCTCTCTGGCTATGCCTGCACTGTAGGTGCTGCAACTGTCCTGCTGTAGCGTAGACTATGTCCCACGCTAATCCACCTCTCTGAGAGGTGGTAGCTAGGTTGATGGAAGAATTCTTCTGTCAACCTAGCTGTCTCTACAGCGGGGTAAGGTTGACCTAATTTTTTCACAGTCCTGAATGATATAGCTAAATCTATATGTATTGTATGTATGTGTGTCTCTAGGTGTGTTCTCTGGGCTCATTATAGATAAGCTCTGAGCACTTTCTGCCACTCATCTGTATCTGCTGTTGGAGAGCCTTCTTACTCCTCACAGGTTTCTCCGTGCAGGTCTTGCCTTCTTATTGAAAGCCTCTATACCTATCACCTGGGGAGTCAGTTAACTAGGCACAAAGTGGGGCTGAGACTATCTCCCTGAAAGAGCCAGCTCTCTGGGACAGGATCAGAATAGAGTTTGTATATTTCATCAATGTTATGGCTGTTGAACCTGTTCTGTTTCCATTTAATGAGTAACCTTCTTTTGAGTAAAATGGCCACCATTGTTTTTGTTACGTATTATTTGGTGTCCCTTCCCTGCACTCATGGCAAGAGAATATTTTCATACAAGAGACACTTAAAGAAACTTGGCTCTTAAATAACAAAGTGTTAGATGCCTTTTACATGTGAGAGGAAGAAATAGAATGTTGGTTATTTTGATGTAGCGTTCATGGGCTTTGACATAAAAGGGGGTACATTTTGAGCAAGATTAAAAAATACATGAAGATATCTGTCGGACCATGTAGATGGAGAGAGACGATCTAAGCACAGGACAGGGAGGCAGGAACTCTGAGCTCTGATCCCCACTCTGACACTGTCTTCCTCTGTGATGTTGAGCAAATCACTCAAACTCTTTGTTTTCCCCAGTTCTTGAAATTGGAATCATACCATCCTTCTTTACAAGGGTGTTGTGTGGATTAGCCAAGTATGGTTTGCAAAGTACTTTCAAGATGTGTAAGTGTTAAGATAAGTGGTGGGATTTTTAGGGCTAATAGAGGCATTGCCTACCTCTGTCATAAGCTGCTTGACTTTGAAACATTTGTATCTTAAGAGATAAACGTGTTGAACGCATTGCGTTCTGATGATGATGATAATACTGCCATTCATGTGACTGCTCTGCAATAACTTAGATTGAGGGGTTTCACCATCAACGAACTGGCATTGCTATGTGCTGTTTCCTTGACAGCAGGTGCTGTCATATATGCTTCCAGAGTCTATCGAATAAGAGAGAACTATGTTTCCTTCTTTCCCTATTGATAGGATATCTTAACAGTTTTTATAGTTAGAAATCTAAATAGCCAACAATATTTTTAGAAATGTTAATTTTGGGTATTTCATAACAAGAGTTCTGTTAATTTTTAAAAATTAAAATGGACAAGCCAAACACTGCGTGCAATTAAAGGAATAGCTTTAAAGTTATAAAGTAGTTATAAAGAGGATAATTATGGTGGAGTTTGATGTAATGAACCAAGCTACAGTCACCTTGCTTCAAAGAGAGTTGCAGCAGGCATTACAAAAGAGTGTAGCGCTTCCACTATTCGTGATAGGTCCTGATGGTGTCAGGGCAGAATGATGACATAGTGAAGTGGTTTATGAGGTGCCTGTTCCATTGCAGGATAAAAGTGAAACAGTCCTCTGTTAACAATGTTATGGGAAACGCAGGGCTAGTTATTGTGATTCTCTGAGAACTTGCTGTGAGACTCAATACAAGAGCATTTCCACAGGGCACAACAGGGTAATTACGAAAGCTATTTTGAAAGTAGACCAGCTTTAAGTTATTTGTAATTCTCATTTCTGAGCATATGAAACAATAACAAATAGAGTAAAGAAAGTGGATCTGTATCCAGACATCCCTCATAGAGAAAAGAACAAACCAATGTAGACCCACCAGCTGTATCAGTCTCTATTGCTTTTAACATGATTTTCCTCTTTCTGAGGGGGGGATGAGATTCTTAATATCCCTGTTGAATTCTTGAGGAACTCTCCCTACATTCTTCCAGTATGCTTTACGCCTCCACATTAGAGCCATTTTTGTCTCTAGCGGGAGTCTGGGTGGGATTTCTTTCAGAGTTTGTCAGTGCTGCACATTAATTGGCCAGGACTCTGAGAAATGAGTGACAAGTGGCACTGGTGCTCAGCCCATTGTCTCTGGACTGCACTCAGCCCTTGCTTGTTGAAGAGAAGAGAGCAAAGGATCAGGAATCTCAGAGTTGATCGTGTAGAGGAGCGTTACTACTAGGCTCTGTGCCCTGCCATGCTCTATTCAAAATCCCTAATGGGTTAAAACATTGAAGTACTAAAGAGGGAATAAGCATACAATGTCCAGTAACAATCACCAGTAGCCCTCATGTTGAATACTTACTCCAGTGGACCCTGTTATCATAGGAAAAAAATCCATCTAACTTAGGACATTGTGTTCTGCAGTGGTACATTGGGCCACTTAGAGCAAGACAAAGCTGGACTCTAATTTTACTGTTACTATCACTGTCTTAAAACATGGATTTCTCCATCTAAAATGAGATTTTTATAAGCATTCAAATACAAGGTGAACCAAGAGAAAATTGCTCTGTTTTATGAATTACAATAATAAAAAGCTGCTCCACTAGTAGGTGTGATAAAAGGCCACTGAAATACCAAATTAACACATACAGTAATATTTTCCAGGCGTCATCTTTCACCCATCAAACTTTAAAACTAATCAACATCAAACATGTAAAATGAGACACATAATGGTGGCTGGCTATCCTATTAGCAAGGTTTGAGATCCATCTGTGTTAACATCAGCTCCTAGTCCTTTGTTTATATCAGTTAGAAATTTCAGAAAGTATTTGTCTTTAGATGCTAATTGTGATTTAGCAATTAAAAAGAATCCTGATGATTTGGATGATATAACTTCATTGGTATTGTTAAAGAAAAAAATTCATTAAGGGCACGTTAGCGCCTATTGGATAACAGATATAAATTGCAAACATATTTAATACTGCAAAAGAATATCAAATAAACTAGACAGCTGTGAATAGTTTGTAATGCTTGCCTTAGAATTCAGCATGCATGCTTTCCCACCCAAGAATGAGAAATCTCTGCTTTGTGTAGATGGACAGGAGAGAGATCATAGAGTGATCCTAGTTCAGTGCTTTGGGTAATTTTTGTTGTCTGGCCCCTACAATGACAAATCATGCCTTTTATTTGAACATAAAAGGGGCTTGCTTATTTGAAAGCAACTGTGGTACTTTGAGATGAAGAGAAAAGAGTGTACAGTGTCTGTTTTTAAAGTTCCATGGTGTTATAGCCCTCCTCCCTCCCCTCTCCCCCTTCGCTTTGCTGTCTTAGCTGCTCGTAATTCACTGCCAGGCACATCATAGTTTTTAGCAGGATGGCTGTAGTGCTGAAATTATGACATTGGACAATGTGTTAGGGATAATCAGAAGAAGCACCTGTGCCTTGTACTTTATGAATCCTTGATTTAAATCAGGCAAATGAATTTGTAAGATTGTTCCTCTACAATAATTACCATTTGGTTTTCTTTATTTTTTCAGGAGTATGGTGGAACATTTAACCTGTTTGTTTGCTAGCCACATTATATCTACTAAATAGTAAATAAACATGTATATAACCATTTTTGGAACAGAGAATGCCACTTGCCTAGGGGGATAGTCTTTCTGGTTATGCACGTTTATGTGTCCCGTAGAGTACTCGTATTGGAGAGTGAAGAGTCTGCACTTATTTTTCCTTCTTCTAGGCTTGTGATTGACTTAATTGTAAGAAACCACTCAAGCTCCTAACACTGTAATTATTGCTACCCCTTTCTCTCATATCCCTTTCTCTTAGAGAAATATAATAATGTATAGGAGAATGAACAAATAGTTACTTGTTAACTGATGCTTTTTATAGTCCTGAACTCTTTTTATGATAGTGAGCAAGTTCGTCTTCAGCCATACTGATGGCTATTAGATTGGCAATCCACTGTAGTTAAGATATAGCTTTGTTTTTGTCTTAAAGTAATTTCTTGACTTGCACCCAGATTTTAAAGGTATTGAGGCATCTAACTCTTGCTGAAATCAATGGGAGCTAGGCAACTAAATACCTTTTTAAAAATCTGGCCCTTCGAATTTGTCTTCACAGCTCTGTAGCACTAGCTACAGAGTGTGAATTGCAACACGCGCTCACATGTTGCTCTGTAAATGCCCTATGTCGTCCCTGCTAGCGCAAACTAAAAGGTTCCTAGTTTGCATTATTAATGTGCACTAGGTACCTTTTAGTTCACATTAGCAGAGTCTGTACAGGACTGTTGAAGCTCAGTGCTTTGGCGTGCTGAAGTTTATACCCCCGTAGTCAGCACTGGAGCGCCATGTAATCTTGGGTACCATTTGTGTGTTCTGAAGTAACTCAGTAATTACTTTCCATGGTTCTGTTAGTTCTTTTCTTTTTTAATGGCTGTTAATCTCTAATAGTAGAAATATAATGTTTGTATTTTCTGCCTGATCATGGTGATTTGTGTTTTTTTACACTCTCTCTCTCACTCTCACATAAATTTGCAGTGGTTAGGAAGTGATTGAACAACTTTCAGCTGTCTGCTTTTTGCATTGTAGTGGCATTCCCTAGAACAGTAGGTGGAGAGAGAATTTTCTGAAAATCCCACTCTTGAGTTAGTATGTAGTAATAGAAATTTCAGATCAGTTGTGCTGAAAAGTCAGTGACACTGTGTATTTATTACCTATTTCTCTTTTTCACTTATCTGGAAATGGACGCTATTTCCATCTTACATGAATCTGTCATCCCAAATCTGAGGTTGTGACCTGTTATCCCTAATATGAGCTGATTCAACCAGATGCTGAAATGTCCGTTTTAATAACCTGTCTTATGTAGGCAAAAAAACAGAAGAGCGTGTTTTTTTCCTTGGTCTACAGCAATACAAAGTTTTGTTAATGAACAGAACTCTGTCGTGAAAACTTTAGGCACTGAAGTATTATAGTGCCCGATGGTGCTTGGTTCCAGAAAGAAACTGGTATATACTGATCCTCTTAACTATGAAGTCGGAAGCTTGAGGGGGATGTTCATATAATTTGTTTTAATACACTTTATGAGCTCCAAAGGGGCCACTGACACTAAGATTAAGATGGCACTTTGCCAAGCTGCTTGCCATTAAAAAAACAAACAGCATTTCCTTGAGCAGTTTACAGGTAGATCTTGAGTGCGGAAAAGGAATGGTATGGTTTGAGAGGGAGGAGGCCTTGAATAGAAAGAAGAGTCAGAATGGGTTATTTGTGTCAATAGCTCCTGTACCTCTAATTGTTTTTCTTTCACTGTTTCATATAGACTATAGCAATTCATCTGAACAGAATACAGGTTGACATTTTATTTATAAGGTCAACATTTTAAATCAATAAGTCAGTTATTGAAGGTGGAAAAATCAAGCATATTCCAGGAATGGTAAAGCAATAATGTTAATACAATAAACTTTCTTGTTACCCGCTTCCCCAGATACCTTGTGAAATAAGTATTGACTGAATGGAAAAGTTGGTTAGACTAAAGTTTTATATATACACATAAGAATTCCACACACACATAGAACTAAGCCCAAACTGCATTTTTTTAATTAATCAAATTCCATTTAGGTTAGAGTTGGTTACTTAGTGCAAAATAACTGCCAAATTAATGAGCCACATTAAAAAGATAAGTAAAAACCAGCATTACTCTCCAGTTGATGAGTTTAACAAGAAAAAGGAATAAAGTCAAAACTTGCTTTTTGCAGTTTAAATCTGCAAACACTAATGTAAAATCAATGGGACTAACTCATGTACATAGAACTTCTCATGCATAAATGTTTGCAGGACTGGAGCCTGTATTTGTTGAAGTATTTATCAGAAAAGCCTACAGAATTGGGCATCTCCCGTTATGTAAACATAATCATATATTACCTTCTAAGTTCTAATACAAAAGATAAGTAGAAAATTTATGAACTTGCTGTTCTTAGATATCATTTGACTTTTCATCAAGAGATTCATCTTTCTCCATTAATTTGACTATTCTAAAAATTCCACCATTTCACCTGAAGACATGTTCTTTAGCATCTTTAGTATGATGAAACTTTAGCATTGAGAAGAATTGGGGGGGAAAAAACCCCCTAATTAAGGACACTTCTCTTTTTCAGTCTTGGATTTATTTAGCTATATCTGGGGAAAATATAAACTTGTTAACTAATATAATGAATCTTCCCTTTTGATTGCCAAACCTGACAGACATCTGAGACTGGGCTTTTGCCTGTTATGTTTATAAGAATCTTAATAAAGAAAAGACATCCAAGGATACTGTATGAGGTTTGCTTTAAGGAAAATAAATAATTGGTCCTAAGCCTGTATTAAATGGTTTTCTGGAAAAAGCAAAATGCTTAAAATAAAAGCACTCTAGGGTAACAGTATATAAATAATGACAAGATAAATGCTGTTTTATTTTTTTGCTACAGAAAAATCAAGTCTAGTTGTATTGAAAGACCCATTTGCTTGGATGGAAAAAGAAAGTTAGGGCTTGGCTACACTGGAGAGTTGCAGCGCTGTAAACCCACCACCAGCGCTGCAACTTACTCACCGTCCATACGTGCAGGGCACATACAGCGCTGCATCTCCCTGGCTGCAGCGCTGATTGTACTCCTGCTCTGCCTCGGGTATAAGGATTGCAGCGCTGGTGATGCAGCGCTGCTCCGCAAGAGTGGCCACCAAAAGCGCTGTAATTGGCCTCCGAGGTATTCGGAGGTATCCCAGAATGCCCGTTCAACCACTCTTCCGGTTTGTTATGAACTCCAGGCTCCCAGAGCTGCTTATCTAAAAAACAAACACAGCTCCTGTTTGCTCGAGCAGAGGCAGGCAGGGGAATTGCTTTGGAATGTTCACAGCTGTTTGTTTGAGAGGAGAAGCAACAGGGTGGGGAGGGGAGGGTCCGTTTTGGAGCAGCTGCTTATGTGGTCTGAAGGCTTTTTAGGAGTGCATAATTTGCATTTAGTGAATAAGAGAGGGGTGGGGGAAGGGGTCGAAACTTTTAAAATGATTGAAGGTAGGTGCTGTGTATCTTCCAGTCCTTAGAACTTGCAAGGCAGGGAGCTGACACAGTGTCAGCTCCAAAAATCCACTCTATCTGTCTCCCCCACGCTCCCTGTCACACTCCACCCCACCCCACTCTTTTGGAAAGCAAATTGCAGCCACTTGAATGCTGGGATAGCTGCCCATAATGCACCACTCCCAACAGTGCTGCAAATGTGGGCACACTGCAGCACTGGTAGCGGTCAGTGTGGCCACACTACAGCCCTTTACCTACACAGCTGTACGAAGACAGCTGTAACTCCCAGCGCTGTACAGCTGTAAGTGTAGCCATGGCCTTAGTGTCTATTGATGGGCCCCTATCAGATGATGTCAAGGAGAATGTCCACAGTAAAAGGTACTTCATTGAGACTACTCATGGTAACAAGCACTCTGTCTGATAGTGTTTGCAGGATTGCCCATTAGGGCCCGGTCTATGCTGGGAAAATTGTCCTTTGCTCAGCACAGGGTCTCATTCCAGTTTCAGAAATATAATTAATTGAGAAGGCTTCTCACAGTTTAATATAGTAGAACTGGAAGAATTGGCTTCCTTATTTGAAAGCAATGGAAATCAGAGGTCTGAGTCTGCTGTAACATAAGTTATATTTAAAAATAAATGATGATTCTTGTTTTAGCAACAGTGAAACCAGCTGTTTGACACTCCACCCCGCCACCCATTTGGGTTAATTTAAACAATTTACCTTACAACAACTTTGAAAGTTTCTTTCCCAGTATTTTCAAGTGATGGAATTGATTCTTTTAGCCATACTTGGCATGCTTTAATTTCCTTTTGCCTCTTGTGGGGCCCCTCCCCCCACAGATAAATAGCCCCATTCATTGAATTGATTGTGAATGATTTTTCCAAAAATTGTTTCAATATTTCATTTTAGTGTATTTATCTCTTTGTCCTTCTATACTGGTCCAGATGCTTGGGTATAACGCTCCTGCTAATAATAATAATAATAAATTAATAATTTTGGGATATATTATTTTTTTCGACAGTGTAACACTGTTCACTCATTTTTAGGTTGTGATTCACTATGAACCCCAGATCCCTTTTTGCAGTACTCCTTCCCAAGCAGTCACTTCCCATTTTGTATATGTGCAACTGATTGTCCTTTCCTAAATGTAGTACTTTGCATTTGTCATTGTTGAATTTCATCCTGTTTACTTCACGCCATTTCTCCAGTTTGTCCAGATCATTTTGAATAATAATCCTGGCCTCCAAAGCACTTGTAAACCCTCCCAGCTTGGTATCATCTGCAAACTTTATAAATGTACGCCCGATGCCAGGGTCGGCAACTTGCGGCACGTGTGCCAATTTTTACTGGCATGCTGCTGCCATCCGGAGTCCCGGCCCCGCTCAGCCTGCTGCCAGCCTGGGTGAACGGAACCCTCTGCTGGCAGCAGCCTGAGGGGGAGCTGGTGGCCAGGACCCTGGCTGTCAGGATCTGGCGGAGGGAACCCCAGACCAGCAGTGGGCTGAACTGCTCAACCTGCCACCGGTCTGCAGTTCTGTCTGCCAGCCCTGCTCAGCCCGCTGACGGTCTGGAGTTCCATCCGCTGGCCCCTTGCCAGCCGGGTCTCGGCTGCCATTCCTGCTCAGCCCGCTGACAACCTGAGTGAGAGGAACCCACATCGGCAGTGGTTGAACGGGGCCGGTGACCGGGACCCCGGCTGGCAGGAGCTGGCAGACAGAACCCCAGACCGGCAGCTGGCTGAGCGGCTCAGCCTGCTGCTGGTCTGGGGTTCCAACCGCCAGCCCTTGCCAGCCGGGGTCCTAGCCATTGGCTCTGCTCAGCCTGCTGCCGACTGGGGATACCAGCTGCCAGCCCTGCTCACCTTGCTGCTGGTCTGGGATTCCAACCACCCGCCCCTCTGCCAGGTGGGGGCCGGGCCTCCAGCCCTGTTCAGCCCTCCTGTTGGCCTGGGGTACCAGCGGCAAGCCCTGGGCTCTGCAACATTTATCAAAAATTTACACTACAGTTAGCTTAAAAACATGGAAACTTAAAACCTTTGTTTGTATATTACAGTTATCATTAAAACATGTATAATGTTAATAAATACATAGGTTTGATGAAACAAAGTAGTTGTACTTATGTGCCTGTGCTTAAATTTGTGTGTGTGATGATTTACCTTCTAAAAAAATCACACATCTCCCACCCCCAGAAAGGGCATCTCGCACCCTGAGGGGTGTGTGCACCCCAGGTTAAGAACCACTGCACTGAATTGATAAGATCTGCATTTTAATTTAATTTTTAATTTAATTTTAAATGAAGCTTCCTAAAACATTTTAAAAGCCTTGTTTACTTTATATACAACAGTTTAGTTATATAATATAGACTTGTAGAGAGAGACAGTCTAAAAACGTTAAAATGTATTACCGACACGCAAAACCTTAAATTAGAGTGAATAAATGAAGATTTGCACACCGCTTCTGAAAGGTTGCCGACCCCTGCTCTATGCCATTATCTAAATCACTGATGAAGGTATTGAACAGAACTGGACCCAGAACTGATCCCTGCGGGACTCCACTTGATATGCCCTTCCAGCATGACTGTGGACCACTGATAACTACTCTGTGGGAACGGTTTTCCAACCAGTTGTGCACCCACCTTATAGTAACTCCATCTAGGTTGTATTTCTCTAGTTTGATTGAGAAAGTCATGTGAGACAGTATCAAAAGCCTTACTAAAGTCAAGATATACCACATCTACCTCTTACCTCCTATCCACAATGCTTGTTACCCTGTCAAAGGAAGCTATTAGGTTAGTTGTTGTTGACAAATTCATGCTGACTGTTACTTATCTTATTATCTTACAGGTATTTGCAAATTGATTGTTTACTTATTTGTTCCATTATCTTTCCGGGTACTGAAGTTAAGCTGACTGGTTTGTACTTCCCCGGGTTGTCTTATTTCCCTTTTTATAGATTGGCACTATATTTGCCTTTTTCCAGTCCTCTGGAATCTCTCTCATCTTCCATGACTTCTAGGATGTCTGTGTGCCTTTCTGTCTGGGATGCCTTATGGCTAAGTTTTGCAAGACTACCAGAACATCCAAAGCTACCGCATGTCATTGCTGTTGGGCTCCAGTGCAAGCTTTGTTGATGCCATCTCTATCAGCTGGAATAGAGACTCCTATACAGAACAGAGGCATCAGGCCAGAATGAGGGCACAATCATAGCTTTGGACATTTTACAAAATAGGAAGACTGGACCAGCATGGGACAGTGCTAACTTACATCAGGTGAGGATCTGGTCCACGGGCTCAGGGCGTGCACCAAAACATTACAGTCCCTGATGGAACTTTGATTGCTGGCCTTCCCCTGCCTGTAGATGATGTCCCACTAGCTCTGGGATCTCACTGGGCACTTATACAAAAGAAACAACTTTTAGAGACCGTTCAAATTGCTGGGCATGCAAGGGCTCTCATGGTCTCACTCCCTTTGATTCTAAGCTTGCTCCTGAAGTGAACGAGTCCCTTCCTTGGGTGAATCTCTGCCCTGCTGCAAGCACTCATACAATGCTCCCAACTTCTACCAAGGCCTCTCTGTGGTTGTACACCTCCAGGAGAAAAGCCTCCGACAAGCACTCCTGCCTCCCTTATATTCCTGGAATCCTGGGGTACCTTGACCTGCTAAATATAACTTTCTAGAGCAGGCCTGCACAACCCGTAAAGCGGCGAGGGCCACATTACTCCAAAGAAAACAGCTGAGGGCCAAAACCCCCAGGCCCTGCGGAAACACCCCGCCCCAGCACCGCCCAGCCCTGCAGAAACAAACCCTCCTTCCCCAGCGCCGGTCCACCAAAACAGCTGTGGGCCAAAAAGGAAGGTTGGGCGTGGGGAGGTGATACTTGCTTTGAAATCAATCAGGGGCTCCCAGCTGAAGAGGTGGCTGGGAGCCCTCAGGGGCAAATTAAAGGGCCCAGGGCTCCGGGGGCTGGGGGAACCCGGAGCTTTGTGGGGCTGGAGCAGGGATTTAAAGGGCCCAGAGCTCCTGCCACTGGGGGCAACCCGAGCCCTTTAAATCCCAGCCCCGGCCCATCTGCTGGAGCCATAGCCGGGATTCAAAGGGCTCTGGGCTGTCTGCAGCCGTGGGGAGCCCTGAACCCTTTAAATCTCAGCCACGGCTGGGAGTCTCTGCGGGCAGCTCAGAGCCTTTTAAATCCCGGCCGCGACTGGGATTTGAAGGGCTCTGGGCTCCCCGTGGCTGCGGGCAGCCCAGAGCCCTTTGATTCCCAGATGCGGACCGCACAGTGAGCCTCCGCGGGCCACATGTTGTGCTGGCCTGTTCCAGAGCCTAGAAGAAAATCCTGAAAGCTAGACTGGAAAGAGACTGGCATGGAGAGATGCTCTCCCCCCAGCTTTTTGCTGAGAGGGTGGAAAGCACTCCTCCTCCAGATCTAGAACCACCTGATGGTGATGGTGATGGGGGGGAACCCCGGGTGACTGGACTCCTCCAGAGTAGAGTGAAATCCCCAGTAACGACACCCTAAGGAAGGGGAATCTATTCCTGATCCCCAGCTCTAAGTGTGGGAAGTGACAGCTGTTATAAAATCACGGATTTGCCTATTTTAATTATCACAATCCCTCCAACCCACTGACGGGTTTCTTTATGGTAAGTGACTTACTTAGCAGTCCTAACAGAGCAATCTGAAGTGAACAAAGGGCTGCACAGTGGGACGCTAATGCCCACACGCACTATTTCACACCTACGATTAGGCTTGCAGACACTACCAGGATTGCCTTGCAGATAATTCTCTTTTCCTGCTGTAACACAGTGCACTGAATCTACTTTGCATCAACAGTCCAGACTAAGCAGATGTGCCATGTATCAGGGTCCTGACTGAAATGGATTTGTGCTGTCCATTAAGGATTATACTTGGTTTATGGTTCCTATATATTTAGGAAGTTGGTAGCTTCTGTTTTATTTTCCTTCCCCCCTCTTGCTTGTTCGACTTTCCCGTGTTGGGTATGACATGCCTGGCTTAGAGAGGCATATTGGGATTTTGGGGGAGGATAGCAAGACTTTAATGCATGTTCATAAGGGAAGTATTAAAAGAGCCTGTGGGCAGATACTGGAGATAATTAGGAATCACACAGAAGTGCTGCACGCTTGGGGGATATTTGCAGGCTGCAGAACATTCCTAAGGGAAAGGAGTTGCTCTGTAATTACAGGCAAGGTTATTGCAGTTACTTACATGGAAAAGAAAGAGTGGGAGTTGGGACCCATTGGTTGAATGTCGTTAACAGGATACAGTTTTTCCATACTTTAAATAAATAATGGCTTCAGAGATCTCTGTCTTAATACATGGCATGTGATAATGACAGTGAAACTTTCAAGAGAGATAATTTACAACTGTAAATGAAGAGAATTTCTCAGTCCTATTTCACTTTTTTTTTTTTTTTTTTTTTGGTCCTTACAAAAAGTTGAATGGTACTTTGCTGGCATATAGAAAAATCTGCAGTGAGCTTCTTCTGGTCATGGGTTTTATTTTTAAATTTATTTTCTTCTCTGAAGTTATCTGAATTTGAGTTTCTCCTTCTGGTTTCACAAGTGATTTTAGTCCATCTGTAATTGGTTGAAAGAGCAGTTTCTCTATTATACCATTTGTCAGTTACTGGGTGAGCTGTACTTCTAGATGCTTTTGCAGTCCCTCTTGAGTGAATCCCTCAGGTGGCAGGCTTCACTTCTCTCCAGGGGGGAATCCTGCGTTTTAACCATCTTAGGTTGGGTCTCTGGGTTGGGTTGCAGTTCCTCTGTTTTCCAGCCATGTTACCAGACCCAGCTGTATTTTGGCATCTGCAAGAAACTTCCATCCAGGAGCCTGTGAACAGTGACTGATTAAAGTGACTCAGAACAGCCCTTTCAAAACAAGTGACTTAGTCACACAAAGGTACATAGCCATTAGAGAGAAGGGTTAAAAAAACAAAAACCTATACACATCTGGTCTTAGTTAGACTTTATCCTTTCGTAGCAAGTTTAGGACAATTCTGCTTAAACCAGATGTTTCTACTTCTGGGCTAGGAGACACAGACTGGCTTCCTGCATTTTTTGTGTCACTCCTGCAGTCCCTCACTCAATCAGTTTCTGCCTACTCATAAATCCCCTTCCCCTCTAGAAGTGGGTTTTTAATGGTTAAGAACATAATACTTAGATAATACTTATTCCTGCCATTAATGCAGGGGACTGGACTAGATGACCATTCGAGGTCCCTTTCGTGTTCTCTGATTCTGTAACAGTGACTCTACTGGGTCAGACCAATGGTCCATCCAACCCAATATCCTGTCTTCCGACATGGATGGTGCCAGATGCTTCAGGGAATGAACAGACCAGGGCAGTTATTGCGTGATCCATCCCATATAGTCTGAGCTTCTGGCAGTCAGATTTAGGGACACCCAGAGCATGGGCTTGTGTCCCTGACCATACTGGCTAATAAGCAATGATGGACCTATCCTGCATGAACTTATCTAACTTGTTTGAAATCCGTAATGCTTTTGGCCTTCACCGTATCCCGTGACAATAAGTTCCACAGGCTGACTGCGTGTTGTGTGAATAATTACTTCCTTATGTTTGTTTTTAAACCTGCTTCCTATTAATTTCATTGGGTGACCCCTAGATCTTGTGGTACATGAAGGAGTAAATAACACTTCCCTATTCACTTTCTCCACAATGTTCATGGTTTTATAGACCTCTATCCTGTCCCCTCTCAGTCGTCCAGGCTGAACAGTGCCAGCCTTTTTAATTTCTCCTCTTTTATGGAAGCTGTTCCATAACCCTAATTTTTTTTGCCCTTCTCTGTACTTTTTCCAATTCTAATACATCTTTTATGAGAAGAGGCAACCAAAACTGCATGTAGTATTTCTGGAGTGGGTGTACCAGGGATCTGTGTAGTGACATTATATTGTCTTTATCTGTCCCTTTCGTGATGGTATCAAACATCCTGTTAGCTCTCTTTTGACTCGTGCTTTGCACATTGAGCAGATGTTTTCAGAGAACTAGCCATGATGACTCCTAAACCTCAAGAAAGAGATTTTGTACAGTGGTTTTCAAACTTTTTATTAAAGTGACCCATCAACTGCTGTTTCTTTTTGAAGTCCCACTGTTACCCTTGCTCTCCCTCGCCAGCCCAGTCTGACCCCCTAACCCCTGGCTTGGTTCCTCCCAGCCTGCTTGCTCTTGTTCTCCCAGGTCTGTCCCCTCCTGCAGTCCCAGTTGATCCCTCTTTCCTCATGGCTCAGCTCTGATCAGTACCAGGCTGCTGAACGTCCACTTGTTGGCTCTGACTGCTTTCTTCAGGTTGCTTCTGCTGCCTGGATCCTGCTTTCACTTCCCCTGTGCAGTGGTGTAGGAGCTGGGCGGCAGCAGCAGGAAGGAGGCAGCTGGAACCAGTGAGCAGTCTATCCCTGCCCTGCATGTGCCTTGGGGATGCTTATTCCAGGCTGCTGCTACTTGGATTCCACTTCCTATGCCCCTGCCTGCTACCCAGGGGAAGGGAGAGCATGGGGGTGGGGGAGGGAATTGCCTTCAGGGAACACATGACCCACATAGACCCTTCCTGCAACCCATTGATGGGTCACGACCTACTTTTTGGAAGAACACTTGCTCATTGTTGTTTTGATCTTGGGGCCTATCCCTGGAAAAATAAGCCTGTTAACCTGTCTGGAGCCAGGCAGGCATTTCCCAATTAACAACCCACCATTGCTCTCTTGTTTTCCTTGGAGATAACATATTTCTAGTTATTGTTTCATTTCCTGCTTATTTTTCCTAGCAGCCCCTTTCTATTTAAATCTGTGTAGTCAGACAGAATAAGATCAAGCAGGTAAACTGAGGTGCACGTAATATTCATAAAAATAATAGCTATTTCTCTCATTTTCCACACCATACTTGGACTGTGCACTGAAAAACTGAATTATTCTTTAGTTTATAAAAATTATAAATAATACTACATCAAAGTTTTTTTGTGGGTGTGTGTGTAGAGTCTTCTTCCATTCCACTCCTCCGCAACCCCACTCCAAACCCACCCCCTAACCCATCAAATACCAGAGGCAATAATAAGGCAATTGAACACATAATGATACTGATAATTAATTTTCATTTAGCTCCTCCAAATGATCATTTGGTTTGATTTAAGTGTGTCAATATATAGAGTGAGGTAGAATATTTTACTGCATGATGTATGACGCGGTCATATACTGGTATCAGCTTCATTTTCCAGTATGCAATCACTGCACTTTGTGTTTTATTATGCATAATCATTGTACATTTACTACTATCTGCTAATATATACTGGCGAAAAGCCAACAGCCAATCGAAGAGCACAGATTGCATATGTCCTGTCTGGTCATTTCTGAGAAATCACAATACATAACTCTCTCTAATCTGTTAGTTCTGTACTTGGCTGGCAGTCTCATAATACCCAGAATTTTCAGGCATTGCGAACAGTGAAGGTGCTGATCAGGCTATGTCTACACTAGCTCTTTTTGACAGGGGTGTAGAAGACATCCTGATCACCATAGTTTCACTAAACAAGCTCTGATGTGGATATGCATACTGCATGAGCACTCTCTTGCTAGATAGAGTAGCTACACAGAAGACATTACAACACGCAGCTGTGAGGTTGAGTGTAGAACACAGCTCTAACAGAAAGAGGAAGAAACCTGTCTGTCTACTGAGGAAAGTGTAACTCACAACCAGAATCAAGCATCATTAACCTCCTCCTCACCAGCGTGTCCTTCTTTGCACAGGCTAATGAAGTTCTTGTCCAGAGAATAACCCCAACTATACATACAATATGATGGAGGCTAATTTAGCTACAACAATCAGGAAAAGTCTTGGAGCATCATGGATGGTCTCTGAAGATGTCCACACAGTGTGCTGAGGTGGTCAAAAAAGCAAAAGGATGTTAGGAAATCATAAAAAGGGATAGAGATAAGACTGAGAATAATTATTACCTTATATAAATCAATGGTATGTCCATATCTGAATACTGCGAACAGATGTGGTTCTCTCATCTCAAAAAGATATTAGGCACTAGAAAGGTTCGAAAAAGGGCACCTAAATGATGGGGTTTGGAGAGGGTCCATATGAGGAAAGATAAAGAGGCTAGGACTCTCAGCTTGGAAAGAGGAGATAAGGGGATATGATAGAGATATAAACATGAGTGATGTGAGAAGTGATAAGGAAAAGTTATTTACTTATCCCAATAAACAAGAAATAAGGATCACCAAATGAATTAATAAGCAGCAGGTTTAAAACAAATAAAAGGAAGTTTTTCACAGGGCACAGTCACTCGTGGAACTCCTTACCTGAGGGGTTGTGAAGGCTGGAACATATACCAGTTTAAAGGGACTGGATAAATATCATGGTGGTTAAGTCTACTAAATGGCCTTATTAGAGCAGGATTCGGGTCAACGAAGATGGAGTCCCTAAGCCTGTTTGTCAGAGAGTGGAGATGGATGCAGAGAGAGGCTCACTTGATCATTGCATGTTAGGTTCACTCATTCTGGGGCACCTGGCTTATTGGCCACGGTTCAGAATAGATAGCTATTGGGCCTAGATGGACCTTTGGTCTGACCCCGGTACGGGTTCTTATGTTTCAGATATTTGTGTTTTCGTTTGTTTTAGAACCCACTACATTCACTAATTAAACTACAAACACGTGTTTATGTATAATTTTATATATTTTATTTTGGCAGTTAGTTGGGGGAGTGCCGTGCAACATAATGGGAGGCAGTGGAAAGTGAAGTCATGAAATAAAAGGAGGCAAGTGAGCAGGGGAGGTAATAAAGGAGAATGGTAATGAAGAAATGTTTAGGGCTGTTGAAATAAGGGATGACTAATTGCAAGAAAAATACCTTTTTCATTTAAAAAAATCAATGAGTTTTCAACAATATTTTTATTGTCTTGGTGGTGTTAAATGTAATTATGAGAAATTTTCTTTTTACTTGAATATGTCATTGTAATAATTTGATGTTACTGGTTAGCTCTCAAATAACTGTGACTTGGACTAAATAAACCCAGAAGCTGAAATCAATACTCTAGGCCTCATTTCCTAAATGTAGAGTAATTAGCCAAAGACATGGTTGTCACATCAACAAAGAGAGCACCATCAAGTTACCATTTCTGTTAACAAACTTACCTCTTGCATGCTGTTGGATAGGTTTGTACTTGTTACTCTCCATTAGGAAAACCTCCCTGGATCAGTGGGGATACATAATATACTACAGTAAAACCCTCAAAGATACGAAACACCAGAATTAGGACCTGACTGTCAACTGGACACAAATGTGAAACCGAAAGGAAAACATCAGCAGCAGTGGAGACACCCCCCCCCTCCCCCCCCCCCCCCAAAAAAGAATAAGGTATGCTACACTTACGACTGTACAGCGCCTGGGAGTTACAGCTGTCTTCGTACAGCTGTGTAGGGAAAGCGCTGCGTGTGGCCACATTGCAGCATTTGCAGGCGCTGTTGGGGAGTGGTGCATTGTGGGCAGCTATCCCAGTGTTCATAGGGCTGCACAGTGCTTTTCAAAAGAGTGGGGTGGGTGGATGTGTAGACAGGGAGCGTGGGGAGGATAAGAGAGAGTGGATTTTTGGAGTGACACTGTCTCAGCTCCCTGCCTTGCAGATTCTAAGGACTGGAGAATACACAGCACCTACTTTCAATCATTTTAAAAGTTTTGACCCTCCCACCCCTGTCCTTATTCACTAAATGCAAATTATGCACTCCTAAATAGCCTTCAGACCACATAAGCAGTGCTGCAACCGGACTCCCTTTCCTCAGCAAACAGCTTGAACATTACAAGCAATTCCCTGCCTCTGCTCACTGGTTGAGCAAGAGCAGACTGTATTTGTGTTTTAGATAAGTAGCTCCAGGAAGCTCGGAGTTCCTTTTGGTTGTGGACAGGAATTCTGGGATAGTTCTTATACCCTGGAGGCCAATAAAAAGCGGCTTTATAAGGTACACACTTGATGAGCAGCGCTGCATCACCAGCGCTGGAATCGCTACACCCCAAGCAGACCAGGTGTACAGCCAGCGCTGCAGCCAGGGAGTTGCAGCGCTGGCTGTGCTTTGCAAGTGTGGACACAGAGTGAGTTGCAGCGCTGGTGATGGGGTTACAGCGCTGCAGCTCTCCAGTGTAGCCAAGCCCTGAGATTCGCAGGCAACGCTGTGAGCCCCCACTGCCAGCCTAAGGCAGCTGGAGCAGGAGCAGCACTGGGGTCTGCACTTCTTTCTTGTAAGCCATGGGTGCTGTTTTCAGCCCGCAATGGGGGTGGGTGCTGTTTCTTTCTTTCTCTCCCTCCTGCCAGGGGTGTGATTGAGTGTAACACTCTGTTTTCTTCACACATATTTCTCCCTCCCACCCACACACCCCTGGGTTGGGAGGGGGGGAATAAGCTTGTCCAAGCTGGGAAGGAAGCTGGCTAGCTGCCTCTGAAACTTTGAAAAGGGAGGGTGCTGTGTTTTGAGAACCCTTTGTTCAAATGGCCTAAAATTTTCCTCGTGAAGTCTGCCCCGCCAGATTTCAAGCCTATTTATCTACATATGCAGGGGTTAGAGGCCGAATAAAACTAGATTTTTAAGAGAAATGTAGCTGCAATGTTAATTATGGAGAGGCTATCTTTGCTCCAGAATGTACAATGTAAACAAATTAGTGCTGCCCTGAGAATTGTAAGATGTCATTTCTTGCCTTCTGTGTGTTAAATTTCTAACTTTAACATTAGTCTCTTGCATCTAATTTATAATGTGAATGTCACTGTTAGTGACTATACACAGCATTATAGGCAAGGAGGTGGTAATGCTGCCCATTAATTAAGGTTGTTCAACACTTCCTGTCATACAACCCTGTTTTCAGTTGCTTACAGTTTTGCCAAGCTTTATCTGTTAGGGCCAAAATTTTTCATGCCAGGTGTTTGCCTAAGGCTGAATATTTCTGGAAAATTTCAGCTAAAACAGTTCAACCTTTCCTAAGAAATGCATTGTTTTGCCCGTGTGTGTGTGTGTGTGTGTATATGTATGTATATATGTTTTGGTGACTTTTTCTTTAAGGAGTTCTGGTGTCACCAACCTTTGGAAGAAGGACTTGAAATTTGGCAGAAGGCTTGCCTTTGTTAGGGTTGTGTGTTTTGCCATCCTCATGTAAACCCACTTGATTTATATTGCCCAAACTGAGAGAAATTAAATATAAAAATGATGCATAAATTGATTTTTTAAAGCATTGTTTTAATAATCTAATATTAATAACAAGAAGTTTTGATTCTTTTAAAGAAATATGCTTAGCCTGATATTCTTTTAAGTGAACACTCTGAGGCCTGAATCCTGCATTCCTTGTGGTTGAGCCTTGTCCCCTGTCATAAACAGATAGTTAAGGATTAATGTCTCTCTTACCTGTAAAGGGTTAAAAAGCTCAGTAAACCTGGCTGACACCTGACCAGAGGACCAACAGGGGGACAAGATACTTTCAAATCTTGGTGGAGGGAAGTCTTTGTGCTTTTTGTTTTGGGGGTTGTTCGCTCTTGGGACTAAGAGGGACCGGACGTACATCCAGGCTCTCCAAATATCTTTCTGAATTAGTCTTTCAAGTGGTTTCAAAATTGTAAGTAATAGCCAGGCAAGGCGGATTAGTCTTATGTTTGTTTTCTCAACTTGTGAATGTTTCTTGTTGCTGGAAGGATTTTTACCTCTGTTTGCTGTAACTTTGAATCTAAGGCTAAGGCAGGGTCCCTCTGGTCTATATGAATCTGAGTACCCTGTAAAGCATTTTCCATCCTGATTTTACAGAAAGAATTTTTACCTTTTTCTTTCTTTAATTAAAAGCTTTCTTTTTAAGAATCTGATTTTCCTTGTTTTAAGATCCAAGGGGATTGGGTTTGAACTCACCAGGGATTGGTGGGGGCGGGGGGAAGGACGGGGGATGCTTAATTCCTCCTTGTTTTAAGATCCAAGGAGTTTAAATCTGTGTTCACTAGGGAATTGGTGAAGCCTCTCAAGGCAACCCAGGGAGGGGAGAGTCTGGCGGGGAGACAGGGAGTGCGCCAGACACTGAATTTCTGGCTGGTGGCAGCGTACCAGATCTAAGCTAGTAATTAAGCTTAGAAGTGTTCATGCAGGTCCCCACATTTGCACTCTAAAGTTCAAAGTGGGGAAAGAAACCTTGACACCCCCATTGTGTAAAGGTCTGGATTGTAGCCTATTTTTGTAATGAAGGGTTGTAAGAAATTCTGTGGATCTGTGATATGTTTCTTCGCACTGAGATTGTGAATGGAATTCTTACAAGCTGCTGTTTCATTGGATTCTTGAGAAAATTAGCTTGGCAGGAAAAGAATTTGATCAGGTCTGAGGATCCTGGAATCTGATGGCCTGACTTTCAAAGATGTTGAGAATCTGCAGCTCTTATTGTGTTCAGGACATCAGAAATTCAGGCCACAAATCTTTTTGTTTAGCAGCTATAGTTTTAAGAATACCATGCATTCTCTTGAATTCTCTTTCTGTATACTTTTCCATATCCTTTTTGCCTTATCTTAAGAGACTTAGGCCTGGTCAACTCTAGAAAATTAGGTCGGTTTAATGACATTGATTGTGGTGTGAAAAACTCACACCTCTGTGTGGCATAGTTAAGCTGACCTAAGTCCTTGTGTAGACAGCACTAAGTTGATAGAAGAATTCTTCCATCGTCCTAGCTAATGCTTCTCAAGGAGGTGGATTACTGATGCCGACAGAAGAATGTCTCCCTTTTGGAATAGGTAGTCTCTACACTGAGGAGGTATAGCATTTTAAATGTAAAGAAGCTCTTACTTTGAAGCCCTACAGACTAGGAGCTATGAAATGTAAAGTGGTGTAGAGCTCGCTGCAGTATCCATGCACTTGGCTGTGCATGGTGACTTTGTGTTGACAAAAGAGAGACAGCTTGGTGAAAGATGCATGAGAGGAAGTTTAATATTTTTCTGGTTGTCCAACTTTGCTTAATGCTTGATAGTTTGTACAAGTTAATGGAAGCCGTTGGGAGATAGAAATGATCAGTAGTTTGGCCCTAAAAAAGGAAAGAAAAGCCAGATCTTGATGATAAGATCTTTATTTACTCTTAAAAAGGAGAGAAGGAGACAAGAAGTTCATGAAGTGCTAGAGTGGCCCAAATATTGGACTTCTCTTCTCCCTCCCCAGTGTGGTGACTGTAGATGTTACATCATCACCATGAGACTCACAGTATCCGAGACTTTAAGGAAGAGCCAGAGGGAAGGTACAAATATTCAATTCAACTTCTACCACACCTGACAGTGCTAGAAAGTATAAATATTTTCAGGACCAGTAAACTTTTCTAGGCACTGGCATTTGGCCAGTGATGAGAGAGAATAATTTGAGACCAAAAATTAAAATCTCTAGCTGGTGTACATGGTGTGGCTTTTTATTATAGATGGTTAAGGATACCCGATGCTTTCCAATGTGAGACCCTGTTTTCAGTTGCCTATATACTTAAACATTTGTAGTGAAATCGTTCTATGCTGGTGTCTGCCTATGACTGAATATTTGGAAAGGTTCAGCTAAAACAGTTGAGCAATTTTGGAGAATGAGGTTAGGGAAAAAAGCTTTTCTCCCCTAATCTTTAAAAAGTAATGAAATAAAAAATCCACCACCAAACCCCCTCCCCCAACCCAGATTCTTACAGCTGTTCCATTGAGCCATTGTAGCACCTCAGTACTTTGGAGCAGAGACTTGAAATTCAGCATCAGGGTGACTTTACTGTCAGGGATTTCTGTGCTCCTGAAAAATTTCCAAAATTTTGACCTTCTTTGAACATCTGAAAAGTCACCGATCTTACATGCTGAGTAGAGACTTGGAGTTTGACAGCTAAATTTTCTATCTGTATTGATTGTGCTCCAGCCCCTCATAGCTTCTGTGTACGACCAGACTTCGTATGTATCATCCCCACAGAGAAGCTGAGCAAGCTCTATGCCCAGGGCTGCAGAGGCTGAGCAGAACTTACCTTGGAATTGCTCTTCTGGGCTACTGAGGCTCCAGGCACTGGAACTGAAAAGAGGGACACTCCTGTGCTGTCAGTGTCCTCTCAGCTGGTGCCAAAGAAGAAGCTACTGGCTCAATGCTGAGGACTGAGGAATGGGGGAGGGGAAATAGGGATGAAATGTGTGTGAGAGAATAGGAGACATGGAGGAAGGGAAAGGGGCCAGGAGCAGGTGCCAGGAAGGAAGGATGTGATGGCAGCAGAAGGGTGCAGAGGGCAGGGACAGTAGGGTTGCCAGCTTTCTAATCACACACAACCAAACACCCCTGGCCCACCTTCCCTGAGCACATGCCCATGCCCTACCCCTTTTCTGAGGCCCTCACCCCCACTAGCTCCATCTCTCCTCCCTCTATTGCTTGCTCTTCCCCACCCTCACTCACTTTCACTGGGTTAGGGAAGGAAGTTGGGGCATGGTAGGGGGTGAGGGCTCCAGCTGGGGGTGCAGGCTGTGGGGTGCAAGAGGACTGGGAATGAGAGGTTTGGAGTGTGGGTGGGGACTCTGGAGTGGGGTTAGGGTGTGTGTGTGGGGGTGAGGGCTCCAGATGGGGGTGGGGCTGAGGTGAGGGATTTGGAGTGAAGAAAGTAGGATAACGAGCCTTGTGGATAAGGGAGAAGCGGTGGATGTGGTATACCTAGACTTTAGTAAGGCATTTGATACAGTCTCGCATGATATCCTTATCGATAAACTAGGCAAATACAATTTAGATGGGGCTACTATAAGGTGGGTGCATAACTGGCTGGATAACCGTACTCAGAGAGTAGTTATTAATGGCTCCCAATCCTGCTGGAAAGGTATAACAAGTGGGGTTCCGCAGGGGTCTGTTTTGGGACCGGCTCTGTTCAATATCTTCATCAACGACTTAGATGTTGGCATAGAAAGTACGCTTATTAAGTTTGCGGACGATACCAAACTGGGAGGGATTGCAACTGCTTTGGAGGACAGGGTCAAAATTCAAAATGATCTGGACAAATTGGAGAAATGGTCTGAGGTAAACCGGATGAAGTTCAATAAAGACAAATGCAAAGTGCTCCACTTAGGAAGGAACAATCAGTTTCACACATACAGAATGGGAAGAGACTGTCTAGGAAGGAGTATGGCAGAAAGAGATCTAGGGGTCATAGTGGACCACAAGCTAAATATGAGTCAACAGTGTGATACTGTTGCAAAAAAAGCAAACGTGATTCTGGGATGCATTAACAGGTGTGTTGTAAACAAGACACGAGAAGTCATTCTTCCGCTCTACTCTGCGCTGGTTAGGCCTCAACTGGAGTATTGTGTCCAGTTCTGGGCACCGCATTTCAAGAAAGATGTGGAGAAATTGGAGAGGGTCCAGAGAAGAGCAACAAGAATGATTAAAGGTCTTGAGAACATGACCTATGAAGGAAGGCTGAAAGAATTGGGTTTATTTAGTTTGGAAAAGAGAAGACTGAGAGGGGACATGATAGCAGTTTTCAGGTATCTAAAAGGGTGTCATCAGGAGGAGGGAGAAAACTTGTTCACCTTAGCCTCTAATGATAGAACAAGAAGCAATGGGCTTAAACTGCAGCAAGGGAGATTTAGGTTGGACATTAGGAAAAAGTTCCTAACTGTCAGGGTAGTTAAACACTGGAATAAATTGCCTAGGGAGGTTGTGGAATCTCCATCTCTGGAGATATTTAAGAGTAGGTTAGATAAATGTCTATCAGGGATGGTCTAGATAGTATTTGGTCCTGCCAGGAGGGCAGAGGACTGGACTCGATGACCTCTTGAGGTCCCTTCCAGTCCTAGAGTCTGTGAATCTATAAGTGGGCTCTGGGCTGGGCCAGGGGGCTGAGGAGCAGCGGGAGGGAGGGCTGGGGTTGGGGACGGGGCGGGGTTGAGGGAGTTGGGGAACAGGAGCGGGCTCTGGGCTGGGCTAGGGATTCAGGGAGTAGGGTCTCGGCGGCACTAACTGTGGCTCCGAGGAAGTGGTCACCAGGTCCCGGCAGCATCTAGACGCATGGGTGGCTAGGCGGCTGTGTGTGCTGCCTTCGTGCTTGGGTGACCAGATGTCCTGATTTTATAGAGACAGTCCTGATATTTGGGACTTTATCTTATATAGCTGCCTATTACCTCCCCACCCCCGTCCTGATTTTTCACATTTGCTGTCTGGTCACTCTACTTCGCGCTTACAGGTGCTGCCGCCTACAGGTGCTGCCCCCCACAGGTCCTGTTGGTCATGGTTTCCAGCCAATAGGAGCTGCGGAGCTGGCTTTGGGGGTGGGGGCAGCGTGCAGAGCCTCCGTGGCCAACCCTGTGCTTAAGGACTGGAAGGAGCTTCCAGGAGCCACGCAGAGCCAGGGTAGGTAGAGGGAGCTTGCTGCACCGCCGACCAGACTTTTAATGGTCCGCTCGGCGGTGCTGATTGGAACTGCCAGGCTCCCTTTTTGATTGGGAGTTCCAGTTGAAAACTGAACACCTGGCAACCTTAAGAGGGAATGATAGGGATAAGCAGCGGGGAGAGAGGCAGGAGCAGGGGAGTGGGCAATGGAGCTGAGTGAGTGTGTGTGTGCGTGCGCACTAAATGAGGCAGAAGTCTTTTGGGAACAAATAGTATGTGGTCATGTAATTAAAAACTGCATCACAATGCATACCTACAAGGGGGCTGAATGAAGGTCATGCAGGCAACCTGAGTTCTGGTGTTTCCTAAGTTTTGAGTTATTTTAACTTATTTAGTGTGTGTGTGAGAGAGAGAAATTCTGCTACACACAGATTTTATAGATAGACTTTCCTGCTGGAGAAGTAACCATTGTTGTTAAGAAAAATATTCTTGAGTAATCACTTGCTGTATCCCCATTGCAGTTATTTCAGGTATTTTTATTTCTGCCTTGCAGTTCAACTGTTCCTTTTGCTTGATTCTCTAATGAAGTCGGAATCTTTTATATAACATTAGGCATGGGTTTGTAGCCATGGAAGAGATGATACAAAGTCAGCCTTGTTACTTAATTGTGGAATCAAATGGGAAAAACTGTGGGGGTGCGGGGGAGTGAGTTATTTCAAAAAAACAAAACTATTAATTTTCGTAAGTAGCAGACAAGAAATTATATGAAAAACCTGTGCAAAGCTATGTATGCTTGTCTGTGGTTTTGAAAATACCCTTTTAAAAACATGCTACTCATGCAGTTCAAACAATTGCTATCATAAGTGTTGTTCGTGTCTCTGTTATTGATGTTTCAATGACACCCTTTGCAGCATATTAAAAGCAGTTCTGTTGTCTGCCAGTATGATCTGTTAAGACCTGCCTCATAGTACAGGCCCCTGCTGTCAACTGAAGACAAGGCAAACGGAATACTGTTGAATGTAAATCTGTTATCTGTTAGGAAGAGCCTGGCAGGGGATGCAACTAACAGCCCCGATTCATGATTTCAGGGATCAGGATTGTTTACAGTTCAAGCAGAGAGTTTCTCTCTGAAGCCATTGCTTTCTAAATTCTGATTTGAGTTATTCTTCAATGCCAAGTTCATTCACCATCTGGTTCAGGAGCACTGTAAATTGAGAAAACAGTGTTTTTGTTTTTTTTTTAAATCCTTACAATGCTGTTATGAAAAAACTGTTAGCAGCCACCACTTTTAGACCAGTTGTTGCTAGGCAGGTTCTGGTACTGTCTTCCTGAGTGGCATGAACAGACTATTTCCTTAGAAGCATGCTAGCTAAATTGTGTTGTAAACTACTCCACCTCCTCACTAGGTTGTTCAGGGCATGGATTTATAAACTCTTTGCCAGACACTGTTGACTCTCATGTATCTGAGCTAAATGGCAGTTGTTCTAAATTGTTAGCACAGTTTAGTGCAGTGGTTCTCAACCTATTTACCATTGTGGTCCGCATAGGCATACGGTAGCCAGGCATCCGGTTTTTGACTGGAATGCCTGGTTGAAAAGGGAGCCCTCACCACCTCCTGCACCCAAACCCACTGTTCCAGTCCAGTGAAAGTGAGTGAGGGTGGGGAGGGATGGCGGATGGAGTGAGCGGAGGGAGGGGCCTTGGAGAAGGGACAGGGCGGGGCCTCAGAAGGGGCAGGGTAGGGGTGTTCGGTTTTGTGCAATTAGTTAGCAGCCGTACATATGTGGCCCACAATGTGTTACATGGGCCGCATCCAGTGCTACGTGTATGGCCCTGAGGATGTTAGGTGGGCGGCAGTTCTGTGCTGATTGGGCCACAAGTTGAGAACCACTGGTTTAGTGTAATTTTTAGAAAATTTCCTTTTTCCCCAACTGTGGTGCAGTGTGCTGTGCAGTTGTTAATTGCTCCCTCTCCATTCCAGACCTGATTACATTTTATTAGATTTTGGATATGTGTAGACTGTGGAAAATCTTTGTGATCCTTTGGAATGAAAAAAGCTATATACATATAAAATATTGAATCATCAGTGCTGAATCACTGCCACAATAGCTCTCATATATATCTCAAACTGCATTGTTTTGCAGTCTTGTTTTTACACTGTCTTTTTTTTTTTTTTTTTTTTTGTGCTTTGTTTTACAGAATTGGAAGAATCCAGGATGTCAAGGCTTTGAAAAATAGACATCTTATTAGACTACCATAGTGAAGCTGAAAAGGTAGATGCAGTTTCAAGTACCAGGTTGAGTGACCTAGTTGAGTGTACAGGTTGTGTACACTATGTGTATGTATATACCCACATATTTCCGTAGTCACACTGACTTGTTCTTGCATACTCCTGGGAGTTTTGCAATTGATGAAAATTAACTTAAGAACCAGATGGAGCAACTTGACAGCACAGGGATCAAGAGCCCATGGAAAGACACCTGCCACTAATGGTCCGCTTTCCATATGGTCTTCATGAGTGAAAAAGGTTTTCAAGAAGAGGAAGAAAGAACACCCTCTGCCACAGAACAAGCCTCACAAATACCTCCACAACCTAAAGGAATAATTGAGAGAGAGGCAGCGTGGGGAGGAAACTGACTTAGATATTGCAAAGGGAACAATGAACTGTCTTTGGCACATTTTTTTGCATTGACCTCAGTAAATTGTAATTGAGTTTAATGTACTGGACTAATAAATAGTGACCATTTATTGTGTGGTAATGACTGGAAGAAAGTAAGTTTTTAGAAACAATGGGACAAACAATTTGGGCATTGAACTGACAAACCTCATCCTCTGTATTGAGTTAACTGGGTCATCGAACATACTTTGTCCCTTCCTTTTTTTCCTCTTTTTACTTAGTATGGTATAAACTCATAAATGTTATTCATCTAAAACAATCAGAACACGACGTATGTTTCCTTCATGTATAGCTGCAAATGTGGTCTTTTGGAACTATGAATCTGAGCTCTAGACAAGCCTCAAGAAGGAAGGAGTCCATCAAACAAGAAAAGAAAATATCTAGGGAAATAGTGAAACTGGGAAGTCAGATTTCTAGTGCTGGTCCTCTTTTTTTTTTTTTATTTGTTGATTATTTTTCTTCTTTCCTCGAATCCTAGAAGGTTTGCAAATGAGTGCTTTCTTGACATGCTTTAATTTTGGCACTTGTTTTTGCAGCAGGGTGAAAAGTCTGATTCTTTTGTAACAGGAAAAAGGGAAAAGTAAAAGAAAAACAGCCTGATGTGCAGTGCTATTCTGTAGGAGAGAATTTCATGGTTCACCTGAGGCAAACTTATCTGCTCTAAAAGCTTTAGAGGATTTTTGATTCTGTAAATGAAAAGGGGTTTTCTCTTTCATGCCCGTGTGGCAGCAAGAAGTGGGAAAGCAGGCGAGATAGCATGATAAAGAATTCAGGTTGTGTTGGGTCTCTGGTGGAAAAAAGATCTGCAATGAAAATAGGACTGTCTTTGGATTGCAAAAACCATTGAATCCACCGAGTAGATTAGTACCAAGAGGGATTTCCCATCTGGCCTGGCACGGTGGTGCCTGCACAAGCTCGGATCTGTTGTTTCGCACGGTTTGTGTGCCTTTTTTTCCCTTTATGCAATCTCTTTCAGCTTTAGCAGCAGAAATTTGCTTGGCGGAGAAGTTATGCCAGAGGGCAGCTTGGGAAAGATGAATGTCTTATATATCTACATGTATATATGTGTGCGTGTTTAAATTTCTACGACTGAACTTTTGAAGAAAATCTGACTGGAGGAAATCTTAAAGCCTTAAGTTACTTGAAATCTTTACACATTTGCAACTCTTTGTCTCTGGAATTGCATTACACTAAACTGGAATCTCAGGCTGTATAAAGATAACATCAAATTGAGCAAAAAGACGACTTACCACTTCTTGAGCGCCTCTTATGAAGTAGCTGTTTCTCCAAAGGATAAGTGCACCCTCACTCTAATGACTCAAAGACAAAAGGAATCTGATTTTTTTTTAAGTGTTACTTTTTCTTAGCCAGCTGCCATTGTCTTTTATAGAAGAATTTTTCACTATGCATTTGGTGGATATTTATAAACACTGATCCGTGTTCTCCCTTCCACTGATCTATCCCAGGTCAGTCTTATCAATAAAAAAAAAAGATTTAAATTTTGTGCACTAGACATATTACTTTCTTATGTCAACAATTAAAGATAATAAAAAAGCATGTATGCAACGGTGGAACATGGGCCTATTCTTTGCAGTGATTCCAACATCCTCTGCCTCTCCTGGAAAGGTAGAGTTCCCAAAAGCGAGAAGGAGAAACCAGTGTGCAGGAGGCGGTACTATGAAGAAGGCTGGCTAGCAACAGGCAATGGCAGAGGAGTTGTCGGAGTGACTTTCACTTCCAGTCATTGTCGGAGAGACCGGAACACCCCTCAGAGAATCAACTTCAATCTGAGGGGCCACAACAGCGAGGTAAGGGAACAGCATGTCACTCGTAAAGCTTGAATTTAAAGCTAGCCTTGGCAACAGAAGTTAAATAGAGGATGCAGCATTTCTGCTTAAAATTTGTCATGACAGTGAAAAGGGTTAAAGACTTGGGGCCTGAACCAAATCCCATTGGAGTCAGTGGAAGACTTTCCAGTGACTTCAGTGGATTTTTGGATTAGGCCCATGGAAAGAAAAGGTCTTGGGATGCTGCAGGGAATGAATTTATTTTCGTTTGCTCCTTTCTCCTTCTCTTTCCCCAATATATTTTAATCCCTAGGCTAGTTCAATAGATTGTGGTGAGTTTAAAGGCTGTGGTAGTGGTGGTTTACATAATGTTAAACTCTTGCTTAGCAGCCTAGTAAACAGGAAAGCTATTGCGGATGGAGCTTGGCTCTCTCTTAGAAACTACAAACTGAAGTGCTCTGCAGCAGGCTTGAGTGAGAGATGACTGGGGACTTCACAAAACACCCAGCTGGTGGTGGAAGATGGATGGGGTTGTCCAGAATCATGTGGAGATGTTTTGCGGTAATTTCATGTAATTCAAGGATGGAGAGTATCACCCATATGCTAATGGCCCTGGGATTTTTGCATTTATTTTTTGTTAAAAGGATAGTTTTGGTTGGTAAAGTTGGGAACACACAACTGAAACACCACTCTCTGGCACTTATTTGTGCCACTGCATCCTACCTCATGCAGTCCCTACTGGGCAAATGACATGGCATGGGCCACTGATACCCAAGGGTGGGTACTAAGAGTGGAGTGTAAATTGTTGAGAGCTTTTGCTTATAGATTAATCCTTATTAGTAATCCAGCTTTTTGATTAGGTAACAGCAGGAAGTGTCCACTGGATAATATCTGCTGGAATTGGAAACTCCACTCTTACAGTACAGTTCCACCTAACAAATTATTTTCTATATCTAAAATCCAAGATAGTCTAATATTTTAACTGTTCTTAGTGATACTTGTTGACTTTAGCTCTAATATGCACTGCTCTTTTGACAGAAGTGTCTTCAAAATTTGAAATCGCATAATCTTTTGTGCCTGTTATGTTGGGAGTCAAAGTGTGTAAAGGTGAATGACATATGTTTTTTTTTAAAAAACAAGTTAAAAGATTGTAAATCATTAATACATGCAGAGATGGGGGCTGAACCACCTCCTCCTCCATTATGAATTACTTCCTTTGGCCATTTTCCCTTTGTTTACCCAAGTGGCTGTGGTGGAGTATTTTCTTTCTGGGTCTCTGTGCTGTTTCACTTTGATTGTAGCTGTAATAACAGTAGCACATTCTTCCAGTTACCTGTAATTGGGCACTACAGAGTCTCACAAATAAAATTAACATATTTGCTTTGTAATTTTTCTGATTTGGGATCTTAAACATGTTGGGCCTGGTTTGCCATTTGGTTTGTACTTGTGCAAATAACGGCAGAGATCCCTGATGCTGGAAATTGAACAAATGACCAGGTTTTGGGAGTGCATAGAGTCCATAACTTCATTTCTATGTTTAGGATTACAAAAGAGGGCAGAGCAGCATTAGAAGTGCCTGATCCTGACAGGAAACTGGGAAGAAAGTGGCTTTTGGCAGCTAGGATTCTGTTGATTCAGTGGCTGCCATTAGAAGCTCCTGCTGGCCTAGTACCTTGAATGCTAGTATAATGAAAGCTGCCTCTCTGGGCTTGGCTGGCATGGGAACTTCTGTGCCAGATTTGCTGCATTTGTCCTTCTTTAATTTTACTCTATGGGAAAATGCTATCGAATTTCCTAGGGATAAAACCAATAGAGCTCTACAGATATTATTCTAAAAAGCTATAGAATAGAATGGAGAATGAGAACTTTTCTATAGTAGGTTGTGGCTTTTTTTAGGGTTTTTTACCTAGCCTAGGAATATACTACTCTATTAAATTCTATGGGATGATTCAAAAATATCAATAGAAAATAACTTTTCTATCAAGTCAGACTTCTTTAGTTCCACTTTTTAAATAAATGAAATTGTTAAACCGTGGAAATACTCAAAATATTCACATCTTTAATATACACTTTTGAAACATTTAGAATAAATTTTAATTGCATGATTTTACTTCAATGTCAATAAGTAGTATGAAACTTTCTGCAAAAGAGGTTTCCCAAGTGTACAAGTAGGATTGAGGGTACAATTTGTGACATTAACCCTGTCTTGTGAAGTGTTTGGAAATCTCTCAGCTCCAAGATATTTTCGTGTTTTATGCTAGTATCCTTTCTCTTCCCTTCCCCTTACACAATGAACTGACTGTTTGTTTATTTTGGAGGCATATCCTACTGTGTATGTGTATCTCTAATTAAACCTACAACTGATGCACAAAGTATGTGTGATAGGAATGGATTGACTTCAAGTTTAAGCCTCTAATACATAGACATAGTTATTTGATGACTGGGAATTCCCCTGTCCAGCCCTTTGGGTATCACCTTGTCCCTTGGTGGTGGTAATAGATGTTTTTCTAGATACTCCCATTGGGATAAAGCTAGTGCTGTATGTCAAGTTTATTGTCTTCGTGACATGCACTGCTGCTTTAATATTATCATGCACTGAACTATAAATGTATGAATTCCTGTAATGAATAGAGTGTAGGAGGTGAAAACCTACATAGACAAATGCTATTGATTTGGGTATAATTAATTTCAACAATATATTGGCACAGCAAACGACCCTAAAGTTTCAATTCTGCTGCTTTTTATTTAAGGAGAGGAGTGTAGAGAAGGTAAATATAAGAGTGTGCTTTAGGGGGCACATGAGACCATTGTTAAATGAATAGAGGAACTGGATGCCATTGCTGTAGTTTTTTTAGATATTTTTGATGATCATTGAAAATGTTCATTTGAAAACCTGCTTTTTTTATATCCAGTGTTCTCTTTCTGATTGTCCCGGCATTCCTGTTAGTGACGAGAGTGACTGCCAGGGGAGAGTCTCCAGTACAGGTTACTGTCGTGCATAGAGTGGTGGCTGATGTACTCACTGCTTAAATGACTCATGGAATCATACAACAATTGGGTACGGAAAGGCACTTTGGTGTGAGACGTGGCTGTGTTTTATACATTTTCTATTGCAAGGTAACTGGAGATTTAAAGGATAATTGTTAGAATTTGAAACTGCAGAGTGGCTGCCATCTTACTCTGACTAGCAATTAAAGTTTTTGCAGATGCATAAGAAAAAACTGTATAATGAAACAGCCTGGTCCCATTTATTTTGTTGCAGAAGTCGGCATGTGCAAGTAGTCTGTTTTATGATAGCTTTTGTTACCTTGGGATAAAGGTTGTGGGCCTGATTCTCACTTACTCTAGGGCTCCTTGACATCACGCTGGCACTACAAAGGGAATGTAAAGTGGACATACATGTAATGTATTATAGAAACAGAAAGGCATTAATGGTGAGATTTTTCTGAAGTGCTCAGTGTTAACCTAACTCAGCTCCCGTTGGCTTGTGGGAGTTTTTCCATTGATTTTGGTAGGAGCATTGTTAGGCCAACTCTGAGCATTTCAGAAAATTCTAGCCTTTTGTTTCTATAGTAAATGCTGGCATCATTTAAGTCATTGGCAAAACTTCCATTGATTTCAGCGAGATAATCACCTTAAGAGTCTGAAACGCACCATACTGAATATTTTTCAGTTCCATTCTGACCACAGAGGCGCTGCTTTGGCTACTTGCTTTAAGGCAGAGGTCCCCAACACAGTGCCCACAGGCGCCATGGCGCCTGTGAGGGCATCTGAATGCACCCGCATCCTGGTCGGCTGTTGAGCATCCGCCGAAATGCTGCCGAATTTCAGCAGCATTTCGGGAGCAATGCCTCTCGATGACGTCGTTTGCTGACAAACGATGTCATTGAGAGGCATCGCTGCCGAAATGCTGTGGAAATTCGCCAGCGTTTCGGCGGATGCTCCACTGCTGCCACCGGACGAAAAGGTTGGGGACCACTGCTTTAAGGTTTGTCTTCATAGCAGTCAGGTGCATGCTTCAGCACAGGAAGACAGATGCATGCTAGCTCTGCTTGATCTAGCACACTAAAAATAGCAATGTAGTGGTGGCAGCTTGGGCTAGCCACCCAAGTATGTACTCCTGGGGTCGGGCAGGCTTGTACTCTGCGGCTAGTCTGTGCTGCCATGGCCACGTTGCTATTTTTAGTGCACTAGCTCGAGCAGAGCTAGCATATGTCTGTCTGCTCACGCTGGGAAGCATGCTTACAGCTGATGTACAGACATGCCCTTAATGCATGCCATTGTGCCTAGTATAGGAGATGCTAGTGAATTGCCTTGCTTTCAGTAGTTCTTATAGTCTTTTAAAATAGTTTTGTGTGTACATTTTTCTCCTTCAAATATGCAAACTGCAGAGTGAATTTCAATGCATTTAGCAAAATGTTGTATATTAACTAGCATTCCAGTGTGACAGAACTTTAAAACATAGTGAGGATAAATATATGCCCATGCAGTGAATCCACACCACACGTTAAATACCTTAACTTTTGTTAGTCAAAAATTGTTGTTTGTGTTCAATAAGGTAGAGCAACTCATTTGTTTTCATTCCTTTTCAAAATATCATAAGTAATTAATTTCACATGAGAGGCTTTAACTCGGTGTTAAAATTCTAGTTTAAAAAGACAACTGCCCCTGTTTTCTCACGGTTTGAGAATTAGTAGAGAATCCCTGCTCAGTGGGACTGTAGAGTGAAATGTATTTTCATATTCAGATTTTAAAGAGATACCGTCAATTTTTAAAGAGTTGACTTAAATCTCGCTTCATATATTATGCCTCCCCTTGAGTCCCTAGGCATTTTTTATGGCTTTAGAATCACATTTTCCCAATTTAAAAATAAAAAACTCTATTCCCTTTTGCTGTTTGAAGGACCAAACAGAAAGGAAACTGACTTTTCCCAAAGGGCTGTTTCATGCACAAAGTAAATAAACTGAAAATGAGAGGAAAATAGTTTTTTCTGCAGTTATTCAGTGTTAGTAATTGCAGTGTTACTTTTAATCTATTGTTACCAATGTTGGACCAGAATGTAATTTTTAACTTGTCCTTTTAAAATTAGAATTGGTGTTTTTGAGCCCAAGCGTTAGTCCTGTTACTAAAAAGAAAAGGTGACACAGTTTTTAACTCTTGACAGGGTCGATGGTCAGTACCAATCCTAACCTGCAAATAGTGATAGAACAGTTCTAGGATGTGAATAATGAGGAATTGGGAGGAAGTGGGGAGGAGCCATAGGGCTGCCTTACAGCTCTAGAAGTCTCAGATATGCGGCAGGGGAGTAGGGAAGGTCTCTCCTTCACCAGCAGCTCATTCCTGGAGCTATTTTCACTCAGCAGGAGAGAGACAGAGGCAGAGTACTTCTGGGGACAGAGGGGATGGAGAGGGAACTTGTAGGGGAGCAGCTCAAGTGTCTGACCTGACACTAGAGGTGGGCACAGTGGCCTTTCTGGTGTGACCAATAGTGCTGTGTTTGCACTCAGGAGGGATGAGTTCTGCGATTGTAGTCGAGGGAGGGAAGGGGATCCCTGAGCCTTCTCCATGCTGTGCACCTTGCTGGGGAGCCACAGTCTGACTGGAATGTTTTTAATTTTTTAAACTCAGTATTAAAGCACATTAGAAACTGTTTTCATTCTCTTCTGTTGAGTTTCCATGCTGCTGGTGTCACCTGGGCCAATGCTCTTCCTTCTCAGCAAGCTGGCCTCCCTAGTAATGAGCTTGAACTTGCTCATTGCAATTGCAACAAATGCTTTTCAAAGCCCTTTTATTAGGAGAGTTAACTTGTGCTCTGTTCATTTTCTCCCACTCCAATTGTTAAATAGCTCAGCACTGATCCTGTTATTCCCTGTCCCCACCCCCAGAGAGCAGCAAGTGAACGCTAGGGATGTGGCCCAATCTCTTCCTCTTCATCTCTTGTCCAGTGTGACACCCTCCAAGTGTTGTTTCCCCTCCTGTCTACTTTGACTTCTTCTTGAGTCATGGTTAGCTTTTGCCTTTCAGTCCCCTCCAGAAAATTCTACCCCCATCATTGTCGCCCTGCATGTTAACATCTCTACAGCTTCCCTTTGCCTATTTCCCTTAGCCCCTCCATAAACTCTGTATCTCTCACTGTTAGGGGGCTTATTCCTTCACCCTCTCACTTCCCTGGCCCTTCTCGCATGAACAGAGAGCAACAATACCCAAAGTCCAAGGTGCAAACAATTCAATGTTTATTGGGGTGAACTTCCAGCAAGCATGATTCCAGTTTCCTTCCTCAGTGTCCCCCTTCCCAACTCTGACATCACAGAGCCTGGTCTGTGTCCCTGTTCCCATTCCCTGTTTCCATTCCCCCCCTCCCCTTAGTGAAACATGATTCCCCCCTTACTTCCTGATTGACTGCAGACTATATAGTAAAACTTGAGTTCTGCTTAGCTATACCTTAACCAGTCATTTTACTGAAATTTAACTAACCAATCCTGACACGTTGTAACATGGTTATTTAACCAATTATATCCCACCACCTTAATTGGTTTACACCCAACAAAATTAATTATACAGCAGACAGAAACAATCACAGAACCAGGCAGAGATTATACAGACAAACAATTGGGAAGTGAAGACTACAGTGAGAGAACAATACAGAAATGAGGATTTCACATCCCAGCTATTGATAAGTGAGTTCTTGCCAGAAAGGATGCTATCAAACTAAATTTCCTTTTACATCTTCTAGGCTCTTCCCTTTCTCTGGAGGTGATAGGAATATCAAGACGGGATTGTATTCCTAACAGCCCAATAGCACCTAATTTAGGTGTGACTGGTTTGGAATGTAAGGATGTGACCATACATTTCCCAGTTTATGGCTGGCCTCTGCTGCTTAGCCGAAGGCCTTAGCCTAAGAACCAGACCTCAGACTGTCACAGTGAGAGAAGGCCCTTACACATACAGAGAGTGATTTTGATTGATTTTTTTCTTTCTCTATAACTAGCTAAGTGATAAGAATACACCTACATTCTCAAAGTATAGGCCTTTGCAGACAGGCCTGAATATCTATATCCTAACACTCACCTCTTCCCTCTGCAAGTTCAGACGTTTTCTGGCTGCTACTGACACCACCAGAGATCTCTTTTGAGGAACAGAGGCCATGGCTACACTGGTGCTTTACAGCGCTGCAACTTTCGCGCTTAGGGGTGTGAAAAAAACACCCCCCTGAGCACTGCAAGATACAGCGCTGTAAAGCCTCAGTGTAAACAGTGCGGCAGTGCTTTGAAGTTTCAAGTGTAGCCATACCCATAGAGCCAGTTCTCCCTGTATATTGATAGTATCCTCTTTAGCATGGAGCTTAAGACTGTAGTCACACCAGTAAGGGACACTGGTGGAAAAGAATCCAAGGAGAGAGTTTATATAATTTAGGAATAGGATTATCAGGTATTAGAAATAACTATGTTTTTAAGAAGGTTGACATTGTTCCTTTAGATTTCACTGTGCAGTATTGTTGTTAAAAAGTTCTTATTGGCAGATAATGGCTTCTGCTTAAATAAGAACTTCTAGAACTGGAGTCAGACTCAACAGCTTTTCCATAAATGAACTTGAAACCTTTGTCCACTTCTGATTGTTGAAATATACATATTGTACCTTTTTAAGATTTCAGTGCCTAGAGGTTTTTTGTATCACGTATAGGGCAGTGAAGATTTATTATCGGGGAAATACACGTTATTTGTCATGGATAGTCTAATGTATTAAAAGAAAATGAACTTGTTTGTTTGAAGGAGGCTCATTAGGGAGCCAGCTATAAAACTAGCAAGATTGCTACCAGATTGCTGCAATGTTGGCTCTCAGAATTTTGATGATAAAGGTCACTTCTAATCTCTTCATGTAACTTTGTCTTGAATATAAATATACACAAAATATATTGAGCATTCAAATGGCAGAGGAATGAGGTTTATGAGCTATGGTAATTATTAAGATAATGGATAAGATGCCCATTAAAAACTATGAACACTTAACAATGTAATTGCAAAGTAATTGCCTGTCAAGTATAGCGGGATTTTTCTAGGACAGACAAAAAATTTATAGTCACTTATCTCTGGGCAACCACCAACTGACTTCTGACAGCATCTTTATACGCATGTTTAAACTTCTAGGAGAGAGATAAATATTGTGTTTGGTTTAGGTACTGCTTTAAACAGAAATAGCCTGCCTTTTTAGCCTCCCAAAAATGGGCAAAAAGAGAGGATTGAATCAAAGAAACTAGTGTTTCATTTGTTTGTGGACATTCACAATCAAGTTACAGTTTTAACTGTAAAAATTGAATCAAGATACTCCATTTGGAATTACCTGCCAAAAGACTGTCTTGTAGGAAATAACACCCTTTATTATATTTCTCCATTCTTTCTATGTTAAGGAGATGAAATGTGCTGTAGAAATAAAATAAGCATGGAGCTGATTATTGTGTACTGGGACAAATTTTGCTCTGTTACCCAGCATAAATCCCAGTACTTTCCAAAGAGTTATTTCAGATTTACGCCAGTTTTATTGAAAGTAGAATTTGGCCTGCTTACTATAAATATTTTTTTTTATTATAAAACAACTTAGTATGTAGAGTGATAGACTAGATTAGAGTAGTGTATAGTCAGATTACTAAAGTCTCCATGATGTAAATAGCACACCCAGTTAAGCCGTGGCATAATGTAACACAGCTCCCTTAGACAACTAAGCTATTAAACTATGGGTATGTCTGCACTACAAAATTAGGTCAATTTTATAGAAGTTGATTTTTATAAACTGATTTTATACAGTTGATTGTGTATGTCCACACTAAGTGCATTAAGTTGGCGGAGTGCATCCTCACTACCGTGGCTAGCATCGACTTACAGAGTGGTGCACTGTGGGTAACTATCCCACAGTTTATGCAGTCTCCGCTGCCCATTGGAATTCTGGGTTAAGTGTCCAATGCCTGATGGGGCAAAAACATTGTCGCAGGTGGTTTTGGGTACATGTTGTCAGGCCTGCCCGCCGCCTCTGTGAAAGCAAAGGCATACAATCATTTCACGCCTTTTTTCCTGGGTTACCCATGCAGATGCCGTACCATGGCAAGCATAGAGCTTGCTCAGCTCACCATCACCGTACGTCTCCTGGGTGCTGCTGACAGATGCGGTACAGCATTGCTACACAGCAGCAGCTCCTTGCCTTCGCGGCAGATGGTGCAGTAGGACTGATAACTGTTGTATGTCTCCTGGGTGCTCCTGGCAGACCTCGGTGAGGTCGATCAGGGGCACCTGGACAGATATGGCTATCCTCCTCCTAGAGCACCGAATGGCAGCCAGAGACTCCAGGTCATTCTCTTCTTTAAGTTTCATCTCATGGAGATACAGTCCTCCCTGGAATATCATGCGAACTGGAGGCTTCTGCCTCAGGCTGTGCTCCCAGCCGGCAGCACCGTGCAGTTGTGCCTACCCCTTGCTCCCATGGCTCATGAAGCCTGGACAGTAGTAAGGAGCAGTTCAACTATAGGCTGAGCAAGTGCAGAATGGTGATAGAATGTGCCTTTGAACGATTAAAAGCTTTCTGGCGATGTTTGCTGTCTAGGGGCTTGGCTACACTTGAGAGTTGCAGCGCTGGTGATGGGGATACAGCGCTGCAACTTACTCTGTGTCCACACTTGCAAAGCACAGCCAGCGCTGCAACTCCCTGGCTGCAGCACTGGCTGTACACCTGGTCTGCTTGGGGTGTAACGATTCCAGCGCTGGTGATGCAGCGCTTCTCATCAAGTGTGGCCAGCAAAAATGCTTTTATTGGACTCCAGGGTATGAGGTGGTATCCCAGCATACCTTTTCAGCCACTCTGCTCATCATTTCGCACTCCACTGCCCTGGGCTCAGGTGACCTGCCCTTTAAATACCCTGGGAATTTTAAAAGTCCCTTTCCTGTTTGCTAAGCCAGGTGTGGAGTGCAATCAGTCAATCACTGACCATGCCTCCACGCCCCAAACGAGCCCCAGCATGGAACACTTGCGAGCTGCAGGACCTCATCAGTGTTTGGGGTGAGGAAGCTGTGCAGTCACAGCTGAATTGCGCCCCTTAAGGCATACCAAGATCCCCTAAACCCTTAGTATTCCCTGAGCTGGGCCTCTCTAGTAGCCCTGCTTCTTGCTGTTGCAATTCTAGCCTCCAGGTGGTGAACCTCGGAGTCATTCCTCACTAGAATAGTTTTCATTCCCGTTCATCACAAAGGTTGTGAGGGTACAGGCATTTGCGGATATATAAGCAGCAGGAATGCCTGCTTCATTGTCTAGACTTCCATAAAGACATCTCCAGCACCCTTTAAACAAGGTCAAAGCACTACTCCACAGTTCATTCGCACGCGGCCTCAGCCCTGTAGTGAACCGGTCTTCGACTCAAGCCTGCCTGTAATGGTTTCATGAGCCAAGGCATGTACACGTGTAAGCGACGGGCTCCACAATGGATGCACCAATTGGCAATTTCAATGTCACCATGACGAGATCTTGCGATCCTGCGGAAAAAGAAGATCCCGCCGCAGCTCCTGAAACAGTGGCCACTGTTCAGAAGAGATACGGTTGCATACATGCAACTTTCCAACAGAGGCAGCCTTAGTATATATGTCAATGAAAAGCCCACGGTGATTCCACAAGCGCTTGAGAACCACAGAGACAATTACCTCCTCTCCGGAGAATAGCTACTCGGAAGCGCGATGTGGGGCGAGTGCCAGAAATAGGAATATGGCGTCCCATCTACGCCCCTCCACAAGTTTAGGGAAAACCATTTGTGCAAAACCCACCCAGAATGTCCTGCAACCTTGCCCAAGTCAACGTGTTGCTAGCAGGGAGTGCGAGTTAAATGGCCTTGCAAACTTGCCATAACACTATTCAACAGACGGTCTGACTTTCACACTCCAAAAACTGGTTCATTCGCAACTGGAGCGAATCGTAGTGTGAGTATCCATCATGTCCAAGAGCAATACCATCTTTTCCAGGAGTAACTGCTGTGGCAATGTGGGGGTGGTGTTCAGTGCACTTTCCCCCCAGCTGCTGACTCTTTCCCAATGCACAGAAACCCCAGTCCCTGACTCAAGCAGCTCCCCGTCCCAGGTGAGTCGCGGCAGAAACATGGATTCATTAATCACTCATTCCCATTACTCACCATGTCTTTGCTGCTGTGGCCTCTCTGTGCTATGTTTGCTATGTGTAAATGATGCTACAAATAGTCTACAAACTCCTTCACTGTGATTATAAACAATGCAGCCTCTGTAATAAATGTTTCTATTTTTTGTTTTTTTAAGTGTCCTTGAATCCTCCGGCCCTATCACGGACTGCTGAAAGACTACAGAACTTGAGGAGGAACCAAGGAAAAACAAGAGAAGATTTGGTGAAAGCAGTTATGAATCAGTATGCCAGAGAGAATAAGAGGCTGCAGGACTGGAGAGAGAAAATGCATCAGTGGAGGGAAACACAAAGCAGGAGAAAGGAATTGGCTACCAAGAAAAGCACAAAGCAGCTGATAAGCCTCCTGGCGCGCCAAACGGACTGTATGCAGTCACTGGTAGCCATGCAGGCAGATCACTACCGTGCTAACCCCCCCCCCATCCAAAGCTCTCTCCCTTGTGCCCCACTGTTTGCTCAAAACCCCCTTCTCCAGCATCCTGGTTCTTACCACCACCAGCTGCCCCCAACACCTGTACGTTCACCTACCAGCCCTGAGAACTACGACCCTTACCCTATGCACTCAACCCCCATCACCATGCAGCATATTAATCCTGAAGTGCAGCAGGCATTGCACAGCACTCCAGGCAGGACATATTCAAACCTCTGACTGTACAGTTCAGCACCCTACCCCCCTGCCCTTTTATGTACTGTATTTTTAATAAATGATTTCTTGGCTTTTAAAACAGTTTTTATTATTGCAGAAAGTGAAACATACTGTACCCCAAGGAAAAACAGGCACTGCAAATCATTGTAACCACTGCACTTCACTCCTGTGCAAGGCACCAAACATTACTGTTGGCTTTCAGCCTCAAATTAATGGCTCCCTTAAAGGATCCCTAATCCTTGTAGCCTGTGCTGGGCCTCTCTAGTAGCCTGCTTCTCTGGCTGCTGCAAATTCAGCCTCCAGGTTGTTGAACCTCGAGGTCCATTCTCTGACACTGTTTCACCTGTCTCCTTCCAAGGCCTTGGACGGGTACCATGCGGACTCTTAACAGAGGGTGCGTGGCTTTCCCCAGTCGTAGCTGTCCCATAACAGACAGTCTCACGCAGCCCTTTTAAACAGCCAAAGCACACTTCACAGTCATTCTGCACGGGCTCAGCCTGTAGTTGACCGGTCCTTGCTCCTGTCAACTTCCTGTATATGGTTTCATGAGCCAAGGCATTAACGGGTTAGCGGGCTCCAAGGATCACAATGGTGCATTTCAATGTCCCTACTGTGATCTTTGCGATCTGGGAAAAAAGTCCCGGCCTGCAGCTTCTGAAAGGCCACTGTTCCGAAAGATGCGTGCATCATGCACTTTCCAGGCAGCCTGTGTTATGTCAATGAAAGCCCACGGTGATCCACAAGCGCTTGGAGAACCACAGAAGGAAATACCCCTTCCGATTAATAGTACTCGTAGCCTGGTTGGGTGGTGTCCAGAATAGGAATATGTCGCTCCCATCTATCCGCCTCCACAGTTAGGAACCCATTTGTGCAAACCCATCCCGAATGTCCTGCACCTTTCCCAATGTCACGTGTTCTCAGCGTGGTATGCGTAGTTAATGGCCTCCTGCAAACTTGCTAAACTACATTCCAACGGTCGTGACTTCACCACTCCAAAACTGGTTCCTTCGCCCGTGCGAGCGGTATCGTGCTGTCTGGAGTTGCATTTCCAGTTGCAACCCCCCACTTCTCCACTGACAGGGCAGCTCTCAATCTCGTGTCCTTGCACCACAGGGTGGGGGCGAGCTCAGCACACAGTCCCATGAAAGTGGCTTTTCTCATCCGAAAGTTCTGCAGCCACTGCTCGTCATCCCAGACTTGCAGGATGATGTGGTCCCACCACTCAGTGCTTGTTTCCCGAGCCCAAAGGTGGCGTTCCCCGGTGCTGAGCATGTCCGTTACTGCCACAGGCAGTTTATTGTCATGCGCGTCAGGCGAATACATATCATCGTCGGACTCCTCACTGTCACTTTGGAGCTGAAGGAATAGCTCAACTGCCAAACATGATGTGCTGGCGACGTTCATCAGCAAAGTCCTCAGCAGCTTGGGCTCCATTTCTAACAGAAATCGTGCTGCAGACTCACAATGGCGCCACACTGCTGGGATGTGTAGTGATGCACCACGCGGCGTTGGGACAGGAAGTGGAATGACCTGCACCCTTCCGTCCCCTTCCCACAACCCACAGCGCCAAAATGGGACGAGGTGCTCTGTGGGATAGCTGCCCACAATGCACCACTCCCAACAGCGCTGCAAATGCTGCGAATGTGGCCACACTGCAGCGCTTGTAGCTGTCAGTGTGGCCACACTGCAGCGCTTTCCCTACACAGCTATACGAAGACAGCTGTAACTCCCAGCGCTGTACAACTGTAAGTGTAGCCATACCCTCGGTCAGACCTCAGTGCAACCAACATTCCCATTGTTATTGCTGCTTGCTGTGTGCTCCGTAATACCTGTGAGAGTAAGGGGGAGACGTTTATGGCTGGGTGGGAGGTAGAGGCAAATTGCCTGGTGTCCGATTTTTGAGCGGCTAGACACCACAGCAATTAAAAGAGCACAGCAAGGCGCGCTGCGCATCAGAGAGGCTTTGAAAACCAGTTTCATGACTGGCCAGGCTACGGTGTGACAGTTGTGTGTGTTTCTCTTTGATGCAAACCCACTCCCTTTGTTGATTTTTTTATTCCCTGTAAGCCAACCACCCTCCCCCCTTCAAAATAAAGTAACTATTGTTTTGAAACCATGCATTCTTTCTTTATTAATTAAAAAAAAATGAGATAACGGACAAGATAGTCCAGGTGGGGTGGGGGAGGAGGGAAGGACAAGGCCACATTACTTATTGTAGCCACACTAAAAATGAAACTGTTTGAATAACAGCCTTCTGTTGCTTTGGCCGTCCTCTGGAGTGGTGTGGCTGGGTGCCTGGAGTGTCCGTTGACCCCCGTGTTTTTGGGCGTCTGGGTGAGGAAGCTATGAAACATGGGGAGGAGGGTAGGCGGTTATACAACGGATGCAACGGCGGTCTGTGCTCTTGTTGAATTTCCTGCAGCTCCAACAGACGCTTCATCATGTCCGTTTGCTCCCCCAACAGATGTTTCATCATGTCTGTTTGCTCTCCCATTAGCATCAGCATCATGTCCTGTCTCCACTCTTTGCACTTACTTAATTCTTTCCTGGCCTTTTCCACTGAATGCTTCCATGCATTAAGCTGTGCCCTATCAGTGCGGGTGGACTGCATGAGCTTGGAAAACATGTCATCGCTAGTGTGTTTCTCTCACCTTCTAATCTTTGATAACCTCAGGGACGAGATGATAGGGGGGAGCGTAGAAACATTCTACACTCTATGATTCTGGGGGGACTGCATGGTCACTTGTGCTGCTCAGTTCATCACGCTGACCAAACAGGAAAAGAAATTCAAAAGTTCCCGGGGCTTTTCTTGTGTACCTGGTTAGCGCATCGGAGCTTAAAGTGCTGTCCAGAGCAGTAACAATGGAGCACTCTGGGATAGCTCCTGGAGGCCAATCCCGTTGATTTGTGTCCACACTATCCCAAATTTGACCCAGCAAGGTTGATTTTAGCGCTACCCCCCTCGCCGGGGATGAGTACAGAAGTCGATTTTAAGAGCCCTTTAAGTCGATGGAATGGGGTTGGTTGTGTGGACGCATTCATATTAAAATGACCTAACGTGACTAAATTCGACCTAACCCCGTAGTGTAGACCAGGCCTATATAGACTCATAGACTCTAGGACTGGAAGGGACCTCGAGAGGTCATCGAGTCCAGTCCCCTGCCCTCCTGGCAGGACCAAATACTGTCTAGACCATCCCGATAGACATTTATCTAACCTACTCTTAAATATCTCCAGAGATGGAGATTCCACAACCTCTCCTAGGGCCCATTTTTATATCCAGTGATTTAAGACCCTGACAGTTAGGAACTTTTCCTAATGTCCAACCTAAATACTCCCTTGCTGCAGTTTAAGCCATTGCTTCTTGTTCTTCATTAGGCTAAAGTGACACAGTTTTCTTCTCCTCTGTATGACACCCTTTTAGATACCTGAAAATGCTATCATGTCCCTCTCAGTCTTTCTTTTTCCAAACTAAATAAACCACATTCTTTCAGCCTTCTTTCTGTATGTTCTCAAGACTTTAATCATTCTTGTTGCTCTTCTTGACCCTCTCCAATTTCTCACATCTTTTCTTGAATGCGTGCCCAGAAACTGGGCACAATACTCCAGTTGAGCCTAACCACGCAGAGATAGAGCGGAAGAATGACTTCTCGGTCTTGTTTACAACACACTATTAATGCATCCGGAATCACGTTTGCTTTTTTTTTTTTTTGCAACAGTATCACACTGTTGACTCATATTTAGCTTGTGGTCGCTATGACCCTAGACTCTTTCTGCATGCTCCTTCCTAGACAGTCTTTTCCACTCTGTATGTGTGAAACTGATTGTTCCTTCCTAGTGAGCACTTTGCTTGTCTTTATTGAACTTCATCCGGTTTACCTTAGACCATTTCTCAATTTGTCCAGATCATTTTGAATTTGACCCTGACTCCAAAGCAGTTGCAATCCTCCCAGTTTGGTATTGTCATTCCCTGCCATAACTTAAATAAGCGTACTGTTCTATTGCTCAACATCTAAAGTTGTTGTTGAAAAGATAGAATTTTAACTGTGCTCTCTGGGTTCTCCAATCAGCACCTCTCTGCTCTCTGGTTACGGTCGCTCCCAATAATGTGTATACCTTTCATAGCCATGAGTTTTGTGAGAAAAAAATGGTCGAGACATTAATATACCTTAACTTCCATATGCAGTAATAGAAATTAATCCAGTCCCAGCATTCTGCACCCACAATACTTTTATTCTTATCTGTTTACAGTCAGTGTTGGAGTTGTGACCACTTGGATATCAGCACTCTAAAGAAATATATACAGATATCTTCGCTTAGTATAGAGAGAGGACAGGGTGGCTGATTTTCATGTCAGACTGGGCAGTAATATTTTTAGATTTCGCGAACAAACGTGTCTTGTTTGATAGGTTAGTTAGAGAACAAGCTTTTTAGAGCCTACACGAGCTCTTCTCCAGTTTGGAAGGCACTAGGCCTAGGTCATAACGACTAAAAAAGATGGGTTGATCCCAGTTATGTCAGTTCAGGCGTTTGTGTAGTTGACTAAAAAGTCTCAAACCCCGGTAGGCAATGTTGTTCATTAAGCCAACCTACCCACTTGGTAGCAATTCTAGCTCTTGGATGAGGTAGAATTAGCTACCAGTATGGAGTAACCCTTCTCTGTCGTAATGAGTGTCTTTTACCGAAGTGCTACGAGTACAGATGCGCTCTTGCTGCATGTAGCCATTTAAGTGTAGACATAACCCTCAGTGTCACAGCTAACACAAGGTGACTAATTGTAGCCAGAGTAGTTAATGATCACTGTAACCGTGACCATTCAAGACATGACGGGCCAGTTAGACTTACTGCAGCTTTTGTGACAAAGAAGGAAGCGTTAGGGTTGGTCTTATACTTCAGCGTACAGGCTGGAGTTAAGCTGTCTTTTGTAACAACTGGTGTAGGAAAGCCGCTTACAGTGTGGCCACACTGACAGCTACCAGAGCTGCAGTGTGGCCACATTTGCAGCGGTGTTGGAAGTAGTGCATTATGGGCAGCTATTCCAGCGTTCAAGTGGCTGCAATACGCTTTTTAAAAGAGGGTGGTGGGGTGGAGTGTGACAGGGAGCATGGGGGAGACAGAGAGAGTGGATTTTTGGAACTGACACTGTGTCAGCTCCTTGCCTTGCAAGTTCTAAGGACTTGAAGACACACAGCACCAACCTTCAATCATTTTAAAAGTTACGATCCCTTCCCCCACCCCTCTTTTATTCACTAAATGCAAATAGTCTTCAGACCAGATAAGCAGCTGCTCCAAAATGGACTCTCCCCTCCCCACTTCCAGGCTACTTCTCTCCTCAAGCAAACACTAACTGTGGACATTCATCCTCCTGCCTGCCTCATTGATAGCAAACAGTAGCTGTGTTTGTTTTTTAGATAAGCAGCTCTGGGAGCCCCGAGTTCACAACAAAACAAAGAGTGTTATCTTTACTTAAAGAGCATTATGGGAAGGTTCTGGAGGTCAGTTACAGCGTAGTAAGATTAATCACTGTTTACACTGGCACCCCAGCGCTGCAAGAGCAGCTCTGTTCTCTTTATTCCTTTCCTCGAGGTGGACTACAGCCAGCGCTGTAGCTAGGGAAACAAAACGCTGTATGTGCCTTGCAAGTGTAGATGGTGAGTAAGTTACAGTGCTGTAAAGCCACCACCAGCGCTGTAACTCTCAAGTGTAACCAAGCCCTTAGTGGGTTGCTGCTTGTTGTAATAAGCCAAAAATCTAGTTTGTATAGTCAGTGGCTTATGTATTAGTCTCTGTACTGCCAATATGAGATGTGATTTATCTATTTTTATTTTGTCAATGCATGTATTCCCATTGCTTTCCTTTAGCTCTTTTAGACTAGAAGTTTCCATCATTGTTAATCTTCCTATAACTTTGATTCTTAGTATTTAATGCAACAATAGATAAAATCTTCACATATTACTAAAGGAAAAAAAATGAAAAATCTGATCAAAGCCAGTTAATGTGGCACTTCCTTGTATTAGAAAAATTAACTGTGTAAATAAGCAATATACAAATAGATTAAAAATGGACAGCTGTTGAAAGAGTTAAGTTAAATAAGTCTGTACTACAGAGAAATAGACATATTCATTTAATTCATCATTAGTTTATCTGGGGACTTCAAGTAGCTCTGATACGGAGTTTCAAAGAATGATGGATTTATTATGCAGTTAATGCTCTCCTCCCCTTATGGACGTTAAGGAGTACACTATACAAAACATTGGAGTACCACTTCCATTCATTTCTCCAGAGTGAGACTGGCCACCAGGAACAGTTCAGTTAAATGACACTAATGTAACAAGAACTCACCAGCTATTTTGGCTTCAGGACAGAAGGTGTGATCGGGAAACGCAGAGGGTGTGTATGCACGGTATTCAGCTCTCCAATGAAACAACAAGAGAGAAGCAGCTGGAGACAAAAAGTGGTAACAGCAATTGATAATAGGGATTGTGTAAAACCAGCCACCCCATCCATCCCTTTTTCCTAAAGTTTTCTCTGCAAAACAAATGTTTATATTGTGTTGTGATAGTGTCTAGGGGCCAGAGCCTTATTGTGCTAGGTACTATACAAACATGTAACAAAAAGATGATCCCTGCTCCTAAAGGCTTCCAATCTTTGTTGAATATTTCAACACCTTCCCTCGTTCTTCTGGCTGCTGATTTTGCCTCTCATTCCTTTATTTCCTCCCACCCCATTTCCACTCTAATTTGTTCTCACAGTCTTAGTGTGTGCTTCCTCCTAGCTCCCCCATGTTCTGCCTTTGTTGTTCCTCTTTTTTCATCATCTTGTTCTCTCCTGCTCCTTACCCAGGTGCTTTTTGCTAAGCACAAAGTGAGGGAGTGTTGAGAAGAACACAACACTTGTGCTTATTCCATGTGCTTTAATGCTATTGGCAGCATGTTGTGTTGTGGCAAAAGCACAGAAGGGTCACATTAAAATCAGTAGTGAGGTGTGGCATTCGACATGGGCATCAGCCTTCAATACTGAAAGAATAAGATTTTTCTTTCCTTTTTTTGGTAATCCCTGTATTTTAGCTTGTTCAGCATGTATATTAAGAAGGAAGAATTTATCTTTTGTACTATTAATGGCTGTACGTGCATTTTCCAGTACTATTTTTTCTAACATCAGGAAAGAATAGTACTACTTTTCCCATCTTCACTGCTTTAAAGATGCATAATAATAGTTCAGGCAAAACTAGAGATTGTAAGTGCACCCACGGTGAAGATTACCACCATACAGTAGTAGCCTTTTCTCATCTCAGTGGAGACATTTTATATCAAGATAGTTCTTTCTAGTGAGGCTTTTATATTGAAGCATCTTGAAAAGTGCAAATAAATTAAGAAGCAAATATCTCCTTTCTGAAAATTGTAAGATATAGATTTTAATAGCTGTTTAAAAAAAAAAATTCAAACTCCAGGACATCCAAAAACTGAAAAGTCTTGGTCAAAGTGTTTGTATCGAAGCCCTGCCTCCTCTATATGGGTGACGTTTTAAGGCTACTTATAGCTTGCCATTAAAAAAAAAAATCAACATTTCCTAACAGATACCATAGAATCATTGAATAGCAGGGTTGGAAGGGACCTCAGGAGGTCATCTAGGCCAAGCCCCTGCTCAAAGCAGGACCAATCTCCAACTAAATCATCCCAGCCAGGTCTGTGTCAAGCCTCACCTTAAAAACCTCTAAGGATGGAGATTCTACCGCTTCCCTAGGTAACCCATTCCAGTGCTTCACCAACCTCCTAGTGATAAAGTTTTTCCTAATATCCAACCTAAACCTCCTCCACTGCAACTTGAGACCATTACTCCTTGTTCTGTCATCTGGTACCACTGAGAACAATCTAGATCCATCCTCTTTGGAGCCCCCTTTAAGGTAGTTGAAAACTGCTATCAAATCTCCCCTTATTCTTCTCTTTGGCAGACTAAATAATCCCAATTCCCTCAGCCTCTCCTCATAAGTCATGTGCTCCAGCCCCCAATCATTTTGTTGCCCTCCGCTAGACTCTTTCCAATTTTTCCACATTCTTCTTGTAGTGTGGGGCCCAAAACTGGACACAGTACTCCAGATGAGGCCTCACTAATGTCGAATAGAGGGGAATGATCACATTCCTCAATCTGCTGGCAATGCCCCTACTTATACAGCCCAAAATGCCGTTAGCCTTCTTAGCAACAAGGGCACACTGTTGACTCATATCCAGCTTTTCGTCCACTGTAACCGCTAAGTCCTTTTCTGCAGAATTGCTGCCTAGCCATTCGGTCCCCATGCAGTGGTATGGGAGACAACAGTTGTTTTCCTATTCTGTATGCCAGGGAAAAGGGAGGCACTCTGATATTTCAGGTACTACTGTATAACAGTGGGCAAACATATATTTTTAATGGTGAACTGCATTTACTGTTGCTGGGACTTATTCAATTAGATGTCTTGCTAAATCAGTCTGCAGGAATCTAATACTTGTTTATTAGGCTTTAATGTTAATTCCCTCCCACCTCCCGCAAAGATACAATGCTTTATTATTACTGGATTTTGAATTGCATTTATACATTGAAAAGAAAAAAACCTTACTTCTTAAAATGGGATTGATTCCCATTTATAGGATAATTGGGTTATGAACATCACTGTTTGTATTTATAAACCTTGACTTAAATCCAAATGTTGACCAAGTAAGAAGCTCAGGGGGGGAGAAGGACTTCGGTCCATCAGCTTTAGAAATATAGCAACTACTCTTCCATGTAAAATACAGAGATTGCTCATTTTCCTTAGAGTGCTATTGGAGTTGTAATAGAGATGAGATTTCATCTTGAAGAATGACCAAGGTATGGTTGTTTATCTCCGTGTTGATTGTGTACTTCATCCTTAAAATGGCACTAGGGAGTCTTGTGGCCTAGTCTAGATCCTGGATGTTGTGATTTAAATAATAAATCCGTTTAATGGATTTAAGAGGATTTTTTCCATACCTTGAACTTTGGAGTCTGTGCAGTTATAAAAACATCTACTTCTAAACTTTGCTGAACCTAAGGTGAATTGTTAAATGTTTTACTTTAAAAACAAAACAACTCCCACCCCACCAAAACAAACCACACCAAAGTGACTGGCAAAGGAAAGAAGGGAGGAGATTTTGTCTGTGTGAGAGAGAGATGGGGTTTTGGTTTTGTTCATTTTATAATGTGCAAAGCAGGCCTCAGATGTGAATGTTGAAAGTTTTTTTTGTTTTCCTACTATTTTTCTTTTTACGTATTAGAAATTTAGGTTCTGTCTATGTAAAGGACGCTTCTGTACTCATGGCCTAATCGCCGCACTATACAATAAGCATCATGAAGCCACTCTGAATGGGGTATAGAAAAAGTTTCATTTGAAACATCAGTTTTAGAACATTATAACTACATATGGAGCACTCCCAGTCTTTTTTGATACACTCAGATATTGCTAGATCTGGAACCTAAAAGCTCCATACTGGAAAATGAAATAGAGTTGATTCATTTTTTCTTCCCACTTGTCTAGTTTAGTTTGGTTGACTTGTCATGCCACTGCTTGCTTCCCCAGGATCTGATATGGTGGTGTCCAGCTCTTTGCTGCTGCTTTTCTGTGGTATGGATTCTTCTAGGACCGAGTTCTCATCTGGTTGTCCTTCTGTGACATTAGGCCATGGTCATCTGAACCCAGCCAGGTTAAGGCAAACTTCTTTCATTGTCTGTCCAATTGGAGGACAATGACTCCTGTAGCCTTCTTCATGATAGGATGGTTAATCTTGGCAATAACGAGAGTCTGCAAATCCATGGATATCCACTTTATATCTGTAGACCATTTTTGTGGATCGGATCCGGATACACATTTTTTATCTGCGCAGGGCTCCAACAATAACCTCCCCAAATAAATTGCCCAAATCACACTAAACAAGTTACTGAACTCCATTTTTGTTCACTTATGGCCTGATCCAAAGCCCACTGAAGTCAATGGAAAGACTCCCCTTTACCTCAGTGAGGTTTGGATCATATCCCAAGTAGAAGGGAAGAATAATACCCTCCTCTACAGGAATTGCAGTGTGAAATTCTATGGCCTGTTTTGTGCAGGATGTCAGATAAATTATCATACCTGTTGTCCATTCTGGCTGTAAAAGCCTATGAAGCAAGAATAGCCTTACAAATCTTTTTACCGGAGGGTATAACTACTACAAAGAAAGGCAAAACTACTGCAGCACCTTGTGTATACAATTAAGAAAAGTTTTAATTCCTTTTCTCCAATAGGAGGCATTACAAAAAAGTGTTGTTAATGGGTCTTATTCCCCTCATATCTACCTTTTCCCCAAAAAGACACTATGGGCTACTGGAGAATTGGTAAGATTATGACAACAGCGATGCCATGAAATGCCTGAGCAATCAAGAGAGATTCTGCAGCCGAATTCTCCAAATACTCCACTGGTACTGAGCATGCTCTAGCCTCTCAGTTCTGTCGTGTGGTCAGAGTACATGCACTATTTCCATGGAGCAATAGAATAGGCTGCAGGGGCTGAGTAGGACTTTACCTAGAATCGCCCCTTGCTTGACCTAGAAGCCACTGTGGTGCCAGGCACTGGAACTGAGAACAGGGAGACTATCTTCTGTACTCTCAGTGCTTCTGATGCTAGCGCTACAGCAACCTGGAGGAAGCTAAGTGATTGTAATACAGAGGGATGGGGAGGGGGGAAGTGATGCAGCATAAGAGGGAGGGAGGGAGGAGGAATAGGAGCCAGGAAGATGGGGACGTACAGGTGCAAGGGCAGGAGCCAGGGGAAGGATAGAACTCAGGGAGGGCAGGAGCAGGATTCAGGCAGAAGTAGAAGATGGGCAGGAATGTGGGTTACAGAAGCAAGGGAGCGGATAAGGACTGGAACTGCCTGGGATCAGGGGAAGGCACAGGAGCTGTGGTGGGGATGTGTACAGGGAGAGGCAGGAGAACGTATAACCACTAGAGAACACTCCTCTACAGGACTCGGAATTGAACCCATTGTTTCTGAGTCTCGATGTTCCTTTGATGTCTGTCAAATAGCTGTGAAATCCACTGGCAGTGTGTCACTCCCTCCCTGCCCCCTTGTGAATGGTCTGTATAGAAAATGACAGTACTGCCCCCAGTTTCCCTGTTAGGTCAAGTGGTAGAAGAACTGTATGGTTGAGCTAGAGCCGTGGTTCTCAGCCTTTCTAGATGACTGTGTCCCTTTCAGGAGTCTAATTTATCTTGCATTCCCCCAGGTTTTACCTCACTTAAAAACTACAACTTCAGCCTCCTTAGCATGTTTGCATGCATCAGTAATTACATAAAATGCATGTCTAATACAGTGTGTGTATGCACGTTACGTTATCATATAGCCTATAGAGCAGTATAAACAAGTCGTATGAAATTTTAGTTTGTACTGGCTTTGCTAGTGCATTTTATGTAGCCTGTTGTAAAACTAGGCAAATATCTAGATGAGTTGACATGCCCCCTGAAGACCTTTGTGTACCCCCAGGGGTACGGATACCCCTGGTTGAGAACTATTGATCTCAGCCCTGCTAATGATTTATGTGGTGGTCAGCATGTTCCACATAAGAATTTTTTTTTGTTGCAATTTTAAGTTTTTAAAAACATAAGAAATTTCATTAAAACAGCCACATTAAAAGAATATTAAGGCTGCAAGTCGAGCACCCAAAACATTTGGAAATGCCAGAATTAAGGTTGCTCGTGCAATCTTCATTTGGTGCTTCTGTGCGTGTTCGTGATTAATTAGATGATCACAGATTTTACACAGGACCCAAGCCTCATGTAGTGCACACATAAGCTGGTGCTGAGGGAATGAATCAGGGTTGTGTAGTGAAAGAGGCTGTTGTCTGTTACAGAAGTTTGTAGATGTGTAGTGAATTGCACAGGGGATTGTAGGAAGAGAAACGATGGTCTCATGGTTAAATAAATTGAACGCTGGCTTGTATTGGATTCTATCCTGGCCTCTGCCATAGTACCTAGGCAAGTCACTTAAGCCACATTTTTCACAGGTAGTTAGTGTGTGTAATAATTAAGCCACCGCACCTCACAAAGCTGTTCGGAAGATAAATTCATTAATGTTTGTGAAACACTCAGATACTATAGTTATGTGCTGGCAACCTTTAATTCTGGTGTTTCCTAACTTTCGAGTGTTTCAAAAGTCTTAATTTTCTTTTAATATAGGTTTCTGGCCACAGTATAAAGAGGGAGGAACCTTTTTCTCTTTTACAAGTATCAGAGGGATAGCCGTGTTAGTCTGGATCTGTAAAAGCAGCAATGAGTCCTGTGGCACCTTATAGACTAACAGATGTACTGGAGCATGAGCTTTCGTGGGTGAATACCCACTTTGTCGGATGGGTATTCACCCACGAAAGCTCATGCTCCAATACATCTGTAAGTCTATCAGGTGCCACAGGACACTGTTTTACAAGTCACCTTTAAGACAAAATGTTTAAATTTGTTTTTAAGAAAGGATGCTCATCTCTTTCAGGGTTTGATTATGTGAAATGTACAGTTCGTCATGCCCAACAAAGCAACATTTCTGTGGTCTGCATCTAAAACTAATGTGTGCTGGGACAGTACTTGGATTGGACAATATCATCTCCATTAAAAGACATAGCCTCAGATGTTTGGTTCTCATGGAGATAAAAGAGCTCCATGGACTGCTGAGTTGTGTTTTATATGTGAGCTTATTGTGGTTGTGTCACTGTTTGATAGTTAGTGTCTGACTTGCTTTAAAAACTCTAGCCAAAAAAGCAGCATAAAGTCATCTGTCCAGAGAACTTCTAATAATGCAAATCACACTCTAGTGGCATAAAATAAACTCTCAGCAGACTATGCTGTTGTTTGTAGTCAGGGAGATATCTGTCCTTACTTCACCCCATTGCACCTAAGTTCTGAAGGGCTCTCACAAAATTATATAATTTTCTTATATGCTGCACTGATTGAGAGAGTTAAGGCTGACAATGACAGCTTTTAAAAGAATCTCAAACTTTAAATTGTAGTTCTCTGAAAATTGACTGTAAAAATAGCATGGTGGAGTTCCGTGTTCATGATCTGTCAATGATTTTTCATAAAAAATGTGATCAGTTTACAAAGCAATTTTTTTTCCTAATTGTAAGCACTGCAAACCCGCACCTTGGCTCAGACTCAAACTGGGTTTTTAATAATCATCAGCAATAAAGGTTCTGTAGGCTAAATTAGTCCCGCAGGGCAACCCCATTGCCTTCAGTGGGCTTGGACGTGTATAATTGAGTGGCTCTTAGGCCTGGTCCACCCCTGAAACTTAGGTCAGCCTACTTGTGTTGCTTAGAAGTGTGAAAAATTTCCAAGAGAGATGTAGTTAAGCTGAACAAAGCCCTGGTACAGGTGCCACCTAGCTACCACCTCTTGAGGGGATGGATTTACTGCAGTGATGGAAAACCCCCTTCTGTCATTGTAGCAGTGTCTGCACGACAGTGCTACAACTCTATAGCTGCAGCTGTGCTGCTGTAGCGCTTGTAGTGTAGATGTAGCCTTATAAGTAATTATTTTTGATTGTGCCAAAGAGGAGAGAGAATCTAGCTTTTCCTCTCTCGGCTGTGTTGGCTGTGCAGCTAACAGGAGTAAAAAAGCAATAAAAGCTTACATCTGTCACTAATGTTGGTAGTGGTGACTGAGTACACACAGTGAGCAGATCTATTGAGCAAGAAGTTGTTCCTTTTATATGGCGGACTTTCAGGGTAGAACTGCACTTTAAGGGCTCGTCTATATGTAAAATGCTTCAGTGGTGCCGCTGGGCCACAGTAGCACTTCCATGAAGATGCTACTTATGCCAACAGGATGGATTCTCCCGTTGGCATAGATAATCCTCCACCTCGAGACACCATAGCTAGGTTGATGAGAGAATTCTCCAGTCGACCTAGCATTGTCTACGCCAGGAGTGAAAAATCCACGTCCCTGAGTGATGCACTGAAAGCAACTTAATTTACATGGCTTTAAGGCTATGTCTATGCTACAAAATGATGTCAATTTAACTTACATCAGCATACAGACACCACAGTTATTAAATTGCTTGTGTGTGCGCACACTTGGCTCCCTGTGTTGTTGGTGTGTGTCCTCATTGGGAACATTGTGGGATGGCGTCTGGGAGCCGGTAACAATCAATTCAAGTAACGCGATGTGTACATTGATGCTGTGTTGACCTAATCACATTGACTGTGACTCTACGCTGCTTGGGGGGGTGGGAGGTGATGTTATTACATCGGTGTAGAGAAGCACTTATGTCGGCAGGAGCTAAATTTAGATGAAGGCACTTCCTCAGCTAGGTTGACACAAAACAGCTTACGTTGGCCTAACCCTGTAGTGTAGACCAGGCCTAAGTCTCTTGTTAAATTCTTTTATACTGAATTGTGTTATCTCTTTGCACCAGTCTGGCAGCGTGAAAGTGGTTGTAAGTGTAATTTAAATCCACTTAATGGCTGTGTAGACTGCCAGGTAAGTTTAAAGGGGCCTTTGTCTTTGTTACTGCTGTCCTGGAAAATGCTGACTCCTGTGTTCCTGAGGTGTGGTTTTTTTTTTTTTAAAAAGCTGTTTAGCATGGGTGTCAGCTCTATTTCACAGTGCTGTGGCTCTTGTTTTCTAAGTAACATCTTTCTGTCAAGAGCGCTCTAGCTAAAGCTTGTCAGAAGACCAGCAGAATTTGACAATGGAAAAAATCTTCAAAATTTTCCCATGGAAGAATTCTGATTTTTTCTGTGCAGCGTTTGGAAATGAAGTGAAAAATTTAATTTAAATGTCCACTTGAGACAAAACAACAAATTTCCATTTTGATTTGAGGATTTGGAGGCACTCCCTCTTTCCTTCTCCTGACCTCTCCTTTCCTCCCAGGAGGGAAAAGTTTTTTCTAAAATCAAAAGAAAGTGGATGGGGAAATTTAACTTTTTTTTTTTTTTTTTAAGTGAAAAAGTTTGAAGATTTTCTTTTAACTATATAGGACATGTCTATACTACAAACTTTAAGTTGACCTATATGAGTAATTACTGCAGTGTTTCGTGTCTGCAGTACCCTCCTTTTGTCAGTGGTGTGCATCCGGGAGCGCTTCCACCGACCTAAAAGGGGCAGTGTGGGAGGCTAGGAACCCAACTGCCCCTGGGCTCTCTGCTCTCCACTCTCTGTCGGGAGCACAGCTGCCTGCTCCTGGCTTCCTGCTCTGGCAGCTGCCCAGTCTACCAGTGGAGAGCTTTGTGGCCATATCCTGGGTGGCTGTTGGGCTCCCAGTAGGGAGCCCCCCCACCTGTCCCAGGGTGACAGCCTGATCTGTCAGCCTGGCTTCCTTGTCAATTTCACGGCTCCAGTGCAGTGAAATTGGCAAGAATGACAGCCAACAGCTAATGTAAGTAACCCGCAGTATGTGCACAGACACTGCGTTGCCGTAACTACACCGACATAAACCCTATGCCTGTCGTGGAGGTGGAGTTATTATGTTGATATAGTAGGACACTTACATCGGCGGGAGCAAGGCTGTAGTGTGAACACTGACACTGTAAGGTCAACCTAAACTGCTTTGTCAGCCTAATTCTGTAGGATAGACTAAGCCTTAGAAAGTCAGAGTAAGCAGTTTCACTCATTTCTTTAAACAACTTTTTTCATACTTTCAGTTACAGAAATAAAAAAGTGGGCTCTCTCCCCCTTTCTCACTTATTCGACTCCCTCACCCCCATTTTCCTTGTTAGGAAAGGAAGAGAAAAACCTCAAACACCCAAACCAAAATGGAAAACTGAATTTTTTTGGTTTCAAAAAACTTAAACAACAGTGGTCATTGAAATGATCAATAAAAATTTTAGGTCAAAATTAGACGTTTTTTGTTTGAAATGTCAGTTTGATACACAGTTTTCCATTTTGATTTTTCCATTCAGAAAACCAAAAAATGATGATGAAAGTGACCTTTTCTGTGGATAATATTTCCACAAACCCACATTTTCGTCTAGGAAATCTTTTCATCCCTCTCTAGCCACATCTATAAATCTACAGCAGTTTGTTTGATCAGTGCGCTGCCCTCCGCCAATCTTCTGTTTGAGGGGTTAGCGGAAGTATAGTAACTCTGAATTTTAGCAACTGTTTTCAGAATCCTCTTGCCAACTCCTTCCTACCAGTGAAAGTTGTAATGATCTGTATGGCCTTTGTGAAGCAGATCAGGCATTTGTACCACCTTTCCAATAAGACGCTGATGATGGCAGTATGCATCAATCTAGACCAGTGGTTCTCAACCTGTTTAACATTGTGGGCTGCATATTCAGCTCTCTATGTGTTGTGTGCTGCTTTCACACAATATATATACTACCTGTACATCTACAAAAAAATCAAGTTTAGTATTTGTTATATGACAGCAATACAACTCAAATGATGTAGTACTTTTCATTTCAACACTGGCAAATGTCTAAAGCATTTTAAATTAGCAAAATAAGTCAAAACATGAACTATTAAAATTAATTAATTTACTGTGAGAGTGTCAGGACATGGTGTATTGCCACCCTCACTTCTGTGCTGCTGCTGGTGGCATGGCTGGGCTGAGGGCCTGGAGAGCATGGCTGTGGAGCCTGCCTGCACAGATGGGGACCCTGCCCAGTATGGGGTGCCCCCCCCCCCCCCCAGCCAGGGACTGTAGCCCGTGCACCCAAACCCCACACACAGGGAATGACTCCAACATGGAGAGACAGAGTGCCCTGTCCAGGGCAGAACGGCTGTCCCAGGGACTACCTCCTCCAGCATCCTGTTCCCCACTCAGGGGCAGCCCCTCAGCAACTGCCCTCCAGCCGCCCCAAGGACTGCTTGTGAGCACTCAAATCCCCCATCCAAGGACTGCTCCCAGCCACCAGTCTCCCCACCTAGAGTCTGTCCCCCATGCAGCGGTTGCACCCTCCTCCCTGCAGCCTCAGCCCACTGCATTCTCCCCCCACCCATTGATCTCCTGCCTCAGCTGCATGTAGTTCAGTCCTGCAACCCACCCGGCGTGCTTGCCACTGTTGTCCTACTGCTGGGGAGCCTCCTCCAGTCAGGGTCACTGGACCCTCAATCCTGCGGGGCCGGGGTGCCGGACACCCTAACCTCCTGCTGATGCTGCTGGGCCGGATCTTGCTGGGATCTGAGACTGCTGGGCCTAATCCTGTGCTTCACCATTTTTTTGCACCACTCTCTTCCCCCTCCCCGACAGCTCTGCACCTGGGGCAGGTGCCTCTCCCGCCCCATCCTAATTGCGGCCCTGAGGATGTCACAGGGGCTGCAGTTGTGTGTTGAGTGGGCTGTGGGTTGAAAACCACTGATTTTAGACGTACATAGTAGGCTCATGGCCATGTTTTGATAAGTGTGGTATGAATGTCTAGCTAGTGTGCTTTGTAAAGGCTATGTGGATGGCAGAGACCCAAGTACAGTTGTGGCTCTTCATCACCTTTTGGTGATGATGGGCTGATGTTACATAATGCAATTGCAAGAGCCAAAGTAGTGATATAATGGCAGTGCTCAAGGTAACATTTATAACAGTGCAGTCTAGCAATGAAACAGCTGCTCTTGAGACACAACTGCAAGAGACCTTTCATTTGTCACCCCGATCCAGATGTACGTTGTCATCAACCCAGTGGGAACAAGCTGAATGCAACCTGCAGGACACAGAGGTACTGAGAAGAGATCTACCAATCACAGGGATATCATGCAGCTGTTAAATATTGCATGTATGTGACAGACTTGTACAAATAGCAGGCTACACTTCTTTGGATATTAATTTGTGTGATTGCTTTCTTTTATTATATAGCTTATTTGTAGAGCACTCCAGGGTCCATTGAGATGAAAGGCACTATATAATGGTACCTTTGGATGTTTACTTCTTGTCTGGGTCTGTTCGTTCATTTATCACTGAAATGGTATATTGTAACAGCTCCATCCTGCCTATGCATCATGTGATACCATTAGAATGTCTCTCAATATTTATTTTAGCTCATTTATAAGGTCACTATTGTGATGCGTCTATGAGCTGAATAAAAAACAAATGCAAAACATTAAAACCAAATCCCTACCTTAAACAGCCAAATAAAATACACAGCCAGACAAGAGTTAAATAAAAAAAAAAAAAAAAAATTGGCACAAGGACAAGCCCAATAGACCTCGTACAAACCACCCACAAAGAGGCCAGTTCCCAACCAGGAGAGAAATAAAAAAACCAAGCATAGCAGATATAAAACTGTGGGATGGGGACTCAAAAAATAGTTTAAAATAGGTCATTGGAAATAAACAAGACTTGTAGTAAAGATCGAGAAGAAGAAATGAAGTACATAGTGAAACGTTACACAAAAATAAATTACTGCCCATGGGAAGAAGGCAGTTTACAAAGTTAGGCCCTGATCCCAAAATTGATTAAGCGTGGGCAGAGTGCTGTGCCTGCACAGAACTCTGTTGACATCCGTGTAACTGAACAGGCCTCATAGTCAGCCTGGGAAAGAACAATGGCAGAATTGGAGACTTCCAAAACTCAAACTGTGGGATCAGGGCCTTAGGACCCAATTCAGGATGGCACTTATGCATGTGCTTAATTGCCATTTACTTAAATACTTTGCTGAATTGGGGCCTAAGCTTGTGGTGGTGGTTTGTTGTTTGTTTGTTTTTTTTTATTTGGCTGGATTTCTTTTAAAAGACCCATCCTGTAGAGATTTCATTATTTTCCCAAGCTCGCTACTTGTCTTTCCTTTTCAAAAAAGCCTTTTATGTCTGCCAGGTTCCTATTGGAAAAGTCAAGGTGAGTGCAAATGCTCACTCAGAACACTGTCTTTTAATAGGAAACTTCTCCCCAAATGGGCTCAGGCTATTATGCTGATTTCATTTGAATGATGATATATTCTGGTGTATAATCTGAGCCTAATTCTTTCACCTGTGTCTAGTTAGGTCCAGAAACAGGTTAAATTATTTAGCAGAAGGGAGGGAAGTGAGAAGCCTGCACAATTTGGCATTTCTGATGGGATCCACCCACGCTCCTAGCTCTGAACTTCCAAAACAAACGTGTATTAGTTTCAGTGAACATTATGCTGCTGTTTGATTGTACCATCTGGCAACCAACTTTTGGTTTCTGCTTTGCGTAGTTGCCATTTAATGGGTTTCTTACTGTTTTTTTTACACTTGGCCTATTTAGGTCTTTGTTTAATTGTGATTTTGTTTTTTTAAAAAAAATCTCCTTAGTACTGTAAGCTTTTCCCTGGGCCTAAAGTAACATTCCCTTTCTCTCTCCCCTCCCCCCCCCAACCTCTTTCACAATGAGAATTGTTCTAATTTGCATCCACTTTACTTTTTTCTTCCCTTGTCTGTTCCTGAATGGTGCCAGATTGATTGTCCTGGAGAGAATGTTCTGTGGCTAAGCAGAGGGACACTAGTAGCAATAAAAACTCCCCCATGTTGCTCCACTACTGTGCCTTCAGCTGGATCTTTGTAGATGGTGTGTGCCAGTGTTTGTGTAAACATGCCTGGAGACTGCCAACACAAGTACCATGGCTTTGTCATTTGGAGTGTGTCTACACAGCAGAGAAAAACCTGCAGCTGGCCCATGCCAGCCAACTTGGGCTGCAAGGCTGTTTCATTGATGTGTAGACTTCTGGGCTCCTGCTGAAGCCTGAGCTCTGGAACCCTCCCACCCCACATGTTTAGAATTTCTGTGTTGTTGACCTTCCTAGTATCTTCTGTAAGGAAATTTTTTTAACAGCATTGAACAGAAATTTTACCCTTTTTCATTGTTAATTTCCAGAATGAGAGAGAAGAGTGTTATGTATACTCAGATCTGGTTTCTCATCACCTGCCAATATTGCTCAGAACCCTCACAGTCTTAAACTTCAGATGGTTCTCTGCCTATCTCTGTTTTTATGTCTGTGATCTGGCGAGCCTTAACTACACAAGTTGCAAATCCCATATAGTTCTCACCAGTGGTTCAGTTTTACTTTTTGGCTTTCCAGATTCATTCCCATTGCTTGCCAGTGGTCTCATACAAACAAGATTTCCATCTTGTTCCCCAGTGATGACATGCTGCAGAAGATCTCAGAAGGCCTCAATTGATCCATTGTCTGAGGCATTAGGTATGGAGTGGCTCTGTTCCAGGAGATCTGTATTCTCGAAGTGGATCTGTGGGTTTGGCCTGCTCATTTTCTGTCTTTGCCCTTCAGCATTTTTTCTGCTCAGAACTGCAGCTTTTATATTCCTAAAATGCTCTTGTTTTAGCGTGATGACTTAATTGGGCATTTGTAAAAAGCCTAACACCATACAATATATATTTCCCCAAAAGTCTGAAACAGTCCTTAGGGAGCCTTTGTCCACTGGGTAAATTAAATATTTATTCAACACAGAGTTTCTCAGAGGAAAACACTGCAATTTCTCAGATTTAAAAAAAAACAAAAAACAAAATTTTGAGGTAGGGCCTACATGTATATTTATCCAAAATGGCATTGTCTTAGGTTATATTAAAAACACAGTTATCTTTTAATCTATCAGGAAAGACTTTTAAAAGTAAAAAATGTAGAGCTACTAATTGTGTTTAAAACAAAAAACCTGCAATAAGCCACCAATATTAAGTCAGACAAAAACAAGGAAATTCTAAGTTAAGATTCTCTTTTGTTCAAGGTTGCAGGACTGTCCCACTGGTACTTGTTGGCTCTATGGGGCATCAAGTAAAACAGTTGAAAGTGGCAGCATGTTGGCATGGCTTCTGTCAGGGCTCAAAGACAGAGACTCAGGGTGGTAGAAGGAATTGTAGTCGAGGTCACCTCTGCTCAAGGCAAGAGAGAAGGCAGGTTAAAAACTGAGGCAGGAAATAAACCTAACGAGCACTGTGAAGGGAAAGAAGAGACTTAAAAGGCAAGGCTAACGATCACAGCTTTTTGGGGACAGAGAGACAGAAATGGGACAGAATCTAACAGAAATACAGAGAAGGGTGAAAATTAAAGCTGAGGCAGGCAGTGTTCTAATTAATTGGCAATGGTGTGTGACTCGTCTGAGGCCAAGTCTACAGTGCTACTACTCAGATTATGGTCAGTGAACTAACCTGTTTTTCCTTTTGGTATCTTCAGGTGTTAGCATTCATAACAATTAAAAACAAATCTCACTTAAGGAATGTTTGGTCTGGATAGTACAACATGCTGCCATCCCTCTAAATATTGTTTCTTCCCTAGGTTTGCTTTGGAGGGGATGTCCGCTCTTGTCATTAGTGATGGTATGAAAAATAAACTGTGAGAAGTGACCTATTTGTTGGTAAATTTGAATAGACTCCACAAAATGTTCTGTTTCTGAGAGATCCATAGTGACTGACTGGTAGAGTCTCAGTCAACAGGATGAGTGACAACTGACAAAAAATGAGACTGGCTTCACCTGGAACCCTCCCATTGCAATAAGCATCTGCCAGCCAGTGCCCCACTCATATCCCTGGTTGTGCATGAGGAGGAGAACCTCTGCGTGTATATCTCCTCTTGGCCCCGTTGAAAGGGCAGTCAGCTGCCTTGTGGCACCATTCCTGTCCCTGGACTCTAGAGAAAGCTCTTTGCAATGCAAGAGCTCCATGCAAGAGAAGAAGATGGGCAAAGATGTGGGAGGCTGTGGGCTGAGAGCTCTGTGCACATTGTGCCTGCTCCAACCTCATGGGGAGTCCACAGAGAAGCTAATGAAGTTTGAGACTAAATTTAACTTCTTCAGTGGAACCCACAGGTGGGGAAACAGGAGGAGAAGCAGCAGGCAGATGAGTCCACCAAGCCTTGCTCATGCTTTTGGAAATGTAACAGGGGCCCCCTTGCTAACAGCCATTGTTAGCAGTGATTCATTTTTCTCATGTACGCAGGGCCTAAGTGAAATAAGGAGTTTCTTATATTTTTAATTGATTCTAAAGAACGTTTTGAGCACAGTCTAGGGACAAAATCTCATACCTCCTAAGAGTGCAGGTGTGATAAATGCTGGGAAGTGTGGGGCTTTATGAAAGAGAAGTAACAATGAAATTAGGAAGTGTAATTGGAGTTCTGCTTTTCCAGAACCAGTATTACTGATCTTTTGTGTAGGAGGAGATACGTGCCAGTGCTCCGGATCAACGCAGATCAACTAGATAACCAGTCCCAGGGAAAATACATTCTAGTAGCCTGTACCCTGGAATTATAGGAGGAACTTTTAAATGGCGTTAAAGCTCTGTGGTGAAGCAGATCTTGCTTTTCAATATGCTAGAAGGTCTGATTCTCCTCCATGGGTTCTGGAATTTTTGAGGGAGTTAATTGGAATAAGGTATTGTCCAGAACAGCAGGAGAATTTTGCTTATAGTGTGTCTATAGCATTTATGCAAATTGTTTTAATTTTATTGGTTATTCTCGTTTAATCCTTTCATAGAGTACAAATCTGAGTAACTTGTTTGTTTAAAATTGTGCTCATTGTTTAATTTTTTCTAAAGTGTTCAGGCACGTGGGATTCTTGAATTTTTTTTTTTCTTCCGAGACAAATATGTTTGCCAAGATTGTTTCATGGTAATTTCAATACACTTCCATCTATCCTCTGGCAACAGCTGTTATTACTGCCTCCATGACAGGAAGCTAGTATGTAAGAGGTGAACCCGTAGGTGTTATACAGAGTCCTTCACTTTCCCAGCTCTGATCATTCTGCATTTGATATCTCAAGAACAGAACACTATTACCTCATAGTAAGGCTACTGGAGTCAGCCTTTCAACTGGAGTCTATTATACATCACTTAATTCACTTAAATCCTCCTTGAGAAAACTGAACATTCCTTAACAGGCTTATAAGAAAGGGATTAAATGGCAGGTATCTGTACAAAGGTTCTTGACTTCACTAAAGCAAATGTAGGGAAATGAAGGGAATTAGTGAGGAAGATCCTGTGGGAAGAGATATTAAGATGTAAAGGGCAGCTGAGGATGGCTATAAAGAGTTAGTTTAACGTACTAAAGCTTGCAAGCAAAAATTGTGCGAGGAAATGGAAATGGAGGAAATTTGCAAGAAATAAAAAACATTAATATAAGTGAAATTCTTACAGCTTTATTTGTGACCTAAATTTATTTAAATATGTCAGACACTTGTCCTCTCTGACAACTAAGTACTTGGGAAGTTGGTAGTTTAAAAATGAACCTTTTTCTGAGTAAATTGCTGAAAAAGCCTTTTAATTTTTAGAAAGGAATGTTTTTGTTCTTGTTTGCGTAACTTAAAATTTAGTTGACACTTTCAAAAGAAATGTTCACCTTTGGACTTTGGAATGAGAAATTTCAGCCAAAAATATGTGTTTGAGACAGATATGAAGGAGTTGACAAGAGGTTGAGAGTGGAAAGGACCTTTCAGCCTACAGAATATTTATGGTGATTGTAATGTCTTTTTTGGGTATATCTGCATTGCAGTTAGACAGCCGCAGCTGGCCCGTGACAGCTGATTTTGGCTTGAACTAAAGAGCTGTTTAATTGCAGTGTAGATGTTTAGGCTTGGGACCCTCCTGCCTTGCAGGTTCCTAGATCTTGGGCTCCAAGCCAAGGCTGAACATCTACATAGCAATTAAACAGCCCTTTAGCCCAAGCCCTGCAAGCATGAGTCAGCTGGCACGGGCCAGCTGTGGTTTTTATTGCAGAGTGTAGTGTAGACATACCTGTAACGTCTTATCACTCTGACAGAGAAATTGTAGTTTAGATTCCTCAGGGTCTAAGGGAATAAATGATTGTCATAAATGTTAACACATAACCCTAATTATATTAGTTAATTAATATAATTCTTCTTTAACCCTAATTTTGGGAGCTTGCAACTAAACTAATCATTTTCAGCAAAATCTTTGCATGCCGCCTTTTAACGCAACAGTATGGTTGAGAATTTACATGTCTACAAGGAAGAAATGAAAAGTTATGGTTTCTGCACTGATTTATATGTATCTGAAAAGAAAACCTAAACAAACCAAGATTCTAATCTTGCAGCCTGAGCAGACCAGGCAGATCCCCATTTAAATTAATCGAGCTCTTCATGAACACAGAGGTCTCTCTGCAAAGATGAGAGGAAGGTTTGCCCAATGGCTAGGGCACTAATTTAGGAGCTGAGAGACCTGGACTGAGTTCCCTGCTCTGCTAAGGAGTTCCTGTGTGAACTTGGGCAAGACATCTAGTCTTTCTGTGCCTCAGTTCCCCATCTCTAATATGGGGATAACATTTCCCTACCTTTACTCCTGGGGGAATTCTGTGCCACTGCGCGCACATATAATCACTGAGCCGTGCATATTTTTAATTTTTTGTGCAGAAAAAAGTTGCAGGAAAGTTGCTGCAGTTCCACTTTCTGCCCACCAGAGGGTGCTGTGGCAGTAGAACAGAGCAGCAGCTCCTGGCCAGCTAGGGAAGACAGAGAGCTTGCCTTCTTCACAGCACCTGTCAGGTCAGGTCAGGAGATGGGGGCTAGGGGAGACAGAGATTATGGGGCTGCTGAGAGGTCAGAGAGGGGCTCATAAGGACTAGTGAGGGAGGACAGACTGGGGCAGGGGGTGAATGGGAGTGGAGGTGCAGGGTCATTGGGGGGAGAGAGGTGCAGGGCCACATAGTGATGGGGAAAGGGCTGCAGGGCCACATAGGGACTGGGAGTGGCTGAGTGGGGGCATAGAGATGCATGGAACCAGGGGAGGAATGCAGGGCCACATGAGGATGTGGTGAGGGGGTAAGGAACACATGTGGATGGGGGTTCAGGGATACCTGAGGACAGGGGCAGATGTGCCTGCCTAAATGGGAGAGGCTAGGGGTCAGCCAAGATCTACATGGGGGATGCTCCCTAACAATCCCCCCCCCTCCAAAAAAACCCCTGTTCCATATTTTTCCCACTCATACCCAACAACTCTCCAAGTTCACACCTAGGCTCCTTCCCAGCAATACTTCCCTCTCATTCAGCTCTTCCATTACCTCTCACTCCCCCCAAGCCTTTGCAGTGCTTTGGAGGATGTTCTGTATTGTAGTTTAAATTATTATTCAGATTTCTGTATTAATATGCCCGGTAAGGAATCTATTTGTCAAAAAACATTTCCTGAATCTTTTTTGTTATCTGTGTTGTTACAGACTTACTTGCTGACAGGTATTTTGAAATAAATGACCAAAAATAATTGAAATGGGTTATGTCGTGTTATTTTGACAAATAAAATATACAGAATTTTGCAGAATTTGAAAATATTGTCAGCAGAATTGTTAAATTTTTTTGGTGCAGAATTCCCCCAGGAGTACTGTCTTGCAGGGGTGTTGTGATGTCAAATACGTTCAAGATTATGAGGCACTCAGTATGGTATTGGGAGCCATGTAAGTACCTAAGAGTCATCTTTTGGGATTGTGCCAAAATGAGGATTATACTGCAACTTTACATTAAAATGATCCCTATAAGGGAGAATACTTAGGGTCAGGGGGTGGATGGGCCAGAACCCATAAAACTGTGTCAGTTTTTTTTGTACTCTCCCATATGTCTCTTGTCTTATATTTAGATGGTAAGATCTTTGGGAGCAGGGACTGTTTGTTTTTTTTGTTCTGTGTCTGTACAGCACCTAGCACAATGGGGTCCTGAGCCATGACTGGGGCTCCTGGGGTGCTACAATAATAGAAATAAAATGAAGAAAGTTAGGGGGATCCAGAAGTTCATAATTTGTAAGTATCATTCATTCTATATAGGGTGACCACATAGCAAGTATGAAAAATCGGGACAGTGTGTGGGAGGTAATAGGTGCCTATATATGAAAAAGCTCCGAATATCGGGACTGTCCCTATAAAATTGGAACATCTGGTCACCCTAATTCTATCACTCATTATGACATATCAAATGTGAAGTCCAGTTGTCCTGTATAATCCAAAAATTAAATTAAATTTTTCCTAGTCTTCTCCAGTTTCAGTCTTCATAAGCCATTCTATCTAGAGCTGCTGGAGGAGGAGGAAATAAGGCTCCTTGGTGTATACGCTGTAGGAACATTTGGTCATGATGGATTCTGGAAGGATGTATAAATATTTTGATATTTTCAGTAAAATATTTACGGGAGATAAAAACAAGGGTTGAATTTAGGAATTGGAATACATTTGACAGAATATTTATTTTAAGAATACACGACCTAGGAGAGACAGAGCAAAGACATTTCACTTTCTCACGTCAGAAGGAACTCTGCGTAAAAGAGATTTAATGTCTTTGACATCTGGTTTGTTAGCGGGATACCCCAGGTATTTTAGATTTATGGGGACCCAGTGGAAGTTCCAGTGATCAAATGTTTTCTCATCTGAGTTAACAACATAGAGAGTAATCTGACTTTTGTAATTCAATCTTAAAACTCTCCAGGGATCCAAAAGCATTGAACCTGAATGTATGGAGTGGACGCTTTGGACTGGGAAATAGAGCATCATCAGCACTTGCTATTTCCAGCCTTACGGCGTTGATGCTGTCGGGTGCTAATTGCCAGGGGTTCTAAAGCTGTGACAAATGGGCAGGGACAAAGACCATCTTTGTCATATACCACAACCTAGATTAAAGAGGATGAACGTCAGGCTGCTGTGGCCTATTGGCCTCAGTGTCAGTAAAGAAAACGCTAATCCAGCATCAAAATGTTAATTTGTTTGCAAAAATCAGATGATTCCAGTCCATTCTGCCCAAAACTCTTTTATTCTCTAAGTAGAAAACCACAAAGAACTTGTCTGGGGTTTGCAAAATAGGCATCACATTTATCAGTGGTCATAAATTAGTTACTCATTAACTCTGCTTGATACATCTTATCATTATGGGGAATAAAAGGAGCAAATTCTGAGTTTTCTGGCAATTCCATTTTACTGGGATTTTTCTGGCAGTTTTGAGCAGAGGTATTGGGTGGTAGTTACCACATGGATCTTAGGGCTGGTGATGCCTCATACAGTTCTTAAGGTTTTTTAGAAAGGTCATCTCTTGGATAAAAGTGGAAAAGGAAAACTGCTGAAAGATCTGTGCAAAGCACTACTAGATTGGATTTTTTGTTGGTATAGCTGTCAATTGTAGATCCATTGGTATGGGTGAATAGACTGAAATGACCATATTAAATTGCTATATGCAGTGTTGTTGTAACCATTTTGGTCCCAGGATATTAGAGACACAAGGTGAGTGAGGTAATATCTTTTATTGGGCCATTTTCTGTTGGTGAGAGAGACAAGCTTTTTTCGGGTCTGAAGAAGAGGTCAGTGTAAGTTGAAAGCTTGTCTCTCTCACCAAAACAGAAGTTGGTCCAATAAAAGGCATTACCTCACCCAGTTTGTCTCTCTTTTTATATTGCTGGCATTTAGAGTATTCATATTTAGAATTATCTATATTAGGAAATAACAGAAAAAATCTACCCTTCAGTACGAGTTGTGGACTGGAGAGATCAGAATAGTATCTTGCTGAGGGATACAGGCGATCTAGCTGGAATGTTCTATTGAGGGATGGTGATTGCTAGAAGCATTCAAGAATAGATGAATTAAAAACACTTTAGGGAGTAGAGTGGAGGAAAATCCTACTTCCATGAAATTTGGATAGATTGGACAACCCAAGAGGTGAATAAACTGAATGACTGACCTTGGTTTGGGTTGACAGTAAGAAGAGAGACTTAAAGTTGAAGGAAATTACATGTCTAGCTCTTTGAACTTTATTCTGTTACTTGCATTTGCAATTACCAGCCTAGCTAGAGCTGAATTATGATGCCCTAAGGGCAGAGTATCTTGTGGTTCCAATTAGTTAATGTATGTACAGAGTTTTTCATATGAAAAGTCCTATGTATATGCTAAGAATTGTTATGTTTTAGACCACTGGTCTTAATCCACTCCGATTTATTTTTGTGGCCCAGTCCAAGTCTCACTATGGTTTCCTTTTATCTTGTTCCATTTGTATTTGTTGGGAAACAGATATTCTAAAAATCTTTATCTTTTGCTCTATGAGTGATGCTAGATTTGTTCCCTATCACTTTCATGGTGTCACTATAATTGCTGCTGCTGGTGGTGATTTCCATAACAGATGGGACAAAATCAGAGGGCCCAGATAATCTTCATCCAAGAATATTAAAGGAACTGGCACATGAAATTGCAAGCCCATTAGCAAGAATTTTTAATGAATCAGTAAACTCAGGGGTTGTACCGTACGACTGGAGAATTGCTAACATAGTTCCTATTTTAAGAAGGCAAAAAAGTGATCCGATAACTATCGGCCTGTTATTTGACATCTGTAGTATGTAAGGTCTTGGAAAAATTTTGAAGGAGAAAGTAGTTAAGGAATTGAGGTCAAAGTAATTGGGACAAAATACAACATGCGTTTTACGAAAGGATTTTAGATCGGCCAAACCAACCGGATCTCCTTCTTTAGAAGTAACAGGGTTTTTTAACAAAGCAATGCAGTGGATCTAATTACCTCGATTTCAGTAAGGCGCATTTGACATGTTCCACATGGGGATTATTAGTTAAATTGGAATAGAATGCTGCGATCAATATGAAAATTGAAAGGGATAAGGAACTGCCTTCAAGGGAGACTTCAACGGGTCGTTAGCTGAAGGTGAACTGTCAGGCTGGAAGGAGTTACTACTGGAGTTACAGTCAGGATCAGTTTTGGGACCAATCTTATTTAACCTTCTTATTTACCTGACTTTGGCACAAAAAACAGGGAACGTGCTAATTAAAGTTTGCGGGATAACACAAAGCTGGGAGTATCGCTAACGAGCAGAAGGGACTGGGATATCATAGCAGGAAATCTGGATGACCTTGTAAACTGGAGTAATAGTAATAGGATGAAATTTAAATAGTGAAAAGTGCAAGGTTCATGCATTTAGGGCGTTAATACAAGGCATTTAGTTATAAATTGGGGACACATCATTTGGAAAAAGTAAACAGAGGAGGAGAAGGAGCTCGGAGTATTGTGATCACAGGATAACTATGAGCCACTACGAGTGATATGGCTGCTTAAAAGAGCTATCCAGCTTTTAGGATTGATCCAGGCTGAGATATTTTCCAATAAAAATAAGGAGGTCCTGTAGTGCCGTTCAACAAGGCACTGGTGAGACCCTCATCTGGAATACTGTGTGCAGTTTCGCCCTCCATGTTTAAAAGCGATGATTCAAACTGGAGAAAACAGGTCAGAGACGGCTACTAGGTGATCTGCAGGAATGGAAAAAAACCTGTCTTATGAAATTGAGACTCAAAAGCTTGTGCTTGTTTAGCCTAACCAAAAGGTTGAGGTGGTACGATGCCTCTTTATAAATATATCAGAGGATAAATATTAGGGAGGAACGAAAATTAGTTAACTTAGTACCAATGTGACACAAGAACAAAATGGATATAAAACTGGACACTAGGAATTTAGACTTGAAATTAGACGAAGGTTTCTTAACCATTAAGAGAAGCTGAAGTTCTGGAACAGCCTTCCAAGGGGAGGTAGTGGGGCAAAAGACATATCTGGCTTTAAGACTAGCTTCGATAAGTTTGATGGAGGAGATGGTATAAATGGGAAGTAGCCTAATTTGGCAATTAATTGGCAATTGATCTTTGATCAGCAGGTAATTGCAGTGAGTCTTTGATGGGATGTTAGATGCGGGTGGGATCTGAAGTACTACAAGAATTCTTTCCTTGGAGTGCTGGCTGGTTGAGTCTTGTCCACAGTGCTCAGGGTTTAGCTGATCGCCATATTTGGGTCGGAAGGCATTTCCTACAGGCAGAATTGGCAGAGGGCCCTGGAGGTTTTTCTTCGCCTTCCTCTGCAGCTTGGGCACTGGTCACTTGCTGAGGATTCTCTGCAGCTGAAGTCTTTAAGCCACAATAGGACTTCAGTAACTCAGACATAGGTAGGGTTTGTTTATAGAAGTGGATGGATGGAATTGTGTGGCCTTCGCTTGTGCAAGTGAGGTCAGACTAGATATCATAATGGTCCTTCGAACCCTTAGTCTATGAGTTCTGATGATTCATTTGTTTTTCTTTTCATGTTCTAATCTGTTGAATTGGGCTCCAGTGATTACTGTAACTTCTAACACTCACTCTTCTATTTCTGTATGTGCAGGAGTGACTGTTCAAGTTAATGTGGCTTTAGAAGAATTTAAAACTGTATCTTTTCTTTAATCCCTGTTCATCGGCCAACATATCGTCAAAACATATTGCTACCTGAGTCTCCTGTATGGGATGGGTTACATACACATATTTCAGGTTCTGTCGGCATGCAGATTAACAACCTTTAGGCTGCCATCTTTCTCTTTGATACAAGACAGTTATTGCTTTTCAGAATATGGAAATCATTGTTTCAGATTGAAATTTCATATAGCAGAACTGACATCTCAAATCATCCTGCAATCCGATAAATTCTTCTCCATCTACACTATGATGGTCAACTCAAATTTAATTCTAAACAACATTGAAACAACGTTTATTTTTTTTTCTTTAAAAAATGAGCATTTTCGAACCTTAAAAGGGAGAGCGGAGTTGTGAAAGGACAGTCAAAAACTGCCTGATATATATATACTATATTATATACACATGTAAATATATGGCTGTGTGATGAGCGAAACTTAGGATATAGTGTGTGAAAGTGGAAAGAGACGCTAACAACTTGCTATCAAAACAAAATGACAGGGCCGGCTCCAGACACAGCTGACCACCGGCACGTGCTTGGGGTGGGCGGCGCTTGGGGTTGTTGTTTTTGGCTTCGCTGGACACACTGGTGGAGGGCACGGGTTTGGGCGGTATCGCGTGCTCGTGGGGTGGGACTTGAGCGTCGCGACTCGGGTTCGCGCGGCGGGGGGCTTGGGCAATGCGTTGCTCGGGAGGGTTGGGGGGCTTGGGTGGCACGGCGCTTGGGGGGGGCGAGGGCTTGGGCGGCGTGATGTGGCGCGCGGGGGGGTGTTATGGTGGGGCAGTGCTTTTTTTTGCTTGAGGCGGCAAAAATGTTAGAGCAGGCCCTGCAAATGAAGGAAAGCAAATGTAGCTTTCAAATACCAAGAATTTGCTTACCATTTATTTTTATTTGTTGATTTCACTAATAATAAGAATGAATGCTGTAATGTTCACATACAAGAAGTCTATATCTTGTGAGTATTTCTAAATAAAAACAGATTTAAAAATATTCACAGCACTGAAACTGGTCTTTATAAAGCTACATGAATATTACCCCCTGTGTCTAATAACAGTTCCCAGTCTTACTGTAGTTACTTGTTTAAAGGAACTCCATATAGGAGGTAGCTTCAGAATTTTACAAAGAGCCAGTCACAAAGGAGATGTTTACACGGAACCTAAATGAACTTGCTTATTTAGAAAATTTGACAGAGTTTCTTACTGTCCGGTGACGCATGTTATTAGCAGAAGAAACTTTGCTTAGGAAATCAGCGGGACTGAGGCTATGTCTACACTACGGATATTATAGCGGCACAGCTATACTGCTGCAGCTGTCCCCTTATAAGGTCTCCCATGTAGCTGCTCTATGCCAGTGCGAGAGAGCTCTCCCATCGGCATAATTAAACAACCCCCAGTGACCAGTAGCTATGTCAGCGGGAGACGCTCTCTTGCCGACATAGTGCTGTCCACATCCCTGACTGACAGAAGTTTTGCTGACGAAAGTACTAGCATAGACAAAGTCTAAAGCCTAAAGTATTTTGCTAGGTGAGGGCCAGAGAGCTGACTGTCCCTGTGTGGAGCCACACCAGTGGCAGTGCAGTGGTGGAAGGATCCCCCAAAAGCGTAGTCTTAGTTCAGTATGGTGGTGTTGAAGAAAAGGAAACAAAATGAGGATGATAAAGCAGAAGGTAGAGATGACAGGAAAAGTTGGTGACAAAAGAGAAATGGGGCAAAGAGTGGGAATATCAAGTGAGAACTTTCTCCATGGAGGTATTTAAATCAATGTTGAAGAAAGTGCCTGGGCAGGCAGGGGAGTGGAGTCTTTTTTTTTTTTTTTAACTATGCCTTTCAGGAATTCCCAGTAGTGAGTAAATGAATCTGGAGTGCTGCTTTCTTAGAGCCAGAATCTAGTTTCATTATGATCTGTTTTAAAAGCTTTATTTTCTTTAATTTGCTTGTGAAAGCAGTTCTTCCTTTCCCTCCGAGACACCTTTAACAGTCACATTTTCCTTGGCACTGAAGGCTCCGTTCCATTGTTTCAACATTTTATTTTAGTTTTTTGGTTGATGGCTGAAAGTTATGGTAGCTTCTTGTCAAGAGGCCAAGCTGCTTGCTGGCTAATGTTCATGTTAGGCTATTTCAGTTGTCTCAGAAACCCTTTGCCAGCCCAGTGCTATGTAATTCTGCCCGCATTCTTAGGAGTGTAATTTGAAGACTGCTGCAGGAACAGAAAGAGAAACTTTAGGGATATGTATGTATGTATTTAAACAGTGTTCAAGATTTCCATCTTGCCCTCATGATGAAGACCTAACACTTGACTCCAGCTTCCAAGGTGATTTATATAAAATTTAGAAAGAACAACTAGAAGTTACAAGACTAGTTAGCAGGCCAGGTGACATGGTCATTATGACAGCTCATGTTTGAAAGCCACTGTGCTTACATTGCTACAAATGTGATCCTGTTTCCTTATATAGTTGATGAGCTATGTACACGGTGTCGTCATGAACAAAGTGACAGAAGTAATGTTCAATCCTGGAGTCCATGTCCACATTTCAATTTAGGAGATTACATTATCATAGATTCTTAGAACTTAAAGCCAGAAGGGACCTTTAAATCCTCTAGTCTGACCTCTGGTATATCATACAGCATTAAATTCCACCTATTTACCCTTGTATTGAACCCAATAACTTGTGTTAGGCTAATATGATTAGCAAAAGCATTCTGCCCTTCTGCAGTTTTGACTGGAAGAGCTATACTCTGCTTGTTGTGTAATGGTGTAAGCTGCTAAGTAAAATAGCAGCTTCCTTTTAGCGATGGATGTAGTGATCCTGGTCTGCAGTTTGAAAACCGGTTTCTGTGAAAATTGTGAAGTCTGTTGGGATATGTCAGGATGAGTTACTAAATAAATTTTCAGTTTTTACACTGTTTACATCTAAAACTATTAGTCTAGGGAAGGTTACTAGAGATAGAAACTTAGCCAAAGCCATAGAAGGAGTCATTAGAACTCTGAAGCTGCTGATTTTCTAGTCCTGTGCTTAGATAATTTGTACCCCACCTCTCTCATTCTAATGTTGATATCCTGCAATCAACAGTTAGTGTTAATGTCAATCTGCTTCTTTTTTATTTTATGAAAGACCAAGCAATTGCAATAAACCAGTTATGTCTCCGTTTCCTTTTTGGGAAAAGGGAAGTTAAAATGTAGTTTGATTTGATCACTGAGTTGCCTACCAAATGCACCTGAATTGAATCTTTAATATGCAAAAGCACCTCTGTGCAAGCTGTCATATTTCTGCTTGAGTATGTATTGTGGAGAGCCAGAAATTTTAAATGCAAGCCACTGAATGTGTTCCAAGCCTTGTACCTTTTTAAAATGAATGAAATTCAAGAATTGATTTGGATGTCCAATGGTTCCCAGAATATTAACTTATTCAGGTAGCATTTTTAAAAAGAAAAAGGCTGAGCGTATAATGGATGGTCATGGAATCATAGAATTATAGAAGATTAAGATTGGAAGAGACCTCAGGAGGTCATCTAGTCCAACCCCCTGTTCAAAGCAGGACCAACCCCAACTAAATCATCCCAGCCAGGACTTTGTCAAGCTGGGCCTTAAAAACCTCTGAGGGTGGAGATTCCACCACCTCCCTAGGTAACTATGACATTATTGACATGAACTGTGATCATATAGATCATTGTTGCAACCAAGGTCCTATAGTGATACCAAATCTTGTGCAAAGGAGGTCACGTAGGGTGTCTATGGAAAGGTTATGATTTGCTGGTTACGATTGTGCTGTCTGTATCCATGTATCATTTTTGTCTGTATCAAATACTGTCTGTATCAAATACTGTCTGTATTTTAAACTTGTGCTGTGCTTCTGGATGACACCCCAGACAATTTGGCATCAGCACTCCTAGCCTGCTTGATGGCCCATTAGGGACCGTCAGCTATACAACTGACCCATTGAGAGAAGGCAGATATGCCTTGTGACTCAGCAAGGCATGCTGGGACATGCCTATGAACAGAACTCTTAAAGTTTTTCCATACCATGTGCTGGGTAGCTTGTGATTGGAACAAAGGAAGCACAAGTCACATGGCAAAAGGACTATAAAAGGCAGCTGCATCATCTCCATTTTGTTTTCAGTCCTGCTTCTTACCTCTGGAGGAACTTAGCTACACTGAAGCTCTGAACAAGAGACTGAATGACCCATCCAAGCTGTGGATGTACTCCAGAGATTTGATTTGAACCTGCAGTTTATTTCATCACTGCTACAAGCCTGAACCAAGAACTTTGCCATTACTGTATGTAATTAATTCCATTTAACCAATTTCAACTCTCATTTATATTTCTTTCTTTTTATGAGTAAACCTTTAGATTTTAGATTCTAAAGGATTGGCAACAGCGTGATTTGTGGATAAGATCTAACTGATATGTTTTCGTGGATCTGGGGTTTGGTTCTTTGGGATCAGGAGAATCTATTTTCTTTTATTGGGGTATTGGTTTTCATAACCATTCATCCTCATAAGAAGTGGCACTGGTGGTGATACTTGGAAACTGGAGTGTCTGAGGGAATTGCTTGTATGATTGTTGGCTAGTCAGTGGGGTGAAATCAAAATCCTCTCTGTTTGGCTGGTTTGCTGTGCCTTAGTAATAAAGGACACCTAGCCTTGGGCTGTGACTGCCCTGCTCTAAGCAGTTTGTCCTGAATTGATATTCTCAGTTGTGTCCTGCCGGAGGCTGCCTCGTTACAGTAACCCATTCCAGTGCTTCACCACCCTCCTAGTGAAATAGTTTTTCCTAATATCCTACCTAAACCTCCCCCACTGCAGCTTGAGACCATTGCTCCTTGTGCTGTCATCTGCCACCATTGAGAACAGCCTAGCTCCATCCTCTTTGGAACCATCCTTCAGGTAGTTGAAGGCTGCTATCAAATCTCCCCTCACTCTTCTCTTGTGCAGATTAAACAAGCCCAATTCCCTCAACCTCTCCTTGTAAGTCATGTGCCCCAGGCCCCTAATCATTTTTGCTGTCCTCTGCTGGACTCTCTCCAATTTGTTCACGTCCTTTCTGTAGTGGGGGGCCCAAAACTGGACACAGTATTCCAGATGTGGCCTCACTGATGCTAAATAGAGGGGAATAATCACTTCCTTTGATCTGTTGGCAATGCTCCTACTAATGCAGCCCAATATGCCATTAGCCTTCTTGGCAACAAGGGCACACTATTGACTCATATCCAGCTTCTCATCCACTGTAATCCGCAGGTATTTTTCTGTAGAACTGATGCTTAGCCAGTCAGTCCCCAGCCTGTAGCAGTGCCTTGGATTCTTTAGTTCTAAGTGGAGGACTCTACACTTGTCCTTTTTGAACCTCATCAGATTTCTTTTGGCCCAATCTTCCAATTTGGTCTAGGTCACTCTGGACCCCTATCCCTACCCTCCAGTATATCTACCTCTCCTCCCAGCTTAGTTTCATCGGCAAACTTGCTGAGGGTGCAATCCATCCTATCATCCAGGACCATTTATGAAGATGTTGAACAAAACTGGCCCCAGGACCGACCCCGGAGCACTCTGCTGGATACTGGCTGCCAACCAGACATCGAGCTGTTGATCACTACCCATTGAGCCTGATGATCTAGCCAGCTTTCTATCCACCTTATAGTGCATTCATCCAATCCATACTCCTTTAACTTGCTGTCAGAAATACTGTGGGAGACTGTATCAAAAGCTTTGCTAAAGTCAAGGTATAGCCCGTCCACTGCTTTTCCCATATCCACAGAGCCAGTTATTTCATCATAGAAGGCAATCAGTTGGTTAGGCATGACTTGTCCTTGGTGAAGCCATGTTGACTATTCCTGATCACCTATATTGCAAATGTACACAGAGGCATGGGGTTCTCTTTAGTCATAACTAGTGTTTTAGAGCTTGGAGTACATATTGTCCAAAACTGGTATGTTGAAAGGAGGGAAGGGGTAACTTTGAACTCCTCAATAATGATCTTGGCACTTTTGCTTTTAAAACTGTTTGTTTGCTTCTATGGCAGCCAGTCAGTCTTGTTTTTTGGCTGTTCAAAGAACAGATTAACTTGGTCTAGGAATAGAATGTCCGCAGACTAGCACGGATGCTGTAGACTCTGATATTTCTAGTTTTAAGATAAGTTTTCCAAAACACAATACGTAATGAAAATTAAATCCAAGCAATGGTTGGATTTCATATATTTGGATTTCAAATGAAAATCTATTTAATTCGTGCTCACTCTACTTAAACTTGAGTTACAGGCTGCCTGTGGGGTGGCACCATTGTTATTCATTTTAATAGCATAAAACCAAGCAATTAAATTTTGAGTTCACTTTACAATATCTCTCTCCAGTTAGTTCTCCTTACGGATTGCTTGTATTTTTGCTTTGCTTTGCTTTGCTTTGCTTTTTCTTTTATTCTAGCCTTGGTTGAATGAATGACATCCACTTCAGAGCCTGTCAACACTGATTCTTACTCAGCCAGATGGGTAGCTGTTGAACTGGAGAATGAGGAGTACTGCCTCCATGGCACTGCCAACTCCCGCAAGCCTGGCGAGTGAGATGCTGAGAGGGCTGGCCAAATTTTGCACGTGGATCGTGAAAATCTCGAGTAACTCTACTGAAGGCAGTCAGAGCTGGGGCTGCTCAGCAGCACCTCTCAAAATCAGGTCACTTATTTAGGTGCTTAATGGCAAAGCTTTGTGTAACTGCCAGTGTGATATTTGTCATGGAAGAGAGGAGAGTCGCTGATTTCCTCCCCCAGCCCCTCCCAAGCAGTGGTGAGGATAGGATGTGGTACTGAAGAAAACTTGGCAGCTGTGGTTGCTGGAGAGTGTCTGCGGATGGTGAAATTTTGGGGTGGTGCCTGGTGGTGGAGGGCTTTTGGGGCTGTTATGGTACTGGAGGTTGTACTGCAGTGCGTTACAGGAGGCTGTGGGAGCCTGGGGCCAGTACTGGGCCCCTCCCCTTCTGCCTCTGCTGGCCACAGGTTCCATGACTTGCTGCTGCCACCTCCTCTTTAGATGTTCCTTCCTCATTTGACTCTAGCAAAGGAAAGACTAAGGGGCAGCAGGGTCCACACCAGCCTCTGAGGACCAAGAGCAGCAATTATAGGGCCATCCCTGATGTGTGAACTTTGAGCTGGGCTGTGGAAATGCATGCAGCCCTGCCTAAGTTTGAAAATTGTGGCCATTAAAACCCAAACAATGGCATCTTAAAGTTAAGTGTGTGGGGCTGAACTCCTTCCATCAGAATAGAGTATAAATGTGATTGCCTCACCCAGATCATCTGTGATTGGTCGATTGGCTGGTTGGTTCATTGGTTTGTTACAGTTTAAGTAATCCTGGAACTCTATAGACATGGCTCTAAGTGGCAAATATATGAATTAAGGATATTGGATCAAATCTTGGTCCCACTGAAGTCAATGACAAAATGCTTACTGATTTCAGTGGGCCCAGAATTTGACCCAGTCATGTTTTGAACTTTATAATAAATACCAGAATGTAATAAAATGTATGCCCATAAAAATGATTCTCTTCAGGTATTGGCAATTTTTTCTTTCATTTGTTTATTTCTTTATTTTCAGATAATCAGGAGTCTTATTCTTACTGCAGTCTTGTATCATGTTTTCCCATGGACAGTTCATTAGTGAAAAATATTAATGAGTGTAAAGGTTGCATGACTAAGGGTAATGTTGGACTGAACTGCCCTTTTTCTAGGATTGTTTTTGGCTTATTGTTTAGAAAAAGAAAAGCTTCAGTCATATTTCAGAGTAGGAAGATTATTATTAAACATATGTCACAGATACTTTTGATCCTATGTGTAATAAATACTTTGCCAGCAATGAGGCTTTAATGCCTGATTCAGTTTTTCACTGAAGTCAGTGGAAACACTGAAGTTGACTTTAAATGGAGTTGTATCAGGCACGTAACTATTACGTTGCACCTGTTTTAAAATTGTGTGTGTGTTGCACACACAGTATCTATGTTAAAAGAATAGTAAGGTTGCAAAGTGAAGCACTTAAAAGTTAGGAGATGCTAGAGCTAACCTCGCCTGTGCAACTTTAATTCATGCCTGTTGTGCGAGTGTATTATGATGCGATCTTTAATTACATGGCTACATACTATTTTTTCCATAGGACTCTTGCTTTGTGTAGTGCAAATGTCCTGATCTGCCTGTTTTTTTTGTGAGAGCCCCCCAAAACTGGCCTGAAATCATGACATTTGACACAGTAGCAAGAGTGTTCGCAACACTCCCTGCTGCAAAAAGTGAAGGTGTGAGAGTTTCTCAAAAAAACCAAAACCTTGTAGGAATCTTTTGTAATGGAAAGTGTTAGGTCATCTAAAGGTAAGGATCGCTACCAGTTCCACACATGATATTTTAAAGTCTCTAGCAAAATATCAATAAATGCCAAACTGGCATATAGCAAGGAGTTTATTACAGAGGTTCAAATAGCATCTACATAATATTGCTACTTTTACGCTGTAGATAGCTTCCTTTTTTGAAAAGATATCCTAAGTGAAGTTTTTGCATAATTGGAACCATTAAATCAAATCTGACCATGTCTATTTCACATATGAAACTTAATTACTGGAATGATAGGAACCAGCAGCCTGTTGATTCCCCCCCGCCCTATTTTTTATGTTAAATTTCAAATAACTGAGAATACAGAAGATATAGGATGACAATGAAGTGTAGAGTTACGTCCATATGATGGTGTTAGAGCTGCATTCACGAGGAGAATGTTAGGCCCAGATCCCACATTTGACTTCGTGCAGGAGGAGACAAGGGACTGCCTGCATGGAGCCAGTTCCTGGATCCTGTCTATAGTTTTTAAGTACTGTAATGAGAAGAGAGTTGCTAAGGGTATGTCTACACTACCCACATTACGTCGCGGCAGTGCTGTGACATGGGCAGTATAGACACACTTTATTGCCAGGGGAGAGCTCTTCCAGCGATTTAAAAAAAACACAAAAAACAACCCACCCTGAATGAGCAGTGGTTGCTTTATCAAAGCACTGTCTATACTGGCGTTTTTCAGCGCTAAATCTTTTGTTGCGCAGGGGTGTGTTTTTTCACACCCCTGAATGACACAAGTTTTAGCGCTGAAAGTGGCAGTGTAGACACTGCCCAAGGCCTTGGCTACACTTGTGAGTTACAGCGCAATAAAGCAGCCCCGGGTGCCCCAGCTCACTCCCTGTCCACACTGGCAAGTCATGTAGAGCGCTCTGACTCTGTAGCTACAGTGCTGCTGGTACTCCACCTTGGCGAGTGGAATAACGTTTGCTGCGCCCCCGCTGGAGCACTGCGGTGCCAGTGTGAACGAGGTGTTGCGTTACTGCGCTTTGATCAGCTTCTGGAAACATCCCATAATCCCCTTAAGTCAAGTGGCCACTCTTGTCATTGTGAAATTGGTTGCAGGCAATGTCCTTTCAAAGCTCTGTTTCAGAGAAGCTGCGAGAAAAGGCAAACATTTACTGTTTGCTTTGAGTGGGGGGGGGGGGGTCTGCTGCTGTCTGAACTTACAAGACACCATGCTGACACTCTCAGCGCTCCAAAAACCCACTCTCTCTCCACCCACAGACGCACAACACACTCCCTGTCGCACTTCACCCCATCCCCACTCTTTGAAAAGCATGTTGCAGTCATTTGCATGCTAGGATAGCTGCCCATAATGCAGTGCTCCTAATGCCACTGCAAGTGCCACAAATATGGCCATGCCAGTGCGCTTGCAGCTGTCAGTGTGGACAGACTGCAGCGCTTTCCCTACTGCACCCTATGAAGGTGGGTTTAACTCACAGCCCTTTACATCTGCAAGTGTAGCCATGCCCTAAGTCAAGCACGCAGCAGGGTAAGAGTTGTATCAAGGCTATAATTGTGTAAAATTCAATTGAAGACCACTGATTTACATTCAACCCTGATGCATAATAGATATTTTGGATGCATTGTGAGGAGTGAGGTTCAGACTGACATATCGTCACCACCCAAACAAGTTTCCAAAAGGTGGTAGCACATGGGGGAGAAGGTACAGAGTGGTACCTATCATGACTGCCCTTACTTAGATTACTATCTAGTGCATTAGTAAGCTTATTGCATGTATGAACTCTTTGGAGCAGGAATGATATTATTTTCTGTGTGGACAGCACCTAGCACATTGTGGGCACTTCTGTAATACAATAATAAATACCAATTTAAAAACTAGTAAGATAATTGTTTTGCTCTACCTGATACCACTCAGCCCTTATTTATAGAGTACAGGGTTCAGTTCTTAATGAAAACTGGAGAGAAAAGGAAAACCATAAAACCATTATGACACTGGACCATTGAGGAAAGGTGGAGTGTGTTGAATATCCACAGCCTAAAGAAAAGGAAACTGAAGGAAGACAGTCATGAGCTACATGTGTGTAAAAGGGTTTTATAAAGATTAGGGTTTACATTATCCTAGTTGTTCAGCAGGGCTGAACAAGTAGGAGTGGGCTTAAATGCAGTCTGGGAAAATAAGCTTAAATACTAGGGGAAAATAACTTAGAACTGCAACAACAGTTAGTCAGTGGAAGAAATTGCCGAGGAGGAGGAGAAATTACCATAATTTAAGGTAATAGAATAAAATGAGACACACATCTACTGACAATAAAATCGTTTCTGCTACAATGCAGGAGGACAGATTAGATGACCAGCTAGAGTTCTCGTCTCATATTAAACAATGAACACTTTGGACACTAGCTGCCTGAGAACTACACCAGCCGGGCTTCTCATGGGGTTCAGACTAAGCCTGAGGAGCTGTCAGCTGAGATGTATCTTCAACAGCCTCATTTTAGTAGATTTAGGTGTCTTTGGTAGAATGGAGAAGCTTCACCTTATTTTATCTTTCCCCCTCACACTAATTTTTCTCACCCCTGTGAGAGGGAAAGCACCACACTTTCTCTCACACCTTTGCAGTAAGTCAGTAGCTTTCTCTTTCCCTTCCCACAAAGAGTTATGTTCCTGGTGTCTTTTCAGGCACTTCATTCCCAGCTCTTTCAGGCCCCAGAGTACCATGTAACTTCTCCCACAAGCCGTCAGGAACCCCAGTGGAATGTATTATTTAGTGCCTATCATAGAATCTCATAGAAAAGAAGAATGATCTTGTAGGTAAAGCAGTGGACCAAGACTCAGAGCTGGTTTCAGTTCCTGGCTCTTCCATAGACTTCCTGTATGACTTTGGGCAAGTCATTTAATTTCGTTGTGCCTCAGTTACCCCTCTTTAAAATGAGGGTAATTGTACCTCCTTACTTCCGTGCTGTGTCAGGTTTGTAAATTAGGAACATAAACTCTCATGGTATGTCTGCACTGCTCAGTTAACCTGTGCACCTGGGCTGGCCTAGCCCTGGAATGAGCATCCCCACAGCAAAGCCCTTCCTGTGTTACTGTGTCCTCACTGTTCCTGCACTCACCCCTGTTTGTCTGGGGACATATTCCATGCTTATTTGTACTGAGATACTCCAGGTTTCTTTCCCTGTCAATTGTGTTAATTGTGGCAGAATTTGTCTGACTTTCAAGGAGAGTTGTGGGAAGGGCGCTGGAGGGTGTCAGCACCTGAGTGATTGTTTTCCTGTGTCTTTGCTCCAAGGATGGTGGGTTCCAGCCTGAGTTAAATCAGACCCCTGGTTCTTCTGTGCCCCTCATCGCCACCAGAGAGTTTGCTAGCCCAGTCCTAGAACACCTCCAAACTTGGTCAGAGACTCTTCTGTGTGGGTTTTGAGTGGTGGGGTGGGTGTGTGCAGGTGTGGTTTGCGGGCATTGGGCTAAAACCCAGGTAAGAGCCCAGGTTAACTGTTCAGTGAATACATGCTCTTAGAGACTGTATATCTTTGTACAGAGCTAAACACAATGGGGCCTCAGTCTCAGGGTGTCCTCCGGCAATTACCATAATACACGTAATAATAGAAATAGTAAGCAATCTCCATTCGATTCTTCTAAACTGCAGGAAGAGCAAGAGTGCTCCTGAGACTGTTGCTTTGCATAAGACTTAGCAAAGTGCCGAAGGCAGTGTTGGGGAAAATGCTGTCATGCTGTGAGTCAGGAGTGGAATGCACTCACGTGGACAAAAAATTAATTTAGTATTCATTTGTCAACTTCAGTTTAATATTCCTAGATAAAAGCCTCAGTATGATGGATTTAATGTTGAGAGATACATATCAGTACTTTAGGTTAAAGTTACCTCAAATGTATAAATATCCCCAAAAACAGCATAACCCAGGAAGTTCAGAATTAAGGTTATATTTAAAAACATGTTAAAAGGTATGGAAATTCACAGTTGAGGCACTTGGACTAACCTGAACTTTGTAGTGTTCTCATGTAATAAAAAGATATAATAATAGCCTGGATAATATAATAATTCCTGGATAATAGTGTTTGTGGTCCCAGATTAGATTAAATTTGGGTAGCCCACGCTGAAAATGCTAAGGTCAGGGCAGGCTGAAAAAGGAGAACCAAAACCGATGGTTAGCACTGTAATTAGATTCACCAGCTAATCACAAACTATGTCTCTGATCCCCACACTGGTTGTCAAGAAGCTGAAAAAAAGAAATCACACATCCCCTTTTACTGCATTTTCCAGTCTCTGTCTCCCTGTCAGCAAATAGGTCCGGTAAAGTGAGAAGTTACTTAAAATTCTGTTCACTATACAAAATGTTCTTCTGATCACCAAAGGGCCAGCCACCTTACCAAATCAGTACTAGTTTGGATCTTACCCAAAGTACCATACTGCCAGCTAATCCTTTAGTATCCAAAACCAAAGGTTTATTGTAAAAAAAGAATGAGAAGAGAATTGTTAAATCAGGGATTTTCAAACAGGGGTCACTACTTGAGTAGGGAAAGCACCTGGCGGGCCGGGCCAGTGTGTTTACCTGCCCCATCTGCAGGTCCGGCCGGTTGCGGCTCCCATTGGCCATGGATCACTGCTCTGGGCCAATGGAAGTGGCTGAAAGTGGCGGCAAGTAAGTCCCTCAGCGCATGCCGCTACCAACAGCTCCCATTTGCCTGGAGCAGCGATCCGCGGCCAGTGGGAGCTGCGATCAGCCGGACCTGCGGAGGGGGCAGGTAAACACACTGGCCCGGCACGCCGGGGTCTTTCCCTACAGTAGCGGTGACCCTTGTTTGAGAAACCCTGCGTTAAATGCTCAAAGCAATCAGATAGATACATGCATATGACTTCAGAGTCCAGAGTTTTTAGCAGCATTGGTGAGTTTGATGGCTTGTAAAGTTCCTCTGGACTACATCTAAAGCTTGGATGGGTCTATCAGTCCTTTGTCCAAAGCTTCTGTTTGTAGATAAATTACTCTGGATGTGAGAAGCAGGATTGAAGACAAAATGGAAATAATGCAGCTGTCTTTTTATATCCTTTGCCATGTGCCTTGTAAATCCTTTGTCCCAAACACAAACTCACGGCACATGGACATGGAAAGATGCTTGGAGTCTCCTGTCCATAGGCATGCTCCTACATGTCTTGCTGACTAATAGGTGTAGCCCCGGCTTGTCTCAATGGGTTCATTGTACAGCTGATTTCCCTTGATGGGCCATCAAGCAGTCTTGATGATGCTTATGCCAATCGGCCTGGGGGTGTCACTCTGATGCACAGCATAAGTTTGAGATGTCAATATACCACACATTTATAACTCATAATACAAAGATGATACATATAAACAAGCTTATCATATTTAGTAAATCATAACTTTTCCACTGATGCCTTACATACCAATCTTTTATAAGATTCATTGCAATTTTGTAATATTGGCATTGATAATATTATAAATGGTCACCCGTATTCCATTCAGCATCACAAAACTGGTTTTAAAAAACCTAATAGATTATATTTTCCTGTTTCTTTTCCCTTGTGGTGTCACTACAGGACAAAATTAAGATCTTCTGGGTGTACTAGCTGTATATTTTTTAAAATGTACATTTTTTTCAGGGAAGTTAGCCCCTAAGGATAGAGAAGATACTGGCCATTGTAAAAGAGGAGGGTGCCCCATCTTCCCTAAGAGTAGACTCTGGATACAGTTTCCATAACACAAGAACTAGGGGTCACCCAATGAAATGAATAGGTTGCAGGTTTAAAATAAACAAAAGGAAGTATTTCTTCACACAGTGCACAGTCAACCTGTGGAACTCTTGGCCAGAGGATGTTGTGAAGGCCAAGACTATAGCAGGGTTTTAAAAAGAACTAGATGAATTCATGGAGGATAGGTCCATCAATGGCTATTAGCCAGGTTGGGCAGGGATGGTGCCCCTAGCCTCTGTTTGCCAGAAGCTGGGAATGGACGACAGGGAATGGATCACTTGATGATTATCTGTTCTGTTCATTCCCTCTGGAGCATTGGTCACTGTTGGAAGACAGGATACTGGGGTAGATGGACTTTTGATCTGACTCAATACGGCTGTTCTTATGTTCATTAAGAGTAGGAGATGGTAGACTTTTTGAAATAGGGGAGTTCTTCATGGAAATCTCTGTAACAGAACATTTATTTATCAGTCTCCGCTGAAGAAACAACTTTCTATTATGAAGAATAATGGGGAAGGGGAGAAATGACTGATAATCCTAAAAAATAAAATAAAATATAATTTATTTGTAAATGTAGCTAATGCATGAGATTTCAGTGAGTTTTAACTTTATGGGATGTTTGAAGAGGCTTCATTAAGATCATTTGGAACAAATAAATGGGGTGACACAGCATGCTGTAATCTTAAAGGACACATTTTACATTTAACTTTAACTCATAAACTAATTAACAGATTTACCTGTGAGTTCTTTTTAAAAAAAAAAAAAAAAATCATACTTTGCTCAGACTAAGTGCTGTAATTTTGGTAGGATATGCGGCGTTCTTCACATATAACAAAGCGGTTGAATTCACATGCAGAACGGAACCCGCCCTTAACTAACAGCTGTTGGCTTCCATAATGAATATTATGCGTGTGGGAGTATCAATAACTGAATGTATGAATGCAGGTGTATACAGGGTTCCTTTTTGCAATAAGTTGTGTGCGTTTCTAGATACACATTTTATAATAGCAACAAAGAGTCCTGTGGCACCTTATAGACTAACAGACGTATTGGAGCATGAGCTTTTGTGGATGAATACCCACTTTGTTGGATGGGTGTTCACCCACGAAAGCTCATGCTCCAATACATCTGTTAGTCTATAAGGTGCCACAGCACTCTTTGCTGCCTTTACAGATCCAGACTAACACGGTTACCCCTCTGATACTTGACATTTTATAATATCCACTACTGCAGGGGTGGCCAGCCTGTGCCTCTGAAGTCACATGCGGCTCTTCAGAAGTTAATATGTGGCTCCTTGTATATGCACTGACTCTGGGGCTGGAGCTACAGGCACCAACTCTTCAAGGGTCCGGGGTGTGTGTGTGTGTGTGTGCTCACTGCTTAACCCCTGGCTCTGTCCCTATGCTGATGGGGGGCTGCTGACGTATGACTGTGGCTTTTTGGCAATGTACATTGGTAAATTCTGGCTCCTTCTCAGGTTCAGGTTGGCCACCCCTGCACTACTGGATTGAGCGCCCACTGTGACTAAACATATTAGAAAGCACTTTGTTTCCTGGTGACTAATGCTTTTCTAACAATCCAACTACAATATCTGAGCAGATAGGTTTACAATTCAAATTTGATTTGTCTGGTTTCACCACCAGTTCCATGTCTTACCTTTATAAATATACTTGAATAATCTCCAGTTTAGCTAAAATGTCAGGTGCCCAATGGATAGATTCATTTAAGCAAGCACCTGGGAAGACCTTCAGATGGTTTTGCTTATTTGACAGAACAGAGGTAATCTACAGAAATAGAAAGAGTGTGAAAGATCAAGAGAATGTTCATAATGAAGCTGCAGGATTATAGTACTTCTTATTTCTTTGGAAATTTACCACCTATCTTCCTGATTTTGATCTCAAAAAGCTGTAAATATGGAAGAGTAAAGGACAGAAAATCATTCTTGGAATTGGTCCAGACAGATATGGGTCAGGGCTATGTAGCCAAATCATGATTTACATAGTTAGGGGATTATCTGAAATATCTGCTTGTTTGAAAAAACAGGTGCTTTGGAGACTAATGAAGTGCAGCATCTGCTGTTGTCTAGACTAATGGCCCTGTATAGCTTTAAATCATGTAGGGACTTTCAAATGCTGGCAAAGGGGTATCTATTGGATTAACTGTAAGTACCTACATTTCAGGTATTGAACCTTGTCATTTAGCTGTGCAGAAGCATTAGCTGAAGTAATGAAAATGTTGTTAATCAAAAGAAATATTTTTATTCAAATTAAATCATACTTTTCCCGAGGGGGTGGGTGGGTGGGTGTGTGTGTGTGAGAGAGAGAGAGAATTGCTAACAGAAAAATGTTGAGTCCCATGAAAATTCTCCCAGAATTGGCTGAATTTGTGGCCTTTGAAAACACCCATTTGCACATGGATCCATAGTTTGTAGAGGCTTGTGGCTAAAATCTCTGAATGTTCACTTTGCGCTGATTGGGCTCCAGTGCCATGCTTGTCTCTACATGCTAACAGTTCTGAGCATGGATGTGTTTTGGGGGCTGGGAGTATGCTCCAGGTGGAGGAGGAGGAGAAGCAGCAGTTGCCAGCCCCTGGAGATGTACTTGTTTGTGAGCAAGGATGAGACTGAGTTCTGTTCTCAGACTTAACTGATATTAAATCTGTGCACTTTACAGCACTTATTACTGAGCAAGGTTTAATACCACTATCTTAGTAAGCAGGCAAATGTAATTCACCAAATCTGCAAATAAGGTAATTAAGAAAACTTGGTTGATGCTTTGAGTGGAGATGTTAAAGGGGGAAAGTTGGTTTATGGTATTTTTTGTACAGGTTGCTCTGTAATACTGCATACTAGAAAAATAGTAATTATGCAAATAGCAAGATAACCACTTACAGAGATTTGACATTTCTTATTTTTTCAAGTGTTACATATTAGTTTAATGCTGCCTGTCGTCAGCGATTTTTAAGTATAAATCCCCTTAAAAACAAAATGGCTTCTTTGTTTTTCAGCCAGTAGAACTTTTAGAACTCTTCATGGTGTGGTTGCAATAATCAATTTCCAGAACTTGTGCTTTAGTTACAGCTCTGTAGATGGGGGACATTTTCTTTTTCAGTTGGGTATTGTTCTATGGTACTTGGTGCAAGATAGGGAAGAGCCATCTGAAAAAAGGCCTGCCTATCTCAGAAGGAGGAGTGCCAATCTATGTATTTCATTGTATTTTTTAGTCAGTCTGTTATATTGCTGTCTTCATTATGTATTTGTTCATGTTACAGATGTTCCAATTAGTTCTATGTGTGCTCTTGCTTCCTGGCAATAGGAAGCCCCTACATAATGAGGCTGCAGCCAGGAAGTGGGGGAAGGAGAAGAAGTAAAATTAAAATATTTTATATTTCTCTGTCCCTAAAGTTAAGACCCAAAATTTAGTAAACTTAAAAAATCCAGTTGTGAGTTAAAAACTAGGCTAAACACACTTCAAGTTATTACATTATTTCTTTACTACCTTTACCATAACATGTTTTGTGTGTGATGCCTACAATATTTGTATGTGTTTGTGTGTTTTATAAAATATTTTCATAGGGATATAGAATCTTCTTCGTTTGCTTATGTGTATGCCAAAAATAGGTCATGACAAACACATATAATTGTTGCCTTTGTACCCTCTGATTTCTGCCCCGAACCTGCAAACACTTAAGCACGTGCTTACCTTTAAGCCTTTAATAGTCTCATGACGTCAAGCACATATGTTAAGTGTTTGTGGGCTCAGGGTCCTTGGTACATAAAGGCAGTGCAGTGATGTAGAGTATTGGGAGTCAATCAAGGAAGAGAATATAATTTCTAATGCACTTATCAATTTACAAATCGGGAGTGACTCCTCAGTAGGTTCCATTCTTCCACATTTCATAGTTTTAGGTGTTTTGGCACAGTCTCAACTCCCTTCTAAAAACTAAGTGGAGTAGTTTTATAGTGTGTGTTTTTGTTTTGTTTTAAAATAGAAAGTGACTGAAAAGCGACTGGATAGCTGCAAACTGCTGCTGAAAGGGTGGCTAATTTCATTGTGAGGGCAGGTTAAAAATGCTGACAGACCATAGGTAATGCCATAGATCATCTTGCATTTTAGATCTCCAGCACAATTGCCATAAAATCTAAACAACTGTTGTGTACAGACACAAGGGGCAATGGGGAACCCTAGGCTAACTAGGGAGGCAACAAGGATGTGGTTCAAATTAGAAAAAATGAGGTCAATTTTATGTGTAATAAAAGGTAAATTGAATAAAAATATTGATTCATTAGGTAGGTGGACAGCTGCCCAAGGACAGTAGGAACTGAGCAGCTCATTGGTCTAGCAAATCTTCAACAGCTGGAATTGCTCTCACAGAAACTGTCCCCCCCCCCCCTTCCCCCCCGAGCAACAGAAAATGCAAAACTATATTTATTCTGTTCTGACACTGGAAACACAAGTTTTGTGCTTCCTTACATCTCTGCACCTGAGCCATAGGTAGCAGTGCAGAGAGAGAAAGCAGACTGCAGAGCAGGTGGGAGGGAGAAGGCCAAACAGAGTGAAGAGCGGTGTGAAGTGAAGCCCTGGCTGTGCCTCCCAGCCTGCTGGCTGGTTTAGTTGTGCTGGTGAGCTGGGGAACATAGGCTGTGCTGGGTCCATACCTGGTACAATTTACTCCCTTCATGCTCCTGGGCTGCTCCTGAGGCAGGGATTATACACTTTAAGGCCAGAAGGGACCAATAAATCATCTAGTCTGAGCTCCTGTATAACACGGCCACGGACTATCTGTTTGTTTCTGTATTGAGCCCACTAACATTCTGCTCTTTACATTTGCCTTGTTGAACAGCCAGTATTGAACCCATTGTTGTCAGACCAGTGAATGAATGCATTTCCTTCTTTCCCACTGATTTTTGTCTGCAGAATTTAATCTATATTACATCCATCATCATGGTATGTAGGCACTAAAGGAAGCAAGAAAAATATTAAAAAACAAACAAAAAAAGAATTGAACAAGGGATATGTCATTGGCATAAACAGGCTAAAAATTTGGAGGAAAGGTCACTTTAAAAGGTGGACTGACTCACTTGATGAGTTTGGAGGGTGATATACTTCAGTGCAATATAATGCTAAGTCGTCGGAGGCAAGGTATGGGCAAGCATCAGTGGAATCATGAGTGCAGAAGATTGACAACTGAAGGTGTGAGTGTAGGAGGGGGAGTTTTATCTCATATTAGGATGCTGAAAAATCCATATTTTCTGCATGAGATTTGAGTGGGATTTTTAGATGAGTTTTGGATTCTTTTATGATTAAGTTTAAAACTTGCTCTTAAAGGTCCTATGGAAAAAGCACTCTTCTTTTTTGTTTGTCTGTTTAGATGTGTGTTTAAATTTGCCCCTTTGAAAGGGCACCTCCTGCCTCTGAGAAGTCATTTTGGTTAATAATACACCTCTACCCTGATATAATATGGTCATGGGGAGCCAAAAATCCCTACAGCATTATAGGTGAAACGCCATTCTATCAGGGTAGCGGTGGCAGGGCTGCAGCGGTGATTTAAAGGGCCCTGGGCTCCCTGCAGCAGCTGGAGCCCTGGACCCTTTAAAGCACCGCCGGAGCCCTGCTGCTATTGCGTTATAAGCGAACCTGTGTTAAATCGGATCACGTTATAGTGGGGTAAAGGTGTATAAGTAATATGAAGTCTTTTCTTCCCTGGCTTTGCTGGATGACTAGAGAACTGTAATGGGATCTTTTGCAGCCTTCCACGGAAGGGCTGACGGTGTCTGAAACTTTAACAAAGGAAGACTTTTCTCTCAGCTGTTATCAGGTGTTTGAGTTAAACAGATGTCAACAAAAACAAAAAAATGAAATGTTTTTAAACAGTGTGATTAAAAAGCTCTTCCCTTCTCAAATCTTCAGGTTTCAGTCTCTCAGGATGGCTCTAGTTCTCCAGTATTTTGACAGCCCTTGAGCTAGCATAGGGTAGATCAGACCTGGTATTTCTGATGTAAAAATAAGTGGGAAAAGAAAACGTTTATAAAAACAAAACGGACCCCAACCACTCAAAAATCAGGTCACCTTGTATAGTATAAAGGGATGGAGGATGGGGGAGGAGGTACCATAAACACAATAGATTTGTTTTCTTTTGCAGATCTCCTTTATATATCTGAAAAACCAAATTGGAATGAATACAGGGCTTTATTCTGCCACTCTTACTCAGATCAGTAGGCACATGAGTACAGGTAATAGAACTGGTCCCATAAGATACTGTAGGTTAAATAGGAGGAGAAATGAAGAACAAGGTTTTATGGCCCCGATTCAGGAAGGCATTTGAGCACATGCTTAACCCACATTCAAGTCAGTGGGATTAAGCACATGCTTAAGTGTATTGCTGAACTGGGGCCTGTATAAACACTTGCCTTCACAGGGTATGTGAACATCACAGCAGGGAGTGAACCTCTCAGCCTCAGTAGATGGACTTGAGCTAGCAAGGCTCAAACTAGCGAGCTAAAAATAGCAGTGTGGATGTTGAGGCTCAGGTTGCAGCTCCAGTGCTCAAGCCTAGCGGGCTGTGTGATCTTGAGAGGCCAATTTGCAGCCTGAGCTAGAGTATCCACATTGCTATTTTTAGCATGCTACCTCAAGCTCTGCTACCCAAGTCTGTCTACTCAGGCTGGGAGGCTTGCACTCAGCTGCAGTGTAGACAAACCCCCATAGCATCGTTTTGGTTCCTTATCAATTTTGATTTGATTAACTAAACAAAAGGTTCAACCATAGCTGTGCAACAATCAAAGGCACAATTGACATCCCTTTCTTACTTCATGACAAGAAAAATGTGAATGATATATATTGGAGAAGATGGCTTACATTCTGCACTCTGCCACAGCTGTATAACCCCATTGGAATCAATCAGTTGCATGGGTGTAACTAAGGGCAGAATATGACTCCTTGTGTTGCAAAATACGGCATAGACATGTAGAGACGCAAGGTGGGTGAGGTAATATCTTTTGTTGGCTCTTTTATTGGACCAACTTCTGTTGGTGAGAGAGACAAGCTTTTGAGCTTACACAGAGCTTTTCTTCAGGTCAGCTCTGTTGTAAGCTCGAAATCTAGTCTCACAGCCGAAGTTGGTCCAGTGAAAGATATCACCTCGCCCACCTTGTCTCTCTAATATCCTGGGACCAACATGGCTACAATAACACTGGATAGAAATGTAGGCAGTTAAAATGATTGCATATGAAAGGATGTCATTGTTATACTAGGCTTATATAAAGTGTGTGCACGATAAAGAGTGTGCATGCGCAGTAATGTTGCAATTTTATATGCAGAATGTATTTACATAAACTGTTGAAAGAGCACTGAGGCTGCAGAAAGAGTGTATAGTAATCTTGTCATACTTAAATCTGTTTTCCAATTCACTGCCCTGAAAGCTGTCACCAGGGTTATTTTCATCTTGTTTTGCCCATGTCCACTTCCAGGGCAGCCCTGGACAGACTTTTTTCATGAAATGAGATTAATCGGCTTTATATGTAGCATCTCATTTTATTGTTGATGGAAATCACCTGGCCTTGTGGCTATAACTTAAAACAGCAGCTCTTGTTAAATGGATAAAATGAACTACAACATACGACACAAGGGGATAATGGTACATTGCCTTTGTTAGAAAAGTGACCAGGCCCCTAATGAAAGGAGTGCAGTCTGTTCCTTATGAAACACAAGAACTTTAATGCTCTCTAATTAATTCAGTCTACACCCTTCATGCCCAGACAAGTAAGGATATAGGCAAACCCCAGGCCACTCTAGAAGAGTACAGAGAGCCAATTTCATTATTGCACGTTTAGCCGGCTTTCCGGTGGACCTTCCTGTCCAGAAGATATTCAGATTAGTCAAAATTGAAGGCCAAATTCCACTCTGATTGATTTAAATCCTCTGAAATCCCACTGCAGTCAGTGAGTTTGAATGGGGTATAAATCAGGGAAGTACTGAATCCTGCATCTGTAGCTATAATCCCAAACCAATCTACATATCAGATTTACCTGCTATATGTCATGTTGCAAAGTGTGACTGCATAAGACTTAGGGACACAATAATAATGTTCCTTCATAGGCAAAAGATGGATTTCTCTCCTCTCTTCACCTGTCTGAAGTGAAAGTACAAACATGTATTCATGTGTGGATCAGGGTTCTGTATGTAACGCTAATGACACTTGCCTAAAAATTGTGGTAGTTCAGCATGCATAGTGAATATCTCTGCATAATCCTTAATCTTGGGAAAAAATTGGTTTTTAGAAGCCTTGACTGATTAGATGGAAGAGGAGGTGAACTTACAAGTGTGGTTTTTAATGGAGGTCTAGTGTGATCGCGTATGAAATACAAACGTGTATAATTAGCATGTGAAAAGTCGTCATCCCATTCACCTTCCTCAGAGTGCTTCTATCTGGAGATGGAAAGCTATAAATTTGTCCCTCTTAGTAAGTCTTATTTATTGTTGGTAACCTGATTGAATTGTCCGCATGAAGGGTTCGCTCTTCTAATTGGCTTCCAGTATAATTCATGCTTTGTGGAGTTCATTTAATTCTATAATATGGCTGTGTGATTTAATCATAAAAAAGCAGTCACTCTTAGACTGAATGATTTTACAACTATATAGATGTTAGTAAGCGCACACATACAGTGTGTTATTGTCAGACACACTCCTGCTTGTACACTAAGATGCCTGACCTAAAGTCCTTCTGCAAAGTTCCCATCAAGGATTTATTTTGTGCTGATTCTTCTTAAGGCTAGCCCTGGCTTCTCAACACATTCCTTCATTCTCTTACAACTCATTGTGATGTGTTGTTTTTTTTTTTTTTTTAAACCAGTTGCATATTGGACAGTGTTCACTTTGAAAGGCAGATTTCTAGGGATGAATGAATCAAAACTGGGAAAGCACCAAAGAAATCATTGATTGATTCACTGTAAATAGGTTTAATTTGTATGAAAGGAAAGAATTAATGATCACTTCTTTATTATTAAAATGTATTATTTTTTTAAATTCACCTTACCCAAAGGCTAAGACAGAACAATGTTAGAAAAAGAATGGATTTCCGCTCCATCCCCAGACACGTTAACAGACTTTTCCAGTAGCTGTACTGGCCACAAATGCATCCCAAGTCCTCAGGGCAAATTGATCATTAAAAAAGTTTGATTTTAAAGCATGTTTTATATTTACAAAGGTACACTCACTAGAGATCCCTTCTGTGGCTTCATGGTACGGGATACTTCCTTGGGAAGGTTGGGAGGCTACTTCAGTCAGGCTGAGAAAAAGATCCTGGCTGTTCGGGAGAAAGGTGTGCTGTGTGCTCTCCGCAAGCTCGTCATTGTCGTCCTCGTCTTCCCCGCCCACAAAATCCTCAGGCATGGCTGAGAGTACCCCCTGCTCGGAATCCATGGTTGGGGGTGAGGTAGGGGTGGCGGCCCCCCCTAGTATTGCATGCAGCTTAGCGTAGAAGCGGCATGTCTGCAGCTCTGCACCGGACCGTCCATTTGCTTCTTTGGTTTTCTGGTACGTTTGTCTGAGCTTCTTAACTTTCACGCGGCATTGTAGTGAGTTCCCATTGTGGCCTCTCTCCATCATGCCCTTGGAGACTTTTTCAAATGTTTTGGCATTTCGTCTTTCGGAACGTAGTTCTGCTAGCACGGAATCCTTTCCCCATATAGCAATCAGATCCAGTACCTCCCGTACGGTCCATACTGGAGCTCTTTTTCGATTCTCGGACTGCGTGGTTACCTGTGCTGATCAGCTCTCCAGGCTGGGCAAACAGGAAATGAAATTCAAAAGTTCGCAGGGCTTTTCCTGTCTACCTGGTCAGTGCATCCGAGTTCAGGTCGCTATCCAGAGCGGCCACAATGGTTCACTGTGGGATAGCTCCTGGAGGCCAATACCATCAAACTATGTCCACACTAACTCTAATTTGAAGCGGCAATGTCAATTTCAGCACTACTCCTCTCATCGAGGAAGAGTGCAGAAATCGATTTCAAGAGCCCTTTATGTTGAAATAAATGACTTCGTTGTGTGGATGGGTGCAGGGTTAATTCGATTTAGCGCTGCTAAATTCGAACTAAACTCGTAGTGTAGACTAGGCCTCAGTATCTGTCTAGTAGGACTCTTGATATACATTGAATGAAAGAGGAAAATAAATGTATAGATAAATGCTGGTAATCACTAAATGAGGCCATGATTCTTCAGTGTAGATAGAAACAGCAGAGACTATTTTCATAGCTTGTGTGTGTATTTTTTAAAACTATTACTTCATGTTGCCTGCAGGGCATTTGCAGCATGTTAACAATTAGCTGTGCACCAGGTTGAGAGCTGTTTCTGAATCTTCACTCTGAAGTTCCAGAGTGGCTGTCTAGATGACAGGTGAGACTTCTGGCCTGACAGCCTAGCACACATTCTGTCAGATGAGCAGCAGTCTTGTGTATGAAATTGTGTTTTTTTTCCCCCTTTGGCCTATGAATCTAGCTAGAATTCTACCTAGTGATCCATAAATCTAAGGTCAGCACTGGTTCACTGACTCATACTGAGACCTTTGCCAATATGAACCACTTTGGGCAATGTTGATACATGGCCAGACCCAGTTGTCTAAGGCAGTAAGCAGACAAGAAAGCATCAAATACAGTTTTAAAACTATTGGATTGTCCAAAGGGATCCTTGGAAAAATCAAGCAGAGGCCTTAAAACTTCTGTATAGGTCAAACTTCTCAACTGGCCCAGCATTATTATATTGTTTGTCATTTTTATTGGCGCAAAGCCCTAAACTGTATTAAACACTTTGCAGAGAACATAAAGCTATATGTCCCTGCCCCAAGGATCTTGCAGTTTAATGTTAAACATGACACCCATCCACAGGGGAAAACCATTACGGCTTTACCTGGCCCTTCACCCTAGCCTTCAATGTTGCTGTGGAGTGTCATGCTATGAATTCAGCATTCTCTCTACATTTTCTTTGTTCTGAGCTAGCTACACAACCTGCTGAGCACTACATGTTTGTCTTGGGGCAAACTTACACTTCTTTTTTTAGTTGTCTTACCCATCTCAGTGCAATACAGGGTAAGATATTGTTAAAGTGACACAGGCACACAGCGTTGCTTTTGTACTTCTATTGACTTTCAAACATTTGGGAGCTAAAATCCACACAAAGTTTAAAAACCCAGGAAAGCAGGAGAGCCTGTCTTTCCTCCACTGAGCTCCTACACCACCCCTTCCCAGGAGACCCTGCCTCCCCTAACCGGCTCTTTACCCCTCTCTGGTGGTTTGACGCTTTCTTAGGGGAAGGGATTTTAGGGCCTTCCCCCTCTGTCCTACAGACAGCCCTGCTCTCCCCCTGCCCCCTGGGGTTTCCAGGAGGGAGTTTCTGTCACAGCTGGTAGTTGGCAGAAACACAGACCATGCAGCTTAGCTCCAGGGGTGGTGGTGGCACAGGCTCCCCCTCTTCCAGTCCTCGCCCTGTGCCTCAGCTCCTTGCCAGACTACGTTGCTAGGTGCTCATTTCAGCACTGCTGCCAGCAGCAGGGACTGGTCTTTCCCCACCCAGCTCCATGGCCCACAGGATGAGACCATGAACAGCCAGCTCACCCACAAATGGCATCCCTGGCTCCTTTCCCACCCCGCTTCCTTCCCTGCCCCACTGGCTTGAGGCTTTCCACAGTTCCAAGGGGAGCTGCTGTGAGTTCTGGGAGTAGGTAGAGGAGGAACTGAGTGCTGGGCATGTTCCCGTCCAGGCAACTTCTTTTTCCTGAGCTCTCTGTCCTTCCCACTGCATTGATTCTGCTGCTAGTTGGGGCTTTGTTAGTCAATAGGATTTGCCCTTCAGTATTGGAAAATTCTCTACCTACATACTGTTAAAGCCAGACACAGCCCTCAACCTGAGACATCTGTGCAGTGTATTTTAAAATATTTTTTCCAGCATCTCATTATATGAGTACCATTTTCAAACCAAAGGGGACAGGCTTTGAAGAACAGAACTCTGCCCTTTGGCCAGAAGTGAGTTCAATTTGCTCACCGGTTTCCTAATTTAGGAGGGCTGCTGTTCTGTCTCCATATTGTTCTTATTTGTTTACCAGCCTAGAAAGCCAAACAGCAGTATGAACAATACAGTGTATCATTTTGATTAGGAAAAGACATGTAAGCACCCTCACAGATGTCGTTGAGAGGGGGGAATGAAATATGTCGATGACTTCTCAGCAACAGAATAAAATACCTAGGTGAAAACAAAAAGACATCAGTAACACTACATCTTTTTTTTTCAGCATTCTTTCTGGAAACTGTTAGTGGTAATTCCACTGTGCCTTGCAGATGTGAAATTGGGTTTCTGCAGGGTCTTCAATAGAAAACCCCATGTGCTCATCCTATCACGTGGTTAAATAGCTGCAAACAGATGCCCAGCAGCGAGGAGCAGCTCTCCCCTGGGAAGCAGTGCTCAGAGTGTCAATGCAACCCAGGGAAAGAGGAAGCAGCAGGGCTGCTGACAGTATTATCATAGCACCTGGGAGCCTCAGTCATGGAGCAGAACCCCATTGTGCTAGGCACTAGCTGCTGACTGAGCTCCTCCCCTGGCACATGGATTATGCTTCGCCTTTGATGCTGCTGGAGTCCCACTTGTAGCCTCATACTCACCTCAGCAGCTGGTCTGCAAAGCAGGCAGCAGTACTGGGACTCCAGCAGCAGAGAAGGTGAAGCAGCCCCATGTGGTGGGGCAAGAGCTCAGCTGGCAACCAACCACCCCCCTGCTGTGTCCTCCGTCCCCTGGGCTGCAGGAGCACAGGGAGAGTGCTGCTGTCAGGGGGAACTCTGCCTCCTTGCTGCTGGGCGACCCCACCAGAAGTGTCCCAAGAAATCTGGGGGACACATGACCTTGCATGCCACCCCATGTCGCCTCTGTTGCCTCAGGCAGGTGCGGAGTGACGGCATCAGGGGCTGTGCTTCATGGTGGGAGAGCTGATAAAGTGGTCAGCTCTCTGCCCTCATCTTCTCTTCTCTCCCCTGTCCATATCCCTAAGAACCCCCCAGGGAGCCTGGGCTGCTATGGGAAGCCCTGGACCCTCCACCTGCCTGGGTGGTGCCCCCTGCCTCCAGCTTCTGGTGTGGCCAGGGGGTGGGGCTTTAGGGGAAGAGGAGGAGCAGGGGCAGGGCCAGAGTTCTGGTGCTGGTGGTCCTCCCCATTCTACACAGGTTCCGGTGCTCCTGGGGCCCCCAAATTGGCCAGGGCCCTTGGGCATGAGTCCTGTGGGCCTGTGCATTAATCTGTCACTGGCTGCAAGGATAAGGGGAGCACAAAATTGGGAGAAAGAGACTGACAGTGGCAGTAGTGCCAGTCCCAAGTGTTCAAATATCATGAGTCAGTCTCGCAAAAAATCGTGTGATTATGTAAAAATAATAGATTTAGTATTCTTTTTATTTACCTTCTGCTTTTTGAGCCTTTAGGGTGCACTGGGGTCCTATTTTGAAGCTTTCTCCACAGCCATGAGGGCTAGAAATTTATTTTTTCTTTAAGAATGAAGGCTTACAACGTCACACACCCATTTGACTCCAGGAGCTGGAGAGTTGACAGTACTGCAGCAGACAGAGGGCAGGTGCAGAGAGCACAGACGGAAAAAGTATACAGAACTGAATGAAGAAGGCATTGGGTAAAAAATTGTGCTCTCCTCAAAATTTCTTTGAAGCTCGTGTCAATTTATTTTGCAGTGTGAAAGGAAGAGAGATGGCTGGAACTAGCAGGTTTCTCTTTTTTTTGTTTTTTTAACCAGGATAAATTTAAGTTAATCTGTTTGTTCCATTCAATGAAAAGTGATCCCTCATCTCCTGAATGACTGCATTCCATCATTATTATTAAAAGGGTTTTGCTCCATACCGCTTTTCTTCCTTGCTCTTTTCTCTGCTATTGTAGATGTATGTCCCTTGTTACCTCAAATGGTGATAGTGGAGCAGTTTTCCAGTTCTAGACATAGTGTCTGAATTTGCGATTTGGGAGCACTTTATATATCAGAGGCAATGCAGTCTGTCTTTTAGCTCTTCCAGAAGGATGCCTTATGCATTCTTGTGACCTGAGCTCTGGGAAGCTGGGCTATTTTGCCAATGTGAGTTGGTAAGGGGAAGCTTGAAACAGCAGAACCCTGAGGCAACAAGCCTCTTAGAATATTTCAAATGCATATTCAGACTTCTCATCATTTATATTCTGAAATTCTGTAGAAGTGTCCTTTATTCTTATGAGGTGGACGGAGATAAAAGGTGCTTTGTGGTGTGAACAGCATAGGATGTAGCAGTTAACTTTCCCCCAACAGGTCTGATTCTTGTCCAAGTAGTGACTTAGGCCAGAAACTGGAAACAACCTAAGGGAGTTAGGTACGCACATCCCATTGAAATGCGTATGAGTCTGCCTCCACAAAACAACGTGCAGGTTAGGGGCCTTATCTGCTAGTCTGTGGTAAGGATTTGCTCACCATTGGCTTGAACCTGCTCCTGTTGAAGTCAGTAGTAAAATCCCAGTTGACTTCTGTGTGCAGGAGCAGGGCCCTATAATAGAAATCTTAGTGAAGAAACATGGTGTTGCTACAGAAGACATGACTGGAGTCAGGTGGACATGGCTGTAATCCTGGGTCTATCTCTGACTTACTTTTTTGTGACCTTGGGCAAATCTCCTGACTGGTCTATGCCCTAATTTCTGTGAACTGGGGTATAATGATAGTTGCTTACTTCACAGGATTGTTGTGATACTTAATTAATGATGGCTGCAAAGTGTTTTGCAATTTTGTCCTATGAAGGTGCCATGGGTGTGTCCAGTATTATTATCATCAGAGATGCCAAGGGTTGGCTGTCTGTAAGAGTGAGAGATTTTCCAGATGGAGTGTCAGCTCACTGCTTAAGACAGGGATTCTCATCTTTGGTCCTTGTCAATATCCAATAGTCCAGGTTTTTAATCCAACGAGTACTTAATAATTTGGTTTAAAATGTTCACTGCTTAGTATTGCATATGAAAGACTTAAATGTCCTAATTCATGCTAAAGTCTAGGGTAGGGTTGCCACTTTTCTAATTGGTGGTAACTGGACCCCTGAGGCCCTGCCCCCTACCCTGCCTCTTCCCTCTAACCCCCACCCCCTGCTCCACCTCGTCCCTTGAGGCTCTACCCCCTTCTCTGCCTCTTCCCACCCAAGGGCTTGCCCCGTCACTCGCACCTCTACCATGCTTCCCCCATCATTCACTTGATCATCTCCACCTTCCTTTCCCTCCTCCCCCCCACCCCTGGACTCCCTCTGTGGGTTAATGACTTCTGGTGTCCAGTCAGTACATCTGACTGGACACTGTTGAGTTCCCTTTTCATGTGGGGTGCAGGAGGGCGTGCAGGGTCTAGTCTCTGGGAGGGAGTTTGAGTGCAGGAGGGGGCTCAGGGCTGGGGCAGTAGGTTGGGGTGTGGGAGGGGGCGAGGGATGTGGGCTGTGACCGGGTGGCGGTTACCTCAGGCAGCTCCCAGAAGTGACCAGCATGTCCGACTCCTAGGCTTGGGCAGCCGGATGGCTATGTGCACTGCCCCGCTGGCAGGCATCGCCCCTGCAGCTCTCATTGGCCATGGTTCCCGGCCAATGAAAGCTGCGGAGTTGGCGCTTGGGGTGGGGGCAGCATGCAGAGACGTCCTGGTGGCCCCTGCACCTAGCAGCCACAGGGGGGTGCTGATTGCTTTCGGGAGCCACGTGGAGCCAGGACAGGTAGGGAGCCTACCTTAGTCCTGCTGTGCCGCTAACTGGACTTTTAGCCGCCTATTAAAATCTCCTGGATTGCGTTTAATAGGCACTGGGAGATTGGTGCTGATTCCAGTAAACTCCCAGCCAATCTGGGAGGGTTGGCAACCCTAAACCTTAGTCTAGGGCATGTGAGAATTCTATATACAATACAAACCAGTGGATTTTAATAAATACAGTTATTTGCGTGTTGGAACAAAAACCTAAATGGTTGGAGATCCATGAGGATATAAAGTTGTCCAGTGTGGTTTAAATTTGAACTGTATTTTGCAGAACTCGCAAATGTTTGATCAAGTCTTCCTTGTTTTTTGAGTGAACTCATATTTTTTTAACTGTCAAGTATACACACGCACACGCACACACACCCCATCTCTGCTACACATGCATGTGCATAGAACGAGGGTCTATAGTCTCCATGGTTACCACAGTACACCAATTTCCAAGCTCTGAGCCCCACGCCTGAGGCCCTGGATGAATTGTTGTCTCTTGCAGTGTCTGAGAAATATTTTAAATCTTTATATATTTACTTAAAATGGGTGAGATAAGCTTAGGAATGTTGTGAGAGTGATATGGCATACTAATGAGAGAGTCTCACACCCAGTGAGTGAGATCTGACTTGCCTGTATTACACATGGATTTGTAATTCTTTACACTTAGCACTTTGGTTGATGTGGTGGTTCACTAGGGCTGCAGTGTAGATAACAGAGTGGGAAAAAAATTGTTCAAAATAAATCAAAACAGATTGTTTGTGGTTTTAAATCAGGTTTTTATTTAAACTAAATACATTTTTGTTTTTTAAAAATAAACCTATTTAAAATTAAATTTGAAATTATGACAACCTATGGTAAGACCTAAACTTACTCATCTAGTAAAATTATTTAAATTACATTCAAAGAAATAATATTAAGTAGTATATGTTTGCTGCCAAAGTGTCAAAGAAAGTCAAACTGGTGAAAGTCCCTGGCTGAGCACCTAGAACTAGTGTTTGTTGAAACATTAAACTAGCTTTTGACTGGAGTACGGTCTTCTGCAGGTGCATAGAGACTATTAAATTCATTTTGGTTTATTCAGCTGGTTCAGTTCAATGAGTTAAGAAACTGACTGGGAATTGAGAAAAGCAGGAAAGCTGTTTCCTTTTTCAGTCTATGAACACAGACAAAGTGTGAGACGATGAGATCTACTAGTTCTAAAATCTTGAAGGACACGGTGACCAGAAACAATTAGTTCAATTCACTATTTATAATACTTCCTTTGTTCAATAAATCAGTTAGTTTTAAATGCAAAACAGGTTTTGATTAACTTTTTTCTTGCATATCCACCATATTTAAGGTAATTTTATTTAACTAATACAAAAATTAAAATGCTGTTTTTGCAGGTTTTTAATTGAATTCCAATTTCCCTCCAAATGGAACCTGACTCAAATCACAAGGAAAAAATTAATCATGATCTGTTAGAGTGAGAAATGCAACATTCACCATTTTCTAACATTATAAAAAATGTAAAAATTAAGAATCTGAATAAGTGTGTGTTTAAACTATAGTTACACTGTAGCTGTATGCATTTAAGTATCCTCCTGGTTAGCAAAAAGAAATACCAAATGTAGTTTAAAGGAAATATTTATTTGCAAATTGTAGTGTTTTAACAGTTACTAGCCAATAGCATCAACTTTTACTTAGAAAGATAACTAGAAAGTACAAAAGTTCTTGCTTGCTAACTTAAATCACTTTGATTTAAATCAGCCCAAATGGCAGATAATTGTTAAATACAGAAAAGTGGTATTTTAAAATATCAACCAAACCATGCAGGTTGTGTTCGTGGATTAATAGATTCCAAGGCCAGAAGGGATCAGTGTGATCATCAGGTCTAATGGCCTGTGTAACACAGGCCATTAGAACTTCCTCAAAATAATTCCTAGAGCAGATCTTTTTAGAAAAACTTCCATTCTTGATTTAAAAATTGTTAGTGATGGAAAATCCACCATGACTCTTGGTAAATTGTTCCAGTGGTTATTTACCTTCACTGTCAAAAATGTATGCCTAATTTTTATTCTGAATTTGCCTTGCTTCAACATCCAGCCATTGGCTCTTGTTATACTTGTCTCTGTTAGATTGAAGAACCCATTAATATTTGTTCTCCATGTAGATACAGATTGTAATCAAGACATCTGTAACCTTCTCTTTGTTAAACTAAATAGATTGAGATCCTTGAGTATATCATTACAAGGCATGTTTTCTAATCCTTTAATCGTTCTCGTGGTTCTTCTCTCAATTCTCTCCAATTTATCAACATCCTTTGTGAATTGTGGGCACCAGAACTGGACACAGTATTCCTGCAGTGGTCACTTTAGTGCCAAATACAGAGGTAAAATAACCTCTTTGTTACTCAAAATCCCCTGTTTATGGATCCCAGGATCACATTAGTTCTTTTGGCCACAGCATCACAATGGGAGCTCATGTTCATCTGATTGTCCATCATGACGCCCAAATCTTTATTTAAAGTCACTGCTTCCAGGATGGAGTCCTCCATCCTGTATGTATGACCTATGTTGTTTGTTCCTAGATGTATATATTCACATTTAGCATTTTTAAAACGTATGTCCTTTGCTTGTGACCAGTTTACCAAGCAATCCAAATTGCTCTGAATCAGTGACCTGTCCTGTTCATTGTTTATCACTCCCCCAATTTTCGTGTCATCTGCAAATTTTATCAGTGATGATGTTATATTTTCTTCCAGGTCATTAACAAAAATGTTAAATAGTTCAGGGCTAACAACTAATCCCTTTGGGACCCATCGGGAAACACACCAACTTGATGGTTATTCTCAGTTTACAGTTGCATTTTTTAAGACCTATCATTTAGCCAGTTTTTAATACATTTAAAGTGTGCCATGTTAATTTTATATTGCTCTGTTTTTAATCAAAATGTCATTAGGTACCCCCTCAAACACTGTACGTGCTAGCTACAGTAGAGTTTTTTTGTTTTTTTTTAAACGAATGTTAAAGGAGAGATGCACCCTGTATCTTCTCAAACAACTCCAAATGGAATGCTGAATTCATAATGTCATAAGTCTGAAGAATTATTTTTAACACCTACATGCTGTTTTCCAGAAAACTTCTTATGGATTGACAGGGCCTTGCTGCCCTCTCAGTATTTGTTAAATGTGTGTTGGGATTTGTCCTTCTTGTCTGGTCACTTGATGCCATCACAAAGAACATTCCTTCAGGCTTCCTAACAGAGGAGCTCTGCCTCGCAATTGTTCTGTTCTTTCACTCAGAATCTTGCAGGTGATGAGGGACTGCAGCTGTCTCTCTCATAGCCTGGTTGTATGCCAGCACTGTTGCAGTGATGCTTCTTGAAATCAGACAGGGCTTTTTGAGAGCAGCAAACTTATTTCCCCTTTGTGAACTTGATTATGGGTTGTATTAAAATGATCTCAGTTCATATTTATACTAAACTGGGGTACTTCTTTTCCAACTTTTTTTTTTTAACAGCTGCAAAATCTTCTAACTGAATGATTGCTGGATTTGTTTGTTTATATTTTACACATAATGTTGAACGAAGAGCTGCCAACATTTCAGTAAATAGCTTAGCGAAGAAGCCACCATATGGTTATTTGCTTAGTTATGGAGATGGAGAGTAAAATTCTGCTTTCATTTACGTTGTTGTAAATCCCAAGCAGTTCGCTTAACTTCAGTGGAGTGACTAGTTTTACACTAGTATATCTGAGATCAGAATCTTGCTCATAATTTTAAAAGTTTGGGGTTTTTCAGAAATATACCTTTTTAAAAAAATCAGCCAAATATGTGACAAATTCAAGAACTTGTCTATAATATTTGGCATATCTTTCATCCTGGGGGAGGTGAAAGAGGGTGTAATACAGCTGGGTATTTCTTCAATAACTTATTCATGTAATGTAGTTACTGTGGATTTATACCAATGTAACCCAGGAACTGCGTTTCTGCTTCTATTACTTTTGCTTTCTCTTTAAATTAACTTTATAAAGTGAAGATGGTACTCCTTAAAATATGTTCTAAAATATGTTCCTTAAAATATGTTCTAAAATATGTTGATTAGTGGTTAAGTGGATCATTCCAAATGGCACCAAAGTTTCACTGAAAGGAAAGCATACATGTGTAGGTGTATTTGCGTGTGTACAAATACGGACAATAATATGGGGCGTGTATACAGAGAAAGCTCAAAGGACAGATCCTCGGTGGGTGTAAATTGTCATAAGTGCCACAATATCATAACTCCATTGTTAAGCACTCCCTGAGGAGATTTTAATAAGGCTTGAACCAGTACTGGAATATTCAGCAACACCTATTGCGCTTGTTTTTCCATGACAGTAAAAGTCCATGTTTTGCCAATTTCAGATTGTCTAAAATCATCAGATGAATATTCCCACTGCCCTGGCCTGTACACGCAATCATACATTGCATTTTTGTAACCAGTACTCTGGTAATTTGCCAGGCACCAAGATTTCTCTCTCCCTGTTTTGCAGTTGTCACCAGCTGAAATGTGTTTGTATGAAAATGACTTGCTGCCATGATATTTTTTTCTTTTTGCTGTTTCAGCATTTCCAGATCTTGAATAAGCCAAAGTAAATGAGGCTGTTTTGAAAGGAAAAGCAGCAGTATTTTGTATTGGAAGCCAAAAATAGCTCGAATTGCTTGAAGAACGTGCAGTATTCCCATAAGTTAGTCGTAACTATGCAGAGTCGGGATATACAGAGTTGATTATCCACATTGGAGGTGAGCAAACTACGGATGTGGCCTATGGGATCCTTCTGCCCGGCCCCTGGCCCCTCCTTTGCTGTTCCCCCTCCCCTGCAGCCTCAGCTTACTATGTCGCCAGTGCAATGCAGTGGCGGGGCTGCGAACTCTTGCCGGGCTGCAGAGCCTCAGCCTGACCTGGTGCTTTGTGCTGTGCGGTGGCGTGGCTGGGTCCAGCTAGGCAGCATGGCTGCTTCTCCTGATGCTCTGGGCAGCACGGCTGTAGCGCTGCCGGCCACCAGTGCTCCAGGCAGTGCAGTAAGGGGGCAGGGAGTGGGGGGGGGGGGGGAAAGAGGGCAAGGGAGTTCGGGGTGGTGGTCAGGGGGTGGGGATGTGGATAGGGGTCAGGGCGGTCAGAGGGCAGGGAACAGGGGGTTGAATGAGGGCAGGGGTCCCTAGGGGGACAGTCAGGAAGGCGAGGGGGTAGGATTGGATGAGGCAGCGGGGGCGGGTTCTGGGGGCCGTCAGGGGGCAGGGAGTGTGTGTGGGTGGATGGAGCAGGAGTCCTGGGGGGGGCCGTCAGGGCGAGAAGCAGTGGGGTCGGATAGGGGGCAGGGGCTGGGCCACACCTGTCTGTTTGGGGAGGCACAGCCTTCCCTAATTGGCCCTCCATACAATTTCGGAAACCCGATGTGGCCTTCAGGCCAAAAAGTTTGCCTGCCCCTGATCCACATCTTGATCATGTTGATCAACATCTTGATCATCAGAGGCTGCTTACCACTTTTTCCATTCTGTATTGATGAATACTTGTGATTTTACCCTATGTTGATTGCTGCCAAACTGTTTCCTCACTTGAAAGTTTAGTATTAATTGTTATGTAGCGAGTGCCAGCAGCATACCCAACTTTATTCAAAATATGAAACAGGGCATTGTCATTGTCCCAGAGATATTGAAACCTACGGGGCTGATTTTGCATGAGTAGCCTCTGAGAATCATCTTGCACTGAATTCATTGGGAGTTGAGCGCTCTCTCCATTTCCCCAGAGATACTGATTGCAGTGGAGGATCACACTGAAAATGAACAATAATACAATTTGGACACATAATAGAGCAGGTGACCAGGAGAGGGAATTTACCTTATGGCATTTCAGTGCAATTTCTGCTCTGTTACATCAGCGTAAATCTGAACTAACTTCAACTTCATTGGAGTTATTTTAGATTTTCACCTCTGTAACTGAGAGTGGTGGGAGTATGCTTCTGCTTTTCAGTAAATTCTTACACGTTCAGTCATCTGGATTTTGATAAAGCTGGATTGCAACTCAGACTAAGCACTCATGGCCTTTTTATTATTGGAAGTTGTACTTGATCATATCGAGCTGTTATTGTTGTGCTTTCTTTACACGAGGGGCTGGGCTAAAAACTGCAACTGATCCATTAAAGTTTGCTCATCATCCTTATATGGGGCCTGGGACTTTTGCATTGACTTAATTGGGAGCAGGAACATACTTAAAACTTCAGTCATGCGGGTTGCACGTAGCTGAGCATTCTGAAAGCACTTTTAAGACTGGTCTCAATCATAGTTATAGTCACAAAAGCTTTATGGTAATCATTAAAGGACACATAATGAAACCCTCTGAGGATGATTTTTCATTTAAATTCAAACAGGAGTTCACTGTCAGGGGATGGCTGTTCTCGCTCCTCCCCCCCCAATGTGTCTGAAGTGTGCAAATAATACACCAGAGCTTTGCTGCAGACCAGACACATGTATCTAGGTCATCCACATCCTTATTATGGATTTAGATTTAATTTATTTTACTCCCTGTAGTCCTGGGAACATCACCTTGCAACGCAGTTGACTCAGACAGTTGTTCTAGGAACCAAAGCTATATTTTCAGATTCATGACAAATTGCCAAGTCTGTTTTAATTGTAAAGATTAATTGAGAGGGAGAGAAAAAGAGAAGGTATCTTGTTGATTGTAGATGTCAGGATACTTTCTAAAGACCCTTTCTAAGGGTCTGATCTTCTACCACAGAAGTCAATGAAAGTCATGACATGGACATCAAGAGTGAAGGATCCTGTTCAAGTGCAGGGAGTCACAAGGCTACTGGGAAAATATCTACCTGAAAATAATGAAAAGCAAAAACAAACAAACAAACAAAACCCCACAACAACAACAACAAAACAACATGATCGGGGGCAGAATGGTAGGAAGTACTGTGGGGGAAGAAATCAGGGTGAAATCCTGGCCCATTGATGCTAATAGCAAAACGCCCATTGACATTAATAGGACAGGGTTTTTACTGCTAATGTATAAAAAGAGGGGCAGCATGATCTTTCTAATGGGCTAATATCTGGATGAGGAAAGAGGAACTCTTGAAGCCCTGTCACTGAATAATTATGGTCAAGTTCCTCCATCTGTGAAGAGGATAGTAATGCTTTCCTTTCAAGGATGTTGTAAGGCTGTGTGTATTAACGCTGTATTTGTAAAGTGATGTGAAGATGTAAAGTGCTGGGTGTTATTACTGATGGATGGATCTGTGTGGAATCCCTTTGGAACAGGATTATCTGGAGGTGTCTTTCTTTATGAAATATTGTCCCATGCTACACGAATGGCACACATTAAATGTACAGCAGTTGTGTCTGAGAAAATAATTGTGTATGAGAACATTTAGGCAGAACAACCTCTGTCTCTTTGCTTTCACTTGCAGAATGTGATTCATGTGTCACAACCCATGAATGAATGCTCAGCCTTTGCCAAGGTAGCAGTGCTGAGCTAGCTTCTTAGACAACACCAAGGAGTCAGCTAGAATTTGGGGAGCAGAACAGAGGGGTGATTTCGATCAAAGCATTACATAAAATAACAGGCATCTTTTGATTCTATATTAGGACACTAACTGGATTTATGTGTTTTGTGGTTAATAAGCTTTTATGATTAATATTTGTATTACACTTCTACGTATAAAGCCGCTCTGTAAGTTGTAAGTACTGGTGTTACCTCAGCAGAGCATCCTCACAGAATTATATCACTGTCAGTCAGTTGTCTTTGTTTAATATATTACTTGGGTGTAAATACCCAAGGCAGCAGTTAGCTTTGAAACGTTTTGTGCTACCTATCTTAGTATGAAAGATACCATAAAGAAACAGTTTTATTCCCTTTTCCTTCCGATAGATATGCTTTTGGGAGATTGTGATAGGGTCCTTGGGGTACAATCTGGTCTGTGGGACTGCTGAGCATCTGTGCCACCAACCAGCCTGCCTCTCACACTGTGTGGCTGATGTCAAGCTACAAACCTCTGACAGACACTGCACTTACACAGACACCCATAGGCAAGGAGACATACAACCATGTTACATGCACGGTCTTGAGCCACTCATGAACCATCAATAGAGAGACTCCAGCCAATTTCCCCATCTCCCCAGTCTTGCACCCCAGAACTGTACCACCTTGCACTGGTCAGAAACCTGACCAGGGTAAGTTCGTTGCCTAGTTCGCCACTCCGACAAAAGGGTTGTGGACGTGCAACAGCCCTTGTTAACCTGAGCCAAGATTTCCCAAGCACTTCAACCAAAACACACTGTTTTAAGGTAAAATATAAATCAGATTTATTAACTACATAAAGATAGATTTTAAGTGATTATAAGTAGCAAGCATAGAGATCTAAGTTGGTTACTTAGACTGAGAGTTTATTTTTGTTTAAGTTCTACAAACTAAGCAGGATTTGAATCAAGCAGTGTCTCATCCTGACAGATGGTCAAGCAGGTTACAGATCCTCAATACACAGACTGGACACCCTTCCAGCCTGGGACCACCCTTCCCCAGTTCAATTGTCCTCATCTTCCAGACTTTCCTCCAGGTGTTGAGATTTGCGGGGTGGGGAGAGGTCAAGTGGTGATGTCACTGTGTCTCTTTTTTATATTTTCTTCCAGCTTGCTGGAAAGATCTTTGCTGTGACGTGGATTACATGAAAAACACGAACATGAAAAAATGGGTGTTGCCATACCAACTGTGATGAGACTAATCAAATTAAGGTGGGCTATTATCAGCAGATGAGGAAAAACTTTTGTAGTGGTAATCAGGATGGCCCATTTCCAACCGTTGACAAGAAGGTGTGAGTGACAGTAGGGGGAAAAATTAGCATGGTGAAATAGTTTTACTTTGCGTAATGACCCATCCACTCCCAGTCTTTATGCAAGCCTAATTTAATGGTGTCCAGTTTGCAAATTAATTCCAATTCAGCAATTTCTCGTTGGAGTCTGGTTTTGAAGTTTTTTTGTTGGAGTATTGCAACTGTTAGGTCTGTAATTGAGTGACCCGGCAGGCTGAAGTGTTCTCCGACTGGTTTTTGAATGTTATAATTCTTATGTTATAAATCAGGATGATTGGCTATCAGCTGAGGATGCTGCAGGCTGAACATGTAGCAATCCATTCCACTTAAGGAGTTAAAAAGCTGGTATTTAAGAAAGTTAATGGACCAAGTAGTCAGATGTACGTGACAGCTGGTCCAAAGTTGAAAGCTAGGAATGTTTACAGGACAGAATTTATAATGCACATAGCATTGAGTTCTCAGTTGAGGACAAAGCTGTCTTAAATTATTAGATATACCGTATTTTACATTTCCCCCCCAATGAAGGAGTAGTTAAGAGGAGAATGTTAGCTCATGTAATTCGAAGTCATTGATCTGCTGGAACTCTGCAAGAATGCTGTACTTATCAGGTACTAAGCACTTATCAGTAGGTTTGATTGTATAGTTACGTCAAATACTTGCCCCCTCATTAGAACACTATTCTGAGTTTTCTGATGGGTAATTTCTTTTGCACCAGCAGTCACACTGCATACTTTTGACAGCAATGAGATTAGCTTGCCTTTTCTCTCCCCTTACCCTTCAAGATCTAATTAACGTACTTGGAAGTCAATAGGCCTATATCAAAGATGTATGCTGTTGGATAGCTTTAAAGTGAAAGAGGTATATCTGAAAATGAGTGTCTCTCTCTTTTGTTCAGTCAACTAATTACTGACAGTTTGTAAACCAAGAGCGGATACCACTATTCATTGCACATAGCATGTATCATAGACAGACTGTGCTTTGTTACAGTTGCAGTTAGGTTGTGAAATCTATATTGTAGGATTTAGATGCAGATTGCATCTTTTGTGAGTAAAGAAGTATCTTCAGCCAGTATGTGAACCATGGTGGGATTGGACAGCAGGCATTTTCCAGATGTGTTCAGATTTCCTCTTTTACCACTTGGAGTTTGTATGGATATGGTCATCAGATTGTAAACTCCCCTGGGCAGAGAGCTGTCTCTTCTTATTTTCCAGTAAAGCACCATTCATACATATGATACTATATACAAGGGGCTGGTAGCACCAGCTATTATTAAGGCTGTCTGACACTTCCCATTGTAAGACACTGATTTTAGTTGCATATAATTTTTCTAAATGGGCTGAAATTTTCCATGTAGGTATTTTGCCTCAGGCTGAATTATTTATTATTTCATTTTATTTTTATATTTATATATATTTTTTTATTTATTAAGCTAAACGAGTTTTTATTAATTTCCAAGAATAAGGCTAAGGAAAAATATGGTGCTTTGCCTGTGTTAAAAAATTCTGTAACCCTTGTCTTTGAATAGCTCTAGCACCCCTTTGCATTGAAATAGAGACTTGAATTTGGTGGAGTGAGCGGAGGTGGCCTTTGTGTCAGGGATGGAACAAGGGTCTGGGAGTTGGGGGAGACTGGGAGTCAAGGGCATGTGACATTTCACTCTACATGATTTTATGAAAATAGGCTAATGAGTGTGAATATAATATAACTGGAATATGCTTCATGCAAAAAGTATCTTGTAAGATGTCGTTACAAAGCTCGTAATCTACCGAGTGTGTTCATCCTATTTGTATGAGTGTATCATTCTTATATCTGAAACTAGGAATATGAAATACAACTCTGAGGTCCTACTGTAATTATGCGAAGTGTGGGCCATTAATGGTGGTTTATAATCTTGATGGCTCCCATTAACCAGGACAATTGAGTGTAAATGGCTCTGTTTACTTGCAAGCCTTTCTGTGAGTCAGGCTGGGAAGAATGAAGGCTTGGGGTCTCACAGGACATGTGACCATGTCACCTGGTACTGGAATACATTGTAAACCTGGTGCTTTTCCATTTATAAGGCGGGGTAGGGACCCGAAACACAAAAGATTCCCGCTTTGTGCGAAAGCTATAAAAGGGGGTGGAACAGATCAAAGAGGGCTGAAGTCATGAGAAATCCCCTAGCTACCACCTGAGCTGGAACAAGGACTCTACCATGGGAAAGCATTGGGCCCAGGCTAGAAAGGAGTCTAGTCTGTAAAAGAAGCTTATTGGACCTTCTCTGAGGGTGAGATTTATCTGCATTTAGTTTCCTACTGTATTAGGCTTAGACTTGTGTGTTTTTGTTTTATTTTGCTTGGTGATTTACTTTGTTCTGTCTGTTATTACTTGGAACCACTTAAATCCTACTTTTTATACTTAATAAAATTACTTTTTGCTTATTGATTGACCGAGAGTAAGTGATTAATACCTGGGGGAGCAAACAGCTCTACAACACTTTCTCTATCAGTGTTATAGAGGGTGGACAATTTGAGTTTACCCTGTATAAGCTTTATTCAGAGTAAAACGGATTTATTGAGAGTTTGGATCCCATTGGGAACTAGGTACACTTCTATATCAATATAACGCTATCCTCAGGAGCCAAAAAATCTTACCACATTATAGGTGAAACCGCGTTATATTGAACTTGCTTTGATCTGCTGGAATGCGCAGCCCTGCCCCCCCGGAGTGCTGCTTTACCGCATTATATTTGAATTCATGTTATATTGGGTCGCGTTATATCAGGGTAGACATGTATCTGGGTGCGGGAGACAGGAGCAGTTCTTAAGGTGTTTTCAGTTAAGTCTGCAGCTTTTGGGGGACTTGGTTCAGACCTGGGTCTGTGTTTGTAGTAGCTAGCATGTCTGGCTCAACAAGGCAGGGTACTGAAGTCCCAAGCTGGCAGGGAAAATGGGCTCAGAGGTAGTCTCAGCATATCAGGTGGCAATTCCAAAGGGGTCTCTGTGACCCAGCCCGGCACAAGGTGATGGGGGAAATCTGGAACTGATTGGACATGGAGATTGGTATCTAGGGGAAAACTGGGTCTGGGAGGCAGTAAGGGAAATAGCAGGGGGGGAAATTGAGAGACAATTGGAGGGAAATGCACACTAAGGGCTTGTCTACACTGGCACTTTACAGCACTGCAGCTTTCTTGCTTACTAACGTGAAAAAACGTTCCCCCACCCCCAAAGCGCAGTAAGTTTCAGCGCTGTAAAGCGCCAGTGTAGACAGAGCCCCAGCACTGGGAGCCGCACCCCTCATGGAGGTGGGTTTTTTAGAATGTCTGCTGCGACTGCACAAGCTGTGGCTGCAATTTAGTGTTGCCAGTGTAAACAAGCCCTAAGGCTGTATCTACACTTGCAGAGATTTTATGCTGTCAGTTTCAACAGTGATAGTGAACTGGTAAAGAAAAGTGCGAGTTTGTATACTCACTCACTTCCACAGGTGTCAGAGAGTGTTTACATTTGCAGCACTTCCATCGCCAGTGAGAGCAGCTCACTGAGGGCAGCTATCACACAGTGCAGCTCTCTCCGTTTTGACAATAGGTCTTGTGGGGGGGGGAGAAGCGTGATCGTGGGGCATCCTGGCTCCCTGTACAGCCTCCTCTCCCCAAACACTGATCTGCTCCAGTAGCTCAGCATTGCTCCAAACAGGGGATCCTCTGTTCTGTGGAGCAGGCATTGTCACCTGGCCAGATAAGTGAGTTCTTGCCAAGAAAACAGAAAAGAGAGTTTCAAAGTTTCCAGACTTTACAGGGGAGGGGTGGATGCCTCTTTACCTGGTGTCAGAGCAGCAGAGCTGCTGGCCAGAGTGGTCACCTACGCACTGTGGGATATCCTCCGGAGGCTAAAAGCTCTGTAAACAGGAACAGCGTGTCTTCACTTGCACAGCACCACAAAAGCATCACCGGTAAAAGCTGTTTGCCTCTTGTGGAGGTGGTTTTCTTTTTGCTGTGAAACTGAGACATTTCACCACAAAGTCATTGGCAAGTGTAGATGCTCCCACGGCTTTTGCACAAAAAAAGGACTTTTCCCACTTTAAATGGCAAATGTAGACATGCCCTAAGATTGGATAAGAAGTGGGAGCTAGTGGAGTGGAAAGGGGACCAAGGAGCTGCGAGGGGAACTGAGACTTGCTGGACTAGGAGACTAGGACTAGGACTTTGTGTGAAGAGGGGGAAGGGAGTGGGTGGGAAGACTGAAACTGGACAGTGATCCTGGAGCGGGAGATTTGGACTGGCTGGGCAAAGAGACTGGGGTTGGGAGGAAAAGCCTGAGAAATGGAGACCGGGACTGGTTGGCAGGAGAATGGGACTGGAGCAAGAAGCAAAGGGTTGAGAAGAGATGGGACTGGGATAGGGTCTGTTTGGAGGGGATGGGGCAAAAGGAGTCAAGATTGGAGGGAATGGGCAGAAGAGTCTGTGTACACTACCTCCACATTCCCCTCCAGAGCATGGAATGGAACCTAAGATTACTGAGTCTCGTCATTCCTTTTCTGTCAGCAAATATACTTTGCCAGTGGGTTTTGAGGATATGTCTCATCCCCCTCGAATTCTAGTCCATGTAGATGATAACCTAGTACTGCTATCAGTTACTCCATTAGCTCAAGTGACAGAGGTGTGGGAGGTAGATCTAAAGGTTCTAACTCTGTTGATGACCTATATGTGTGTCAGTATGGTGCCACATGTTGAATTTTTTTTTTCAGTTAGCTTTTTTAAAAAACTAGGAAATCTCTCTCGGAATGAATCATGGTTGTGCAGTAAAGGAAACTCTTTACTGTAGGATGACCACTTTATTTCTTGTAGAATTTGGAAGGCGTGTAGTGAATGAGATAGGGGATTGCATGCAGAGAAGGGGCAATCACATGATTAAGGCAATTGAATGGTGCCTTGAGAATGGAATTCTGTCCTTGCCTCTGTCACAGAGTTCCTGTGTGACGTTTGGCAAGTCGCTTTAACCACACTTTTCACAGGTGGTCACTTATTTGTGATCCTCATTTTTGGGGTGCCCAACTTGATACCTGGTGGTCTGATTTGCAGAAGTGCTGAGCACTCACACATGTAACTGAAGTCATTGGGAGCTGTGCTTTGAACATAAAGTGCTACATAATTCTAAGTACTCTGAAAAATCAGTAATTGTGGTTTCAGATTGGGCATCCATAAAGAGTGGACATTTTTTACCTTCATGGCTCAGTGCCTCAGTTCCCCATTTGTTCAATGAGAATAATACCATCCCATCATCTCACTAGGGTGTTGTAAAGATAGGCACATTAATGTTTCTGAAGGACTCATGCTATAGTGATAAGCATAACAGAAAAGCCCATGAGGATATTAATAATCCTGTATTATATATATTGCATATGTTCACTCTGAGACAGATAATTGAAAGCACAATTGAATTCCAAGGCAGTCTTGCCATCAATTTTGTGGACTTTCAAAAGGCATTCAATAGTGTAAACAGAAAAACAATGTGGAAAATTGTGGAACAATATAAATTCCAACAAAATTAATCACCATTATAAGTCATTCTGTGCCAACTCAAAATGTTGTATTAAAATGAATTGAGTAAGCCATTCAGCATCAAGACAGGTGTAAGGCAGGGATGCATCCTGGCTCCTTTCTTGTTTATGCTCGTCATCAACTATGGATTAAATCAATGCGACAGTGATACATATTGCCTAAAATGGAACAATTCAAGGCTATTTGATCTAGACTTTACTGACAACATCGCTCTTATCAGTGAATATGCCAATGGACTACAAAAATGCACAAACCAAGTAAAAGAAATAATGGAGAAGATAATGCAGGGGTCGGCAACCTTTCAGAAGTGGTGTGCCGAGTCTTCATTTATTCACTCTAATTTAAGGTGTCGCTTGCCAGTAATACATTTTAATGTTTTTAGAAGGTCTCTTTCTAGAAGTCTATAATATATAACTAAACTATTGTATGTAAATTAAATAAGGTTTTTAAAATGTTTAAGTAGTTTGATTTAAAATTAAATTAAAATGCAGAGCTGCCCAGGACCCAGGCAGTGTGAGTGCCACTGAAAATCAGCTTGTGTGCCGCCTTTGGCACATGTGCCATAGGTGCCCTACCCCTGAGATAGTGACATTCCCCTCTGGTGTTATCTGGACCGGTGATCTGCTAGGTCACTCCAGTCCTTGACTCTGGAAGCCTCCCTAACCCTGCTCTGCTGTGAAAACCCCCACTCCTGGGCTGTTCACATACCGCCTCTGGCATGTAAGCAGCTCCTTGGATTGTGCAACCAAATTACACTAGCCAATATCTTCGGTCCCAGACGGAACCGTAGGAACCTCCGTCTTGTAGTATCCAGTTATGCCCGCTGGACACTGCAAGGTTATAAGTTTGTCAATTTAACAAAGAAATTGATATGTACCAAACTTGTTATCCCAAGGGGAGTCCGTGACACGCTTCAAACCAAACACACTGCTTCATGTAGAATAAACAGATTTATTGACTACAAAGATAAATTTTAAGTGATTATAAGTCTCAATAGACTTCAAGGTCAGAAGGGACCATTATGGTCATCTAGTCTGACCTCCTGCACAATACAGGTCACAAAATCTCACCCACCCACTCCTGTAACAAACCCCTAACCTATGTCTGAGTTACTGAAGTCCTCAAATTGTGGTTTGAAGACCTCAAGCTGCAGAGAATCCTCCAGCAAGTGACCCATGCCCCATGCCTTGCATGAAGGGCAAAAAACCTCCAGGGCCTCGTGCCAATCTGCCCTGGAGGAAAATGCCTTCCCGGCCCAAATATGGCGATGAGGTTAAAACCTGAGCATGTGGGCAAGACTCACCAGCCAGCACCCAGAAAGAATTCTTCTGTAGTAACTCAGATCCCACCCCATCTAACATCCCATCACAGACCACTGGGCATACTTACCTTCTAATTAATCAAAGATTAACTGCCAAAATAGGCTATCCCATTGTACCTTCCCCTCCATAAACTTATCAAGCTTAGTCTTAAAGCCAGATATGTCTTTCCCCCACTACTCCCTTGGAAGGCTGTTCCAGAACTTCACTCTTCTAATGGGTAGAAAGCTTTGTCTAATTTCAAACTAAATTCCTAGTGTCCAGTTTATATCCATTTGTTCTTGTGTCCACATTTACTAAGCTTAAATAATTCTTCTGCCTCCCTAATATTTATCCTCTGATATATTTATAAAGAGTAATCATATCTCCCCTCACCTTCTTTTGGTTAGGCTAAACAAGCCAAGCTCTTTGAGTCTCCTTTCATAAGACACGGTTTTCCATCCCTCGGATCATCCGAGTAGCCCGTCTCTGTACCTGTTCCAGTTTGGAATTCATCCTTCTTAAACATGGAGGACCAGAACTGCACCCAGTATTCCAGATGAGGTCTCACCAGTGCCTTGATAAACGGCACTAACACCTCCTTATCTTTATTGGAAATATCTCACCTGATGCATCCTAAAACTGCATTAGCTTTTTTAACAGCCATACACTTAAGTGGCTCATAGTTATCTGTGATCAACCAATACTCCGAGGTCCTTCCCTCCTCTGTTACTTCCAAATGATGGGTCCCCAATTTATAACTAAAATTCTTGTATTAACCCCTAAATGCATGACCTTGCACTTTTCACTATTAAATTTCATCCTATTACTAATTACTCAGTTTACAGGTCATCCAGATCTTCCTGTATGATATCCCAGTCCTTCTCTTCCGTTAGCGAGACCTCTTCAGCTTTGTGTTATCCGCAAACTTTATTTAGGCACATTCCCGCTTTTTGTGCCAAGGTCAGTAATAAAAAGATTAAATAAGATTGGTCCCAAAACTGATCCCTGAGAGCTCCAAGTAGTAACCTCCTTCCAGCCTGACAGTTCACCTTTTCAGTACGGACCCGTTGTAGTCTCCCTTAACCAGTTCCTATCCACCTTTCAATTTTCATATTGATCCCCATCTTTTCCAATTTAACTAATAATTCCCCATGTGGAACCGTATCAAATGCCTCACTGAAAATCGAGGTTAATTAGATCCACTGCGTTCCTTTGTCTAAAAAACCTGTTACCTTCTCAAAGAAGGAGATCAGGTTGGTTTGGCACGATATACCTTTTCTAAAACCATGTTGTATTTGTCCCAATTACTATGGACCTCAATTTCCTAACTAATTTCTCCTTCAAAATTTTTTCCAAGACCTTACATACGTACAGATGTCAAACTAACAGGCCTATAATTACTCAGATCACATTTTTTCCCTTTGTTAAACAATAGGAACTATGTTAGCAATCTCCAGTCGTACGATACAACCTCTGAGTTTACTGATTCATTAAAAATTCTTGCTAAAGGGGCTTGCAATTTCATGTGCCAGTTCCTTCTATATTCTTGGAATGAAGATGTATCTTGGGCCATCCGATTTTGTCCCATGTAAGCTGTTTCGAGTTTTGGCTTCTTACCTCAGTGATGTGGTATAATTCTACTTCCATATTCCTCATTCCCATTTGTCATCCTACCATTATCCCTAAGCTCCTCATTAAAGACTGCAGCCAAGTATTTTGTTAGATATGGGCCCAGCCTAGATTATCCTTAACCTCCATTCCATCCTCGTGTTTAGCCGTAACTTCTTTCTTGGTTTCTTCTTATTTATATGCTATAGAACCCTTTTCTGTTGGGTTTTAATTCCCATTTGCAAGCGTCCACACTCTACACGGCTTGGCCTTTCTCACTTGATCCTACATGTTTGACCTCAATAAGTAGCCCTTTCCTTGCTAATCCCTCCCATCTGTCCACTCCTTGTAGGCTTTTACTGCTTTCTTATCACCTCTCTGAGATGCTTGCTCACCCAGCTTGGTCTACAACTCTGCTATTGATTTTCCCCCCCCTTTCTTGGGGATGCAGGCTTCTGATAGTTTCTACCAACTTTGACTTGAAGTAATTCCAGGCCTCCTCCGCCTTTAGATCCGCAAGTTCTTCAGTCCAGTCCACTTCCCTAACTAATTTCCTTAATTCTTTAAAGTTAGCCCTTTTGAAATCAAAAACCCTAGTCCCAAATCTATTTTTGTTTATCCTTCCATCTAGTTTGAACTGAATTAGCTAATGATCCCTCGAACCAAGGTTGATCCCCTAGAACCATTTCTTCTATGAGGTCCTCACTACTCACCAAAACCAAATCTAAAATGGCATTCCCTGTTGTTGGTTCAACAACTACTTGGTGAAGAAATCCATCAGCTATCACATCCAGAAAAATCGGAGCCCTATTATTATTACTAGCACTTGTCCTCCAGTCTATGTCTGGGAAGTTAAAGTCTCCCACGCTCACACAATTCTCATTAATGTTTACTTCATTAAAAACATTAAAGAGGTCTCTATCTGTATCCAAATCAGATCCTGGCAGGCTGTAGCACACCTCAAGCACTATCTCAGGGGAGGATCTAATAGCTTTCTTTTCCAGTGTGATTTTTGCCCAGACAGACTCTGTCTTATCCATTCCATCACTTCTTATTTGTTTACAGTTAACCTCATCATTGATATACAATGCTACTCCACCACCTTTGCCTTTATTTCTGTCTTTCCTAAACAACACATAGTCTTCAATACCTGTACTCCAGTCATGACTACTATTCCATCATGTTTCTATTATCCCTATAATATCTGGTTTCACTTCCTGCACCAGCAGCTCTAGTTCCTCCATTTTGTTACCTTGGCTCCTTGCATTAGTGTACAAACATCTTAATTTTTCCATTTGGTTTCACTGATATTCTTTACTCAGTTAGGCACAGACATTCTACCACCAGTATCACCAATTAGACTGGTATCTATACTACTGTTCCTGCTTATGTCCATTTTCCTGCCCATGGCTGCATCCTCTCTTACTTTGTTTTCTTCCCTCTGAATATTGAATTCCGGCTTGGAGATTACCTGGACATCTCCCAACCATCTTTCCCAGATTCCTAGTTGAAAGCTTTCTTAATGAGTTGTGCCAGCCTCCATCCTAGAAGTCTGTTTCGCTCCTTACTCAGGTGAAGTCCGTCCTGAGAGAACAGTCCTCTGTCCATGAATGCTTCCCAGTGGCCATACATCCCAAAGCCCTCCTTGTAGCTCTACTGCCTGAGCCTTCTGTTGATTGCCGTAATCTTGTCACATCTTTGTTACCTTTCTCTAGGAATAGGCAGAACAAGTCAGATTTGGTCAAATGAAATAAAAGCAAAATTCATTCTAAGCTGATCTTAACACTTTGAATGCCCCTACAAACATAGATGCTTCTCACCACAGCCTGGCTGCTTGCCCTTCAGCCAGGCTCTCCCCTTTTGATCAGTGCTTCAGTCGCTTGGTGGTGATGTCTGCAGTTGGAGACGGAGGAGGGAGGAAGAGCATGGCAAATGTCTCTCCCTTTTATCATGTTCTTTCTTCCCTTTTGGCTTCCCTGCCCCTCCACTCTCCCCTTTAGAGTCAGGTGAGCATTACCTCATCACAGTCCCAAACTGACCGAACGAAGGGGGGTGACTCACAGGAGAGTCCAACAGATCCTTTATTGTTGCCTAGGCCAGTGTCCTTTGTTCCTCTGAGGCTGGGCTGGGTTTGTTCCATACATGCCCTGATGAGCTGTGAACTGCTGCTCTGTTCTTGGAGAGTTTTTTTGCCTGGGATTGCTTTAAGACATGAGGATACGTTTTCATCCTCATAACAATATACTTGAAATTATAACATGTAACATTACTGTAACAATTACTATAACATCACTACAACAGTAATACGACAAACTTTGCATTAGATACCACACTATATTATAAGGTTGAACATGGGGGTGTATGGCATTCCCACGAGTTACAGAATGTCACAGATAGGTTTGAGATCCAATAAAAAGACATGCAAAGTCATGTTAATGGGGACTTCAGGGACGGAAATCAAAATAGGAGAAGAGAAACTGGATTAGGTGGACAATTTAACGTATCTTGGAAGTACTATCAGTCAACACGGTACTAGTTCTGAGGAAATAAGAATCGGAAAGGCAAACGCTGCATTTGGAAGACTCAGCAACATCTGGTAGTTCAAAAACATCTCCCTCAAGACAAAACTGAATGTATACACAGCAATTGTTATCACCGTCACAACATATAGCAGTGAGACATGGCAACTTACCAAGAAAGATACGCAAAAGCTGCATGCATTTCATCACTAATGTCTGAGAAGAATATTGGGAATAACATATAGAGATAGGAAGACAAAGGAAGAAGTCAGAAAAATTACTGGACAAGGCACCCTCTCACAAATAATCTGCAAAAGAAGACAATGGTGGCTAGAACATATCCTGAGAATGGAAAAAGAGTGCTTACCAAATACCACCCTTGAATGTAAACAAGAAAATGCAAGAAGAAAGAGAGGAAGACCACGAATTACATGGAAATGAACAGTTCTGAATGGCATCAAGCACCTTAGCATGAAATGGGAAGATTTGGAGGGAAGGGCAGTTGTCATGCAAGGATGGCAAATGTGGGTACCCCAATGTGCAGCAAAGCATGGGATGGACTATTGTCATAAACAGAGAGCTAAGGGTTAATGTCTCTTTCACCTGTAAAGTGTTAACAAACAGTGACCTGCAACACCTGACCAGAGGACCAATCAGAGGACAAGATACTTTCAAATCTTGGAGATTCTTTGTGTGTCTTTCTTTGTCTGGTTCTCTCGGGATCAGAGTGATCCGACATACTACGGCCTAATTTTCTATTTATTCAGTAGTTAAGGCAAGTAGAAAGGCTGTTTAGTCTTCTTAATTGTTTTTTTAGTTTGCAAAATGTGTAGTTTGCTGGAATATTTTAAATTGATTTCTCTGGAGGAGTTTTTTCTAGTGTCTATAGCTGAAAGACCCGTAATATTCCATCTTGAATTACAAGTTGATTATCTTACTCTTCAGTTCTTTTATTAAAAACTTTCTTTTTAAGACCTAATGATTTTTTTATCCCCTTGTAATGCCTAAGTTATTGATCTGACTCACCAGGACTTGGTGGGTGAGGGAAGTAAATTCCTCTTTTTTAGATTCACCCGAGCTTGAATCTGTATTGCCCTTCGGAGGGAAAGAAGAGGTGGAGGTAATCCCTGTTACTATCAGATTCAAGGATTTGAATCACTGTCTCTTCTCGCCATATAACAGAGTAAAAAGCCTGAGTGAGGAGAAGGAAAAAACCTGATTTCTGTGTTATTAGAGTTTATTATCGTATTCTAGTACCCAGGCGGAAAGATCTCGAGAGAAAAAAGGGGTAAGGAAAGGTTTATTCCCCGTTGTTGAACTCAAGAATTTGGGTCTGTGCGTCCCCAGGAGTTTAGGAGACCAGAGTTTATCAGGCACTCCAAGTCCTGATTGGTGGCAGCTTATCAGATCTAAGCTGGTAATTAAGCTTAGAGGAATTCATGCTGGTACCCCATTTTTTTGGACTCTAAGGTTCAGATTGGGGAATTATACCATGACAACTATGGTCTAAGGTAAGGTAATATTCAGAGCAGACTTTGACTAGTGTCAAGTAAATAAGGCCTAGGACAACATATAGATCAATGAGGATAAAAAAAAAATATTGAATAGTTTCTTCTTCAATGAATACCTTCCATTTTGTGCGCTGAGTGAGATGGACCATGTGGAAAAAATAGTATGTGATCATGTAATTAAAGACCATCATAATGCATGTGCACAAGGGGTCTTAAGGTTACACAGACAACCTTAATGGTAGTACTTCCTAACTTTCGAGTCTTGGCTTTGTAACTTTAATAATGTACTTTAATGTAGCAGATTTTTTTGGCGTAACATAAATATTAACATATTAGTGTCTGCATTCACTAGTCATCATTTATAAAGCAACATTTACCATCTGTTAGCATGCAGTTGTGTCTGTGCTCCCTGTATCTTAAAATAGGAATTAGGTACACTGTTGGAGATACCAGTGTGGATTGAGGCTCGGGAGACCTGGATTTATTCCCAGGTCTGTTACTGACCTGCTGCTTTGTGACCTTGGGTGAGTCACATCACCGCCCTTTGCCTCAATTTTCCCATCAGTAACATGAGAATAATGATCCTTACCGTCTTTTGTAAAAGACTCTGCACTCTTATTGATGGAAAGTCCTGCATAATAAGTAAATATTGTTGGGATGGAGAATGGATTTTTGTTTTTGTTTGCTTCCTGGACTACTGTGTTTAAGTGCTGTAGGACAGGCTTGGAGGGAAGGGAAAGGAAGTGCTGTGGATAGTAGATATGGTGCAACAGTGACAGCATTACATGCCTTATGCATAGCTATTGTTTCCAGCCAACACGGAACGTATTGTCTCTCTAACAGGAGTGACTCAAACTTGTAAGATTACTTGTTAAGAAACACATTTTGTATCCTTGATTGAAATATCTATGTCCTTGGGGGATCCATTTCAAAAGCATATGGCCTCCCTAATGACATGCAGTTTATATGAAATTGTTTTGAAGTACCTAGCCATATTAAGTAATCATGAATGACTTTTACTCTTGAGCTCAATGGTTTTTTTTTTGTAGGCAGTGCGGTAATGCCATTAGTATTGCAGTTATATAAGCTGCTGTTGTGTCATGCAGTTCCATTGGCAAATAGCTGAGAGAGAGTTTGGACTATAGATGGTGAAACTGCAGAATAGTGTAGTCTGTCTTATGTATTTATGCACTCTTAGTTTCAGAACTGGACCTTTTGTAAAGGTCCCTTTAGTTGGGCAATGTAATATTTTCATTGTTACGTTTACTCTTGCAATATTCAGCTCATGGTTCCCTTTAATCACAAAGAGAGAGGACAGCACTAAAAACACAGGACAGTCTTGAACTTTGTTACTGTAATGGGTCAGATTCTCATTGATACTGACGCTTCTTTCTGCTGCTCTGGGTAATGAAAGGGATGTTAGTGTCACTGAGAATCTAGCCCAATATCCTTTGCTGAGAGTACAGTATGGCACTTGGAACCAGTTCTATAAAAATGTTTCTTAGTTGTGAGTCTCTTTATAGTTAGCATGTGTGCAGTCAGTATCTTATGGAGGTGCATCTTGTAGCATTCTGGCAAAGCAACATGCAGAAAAAACATGAGGGCATTGCAAGATGTTTACGTACCATAAGAATGGCCATACTGGGTCAGACCAAAGGTCCATCAACCCCAATATCCTGTCCTCTGACAGTGGCCAATGGCAGATGCCCCAAAGGGAATGAACAGACAGGTTATCATCAAGTGATCCATGCCCTGTCGCCAGATACGGTAAAGATGTATATGTCCCTCGTGCTTCAACCACCATTCCCGAGGACATGTGTCCATGCTGACGACAGGTTCTACTTGATAGCGATCCAAAGCAGTGCGGACCAACGCACGTTCACTTTCATCATCTGAGTCAGATGCCACCAACAGATAGTAGATTTTCTTTTTTGGTGGTTTAGGTTGTGTAGTTTCCGCATCAGAGTGTTGCTCTTTTAAGACTTCTGAAAGCATGCTCCACACTTCGTCCCTCTGAGGTTTTAGAAGGCACTTCATATTATTATACCTTGGGTCGAGTGCTGTAGCTATCTTTAGAAATCTCACATTGGTACCTTCTTTGCTGTTCATCAAAACTTCAGTGAAAGTGTTCTTAAAACGCACAACATCCAAGACTGCTATAATATGAAATATATGAAAGAATGCAGGTAAAACACTGAGTAGGAGACTCCCGCAAAGCGTTCAGTCACAAATGTAGTTAACGCATTTTTTTTTTTTTTGAATGGTTATCATCAGCCTGGAAGCGTGTCCTCTGGAATGGTGGCTAAAGCATGAAGAGGCATGCAAATGTTTAGCGTATCTGGCATGTAAATACCTTGCAACGTCGACTACAAAAGTTCCATGCGAATACCTGTTCTCACTTTCAGGTGATGTAAATATAAACTAACTTGTTTGTTTTAGCCATTGGCTGAACAAGAAGTAGGACTGAGTGGACTTGTAGGCTCTAAAGTTTTACATTGTTTTGTTTTAGAGTGTAATTATGTAACAAAAACAATCTACATTTTGTAAATTACACTTTCAAGATAAAGAGATTGCACTACAGTATTTGAATGAGGTGAATTGAAAAATACTATTTTTTATCATTTTTACAATGCAAATATTTGTAATAAAAATAATATAAAGTGAGCATTTTACATTTTTTATTCTGTACTGTATTTGAAATCAATACATTTGAAAATGTAGAAAAACGTTCAAAGTACTTAATAAATTTCAATTGGTATTCTATTGTTTAACAGTGCGGTTAAAACTGATTAATCACGATTAATTTTTTTAATAAGTATTAATTTTTCTGAGTTAATCACATGAGTTAACTGCGATTGACAGCCCAACCCACATCCGTTTCATCTCAGGCCTGTTTTTTGGATGGGCATTGTGCTTCGAGCAATCATGTTCAGAAACTGTACAGAACTTCCTTTCTAACAGGAGGAAGATTTCCACTAGGAAATGATACGCTTCCAATTGAATAGGTTTCTCTGTGTGCATCAAAGACTTGTTTCTCCAGAAGCCATAGATACTCCTCTCATTCTGGACTATATTCTTTCCTTGATGACACCAGGTTTGTCTATCAGTTCCTTATCATAGAATATCAGGATTGGAAGGAACCTCAGGAGGTCATCTAGTCCAACCCCCTACTCAAAGCAGGACCAATCTCCAATTTTTGCCCCAGATCCTTAAATGGCTCCCTTAAGGATTAAACTCAGAACCCTGGGTTTAGCAGGCCAATGCTCAAACCACTGAGCTCTCTCTCCACTTGGCAGCAATCAGTGCATATCATCTGCTTTCACAGGGCTACTCGATCTTTGCACACCCTCTGACTAGCAGATTCTGGAAAGGCCTAATCAGAACCCTTCTGCATATAATAAAAACAAAAAAAATCTGCTCCTCAGTAGGACTTGAACAGTGTTCTTTCAGTACTTACCAAGCCAGCTTTTGAATTATTAGCTTCTTGTTTCATATTTCTCCTATCCCTGAAGCTCCTAATGTGGGTAGCCTTCACATTAATCAGGAGGATTTGCTGAACCTGGAACATGGATGGCAGATCCTCCTTACACTATATTCCATAAGGACAAGGGTTCATTAGGTTTTCATCCTAAATTTACCCCCAAAGTAGTCTCCAAGTTTCACCTGAACCACCCTCAGGGCTGGTGCAACCATTTAGGCGAACTAGGCAGTTGCCTAGGGCGCCAAGATTTGGGGGCACCAAAAAGTGGTGCCCCCAAAAAATTTTTTAAATGGTCGCAGCTGCTGCTGCTGGAGGGGCTGAGCTGCCAGCAGCAGCAGCAGCTGCCTGCCGCCGGCAGCCCAAGATGTCTCCCGTCAGCGCGCCACTGTCGTGCCCCTAGTCAGTCGCCCGCCGCAGCCCCGCAGCCCAGGCGGTCCCCTCCCCGGGGTCAGCGGCCGCGCCGCACCCGGCAGCCCAGCGCACCCCCCCCCGGGTCAGGAGCTGCCGCCGCGACCGCAGGCCCAGGCGCCCCTCCCGCGGTGTCAGTGAGGCCGCAGCTCCAACTGGGCCCACGCAGACCCCGCGCGGGCGATCGGACGAAATGTCCCGCGCCCTTAAGGGCACCAGAAAACTGAGCGCCTGCGTTCCTTGACCACCCTATCCACTTAACCTGATGTTCTTCCCAAAACTCTTACAACCTCCCTCAGAGAAAAAGGCTCTATTCCTGTTGATGTCGCAAGCCTTACCTTTTTTATGAGAGAACAAAAACAGAGACCTTCACCATAGCAAATGGTCAGATCAGGGCTCCCTCTCAAAGAACTCAAAAAGATCTTGGGCTTGTTTTGCTTGTATCAAGTGTCTAGCCTTCCCCCCCCCCCCCCAATGGGGTAAGAGGTCATTCCACATAAGCACAAGCAATATCTGTGGTGTTGCTTCAAGAGGTGCATCTACTTGAAATCTGTAAGGCAGGTACGTGGAGGTTAATCACACGTTTGCTAGACACCATTCCTTGGTACAGAACTCTTGTGCTGATGAATCTGTTAGAATAGTAGTCCTTTGTTTCCCTCTGCCATCTGTGACCTCGCTCTTTCCTCCTATTTGAGTAATGCTTGTCAATCACTCACAGTGGACTACACCAGGGGCCAGCATTCGAAGAAGAGAAGGTTACTTTACCTTATAGTAACTGGAGATTCTGCAAAACGTGTGGTCCTTATCTGTATTCCACTAGTCGCCCTCCATCTCGTCTGCTTTGGATATTCTCTGATTCACTGTGGAGAAGGAATTGCAGAGATGGTTGGTCTGCCTTACCCTTTATCTCCTTGGTTGGTGGAATGAGGTAAGACCACATGTGTGCAGACCAATGGGCATTACTTTCAAAATACTTCAGTTCTGGGCGCATGGAGCGTGTGTGCATAGTGAAATACAGATAGAGACCACACATCTGAAAGAAACTCCAGTTACTGTAAGGGAAGTAAGGTTCTCATATCCCCTCTATGTGGAGAATCAAGTCCTTGGCTTTTAGTTTGACCTAAACAAATGAGAAAAAGAATTTTGCATCCTTGCAAGCACTTGGATTATATAAGTAGGTACATGTCTTAAATGAAAGCCTGACCTAGATGGAAAAACTATGTGCCTGGGGCCTAGGTCTTGTAGGAGCTGTAGGATCAAGCCTAAAGAAAACCATGGAGGAAAGGAAAAGTTTCTTATCAGGGAGAGTGGATTCTCACATCTTCCATGTTGGGGTTGTGACAGTGTATGGGTAGTTTGGGCTGCAGAGCTCAGGCCCCTGAAAATAAAGATTTTGCAGTGAGCACTTATGGTGTATCTGTTTCTGGACGTTCGCTTTTTATTTATTTCACACAATCCTGGTATAATGTTTCAACCAACTAGGAGTGTTGTGGGAGATAGAAGGAATTTTCAGTCATGAATTCTGTCTTTTGCTGTTGCACATTTTGGGCAAGATGCCAGAAATTTCACACCTGAAATAGAACCATTAAAATCCCCCAAATTCTCCATTTTCTGACATTCTGGTTAGGGGTCAAAGCATAGATTATTTAAACTTCCATGAGTCTTATGATGAAGATGGAATATAATTCTCACTTAATTCAGAAACTTCAGCCTGCTGTCTCAAATTGGCTTTAATGGTTAGAGAGAAGTTGTGAGTTTAGAAGTTGTCAAGGTTACTGGGCTTTAAAATGAATGTGTCTTGACAGCTATTTCATAGTACAGTAACTCTTGCATGAATTTTTTAAATCTCTCCTTGAAGTACACACGCCCCTTTAAAACAACGAGCCAACCACCCAAACCGTACAGTGTTTTGTAGTAAAGTTCCAAAATACTTCCGCAACATTCTTATGCAGTGGTATCTTTTTTTATTGGAAAGACACGCAGAGTTCTCTGCTTCCACCAGTTTGTTAAAGTTCATTTTGTTTAGTGGTGCAGTAAGAGTGAGTTACATTAAGATTTATGTGGTGGCCTTTAAAAGAACTGGAGTATTGCATGGGACATCTGTCAAGACAAGTTATTAAGGCAAAACAATGCTCTTTAGTATAAGTGAGTCAGATGTTATTTATAGTGAGCCCATTTACAGAACAGACCAATAAAGGGTAGTTCAGCTCAAGGAGCCTGGAACGTAAAGAAATAAATGCCTACAAGCAAATGAAAAGTACAGACAAATATGAACCCTTTCCCTCTGCACATGTAATGTTTGTTCTCTATAACCGTTAGAGCCCTTGTAGGTGAACAGCATAGGTTTGGAATACTGTGTGTATTGGTGCAATATAAAAGTCATGAACAAGGCAGAGAGAGCAAAGGGGGAATCAATTGTGCATGGATAGACTGTGCCTGAGATCATGGCTTATCAGACAGGCCCATTTTCCACCCACGCCTAAGCCATTTTTCCCTACTGTTCTTAAAAGGAAGGGAACAGAAGCGTGAAAGGCTTGAGTCAGCCCCTCCTTCTGCCGCACCCCCCACAGTGTGGAAAATCATGATATAATAGGTTCAAGGACTTTACCCAGTGCTTAACCATATTTACACACATGCATAGACTGTGCTCATTGTCCTGGAGTAAGAGCAGCCTGACATTCCCAGCTATACATCTTGGAAGGATTTACGGGTTCAAGTTATTACCAAGCGTCAGTATCTTGAGAGGGGCCCCCCAAATGTGTCATGATTAAAGGAAAGTAAACGACATACAATAGCCCTAAACATGTCTTTAATAATCATTGCTTTTGTTGTTATTGTTCCTTTGCAATCCTTGCCTTGTGGTTTGATATGAAGAACAGCCCTTAATCTTAGTCTAGTGAAGCTTATATATATAAGCATAAATTACAGTAGGCAATATGTAAAAGACATGTTAGAAGGACTAAGATGGATTTTGAAGAGCAACTAGATAAGAGTATAGAAACAAACAACAAGAAATTCTTTAAGTGCGTCAGAAGCAGGAAACGTGTGAAAGAATTGATGTGTCTGCTGGATCTCTAAGTAGTAAAAGGAGCAATTAAGGAAAGTAAAGACATTGCCAAGAAGCTAAATGATTTCTAAGCATTAGTCTTCACTGCAGATATACATCCAAGATTTCTCAGGGAGTTTAGGAATAAGTTGCTAACAAAAAATAGGCAAACTCTCATTAAAAACAGATACCCTAACAGAGGATTAAAGCTATATTTTAAAAAAAAGCTCTAGCGATGATCTAGGGAATTACAGACTAGTAAACCTTAAATCTGTAGTTGGTTGGTTGAAATGATCATTAAAATAGAATGATAATAACACACCTGGAAGATCATGATATAATAGGATCAAACCAAGTGTGGGTTTTGCAAAAGAAAATTGTGTCTCACTAATCTTTTAGGATTCTTTGAATGTATCAGTAAATGAGTGGTTAAAGAAAAATCATTTGATGTATTGTCATAGATCAAAAACTGGATAAGATACAGGAAACAAAGGGTAGAAATAAATGGTTAATTTTTAGCATGGCAAAAGGTTAATAGCAAGGGGCCACAGTCTTCCAGATCCTGATAATTATTCCATGTGGGTAGATGTCTGAAGTCAATGGGGCACAGTGCATATGCAGGATGTAACTGAGCAGAAAAGCTTGCAAGATCAGGGCCATAACTAGTATTGTGTCATAAAATAATTACATTTCTGTGATTCAAAGGAAAAAATACAAATGTGTGACTCCAGCAGCCCTGGAAATGTAATTATGTCAGGAGCTGAGGGTAAGTAACAGATTTAGGTGGAAGATATTGATCTGGATTTTTGGAATATGTATGCTGTACATTTTCCATAAAATGCCTCTTCCAATCAAAACTTCCTTATGTCAGGGCTGCAGTGATTTCTCTGCTTCTTGTATTGCGGAGTTCTTTTCACTTATGATGACCCAAAGGCATGGCATGAGCAAGTGTTGACACATATGTCTTCTGTTAATGATCAGTGAAGTGGCCAGTCACGCTTACATATAAACAAAGGAAGATGATCTTTAAAAAACAAGTCCTTTATGTGCTTCACTGTCTTAATTATAAAGGCACATCTGTATATTGTTGCCGAAACACAGTGTCTTTGTTTATGTGTGCCCTTGTGTATGTCTGTTGGTGTATCTGAATATGTGGTTGTGAGTAGTGAATTCACAAGGTGCAGTTTTCAATTCTGCCCAATGATATCTATATCTAAATTAAATAATGTTGACTCAGTGACTGTTGATTACGCAGTGCCATATAGTATGTGTACATGTTATTGACAAATAAAATGAGGATCCTCCTTGAGGATTTTACTTGATATCTTATATCTGAATAAATCTTACTATTGGTGGATAGTTTCTGAGTTCCTTCTCCTGGCACTTGCTCAGGTGACATGTTAAAGCGTGATGTTTTATGCTTGTTTAAAAGACACAAAAATGATGGTGCATGCAGAACTTGAAGGGTATGGGAGGGCCATCTGTATCTGAAAGGATTCCTGTAAACTGGTCCTCTGTAACAAAGGAAAGACATGTTTGTAAAAAGAGAAACTAATATCTATCTAGTTACTAGAGAATGAGCAGAGAATCCTGTGGCACCTTATAGACTAACAGATGTTTTGGAGCATGAGCTTCCGTGGGTGAATA